>NW_024070189.1:85900115-86432547 GCF_014754425.2 Oryx dammah
TTTTTAAAGAACTGAATTTGTTTCTTTTTAAAGAACTGAATTTGTTTCTTTTTAAATGAAAGAATTTTTATTTTTATTTTTTACATGATGGAGGATAGATGTGTGAGCAAATTTAATTTTTCAAATATATTAAAAAGAAATAACTTCTTTTTACAATTTACTTTTATTTTTGGTGTGCTGGGTCTTTGTTACTGCACTCAGGCTTTCTCTTGCGGCGGGGCGTAGGGGTGGCCCTTCGTTAGCATACTCAGCCTTCTCCTTGCGGTGGCTCCTCTGTGGGGCGCAGGCTCTAGGTGCATAGGCTTCAGTAGTTTCAGCATTCAGGGCTCAGTAGTTGTCACGCACAGGCCCTAGAGTGTGTGGGTGATTGTTGCACCACTCCAGTAGTTGTGGTGCACGGGCTTCAGTGGAATCTTCCCAGACCAGGATCAAAATCATATCTACTGTACCACCATGGACTGCATCCCTCCAGGCTCCTCTGTCTCTGGGGATTCTCCAGGCAAGAATACTGGAGTGGGTTGCCATGCCCTCCTCCAGGGGATCTTCCCAACCTAGGGGTCGAACCCAGGTCTCCTGCATTGCAGGCAGGTTCTATACCGACTGAGCCACCAGGTAAGCCCCTCATTATCTAGTCATCGAATATAAATTCCATGACAGTTTTGGGAATATTCCACTTAATCTTATTCTTTCTTGCATTTAGTAACATTTTTATTTCTTTGCTCACATACAAGAATGCATGCTTTATAGTTTCATTTATATGAAGTTCAAAATAAGTCAAAAATTAACCTGCTTAGAAAAACGAGAAACAAATTCCCAAGTTAGGTCATGCAATATATACCTCTTTGCAACTTAACTTTTTCACTTAATAACTCTTAAATTCTTTCCATATTATTCTTTATAGAACTGCATAATTATTTTAATGTTTGTTGAGCAATTATATAAAAGAAATCAACTAATTTCTTTTAATTTAAAATGGCCAATGTGGTTCACTTGATAGAATGTCACTGGCCAAATTAGAGTTAATATTCTAAGAACTATCCAGTAAAATATTTCTCTCTTTCATGTAATCACATTTATTTTTTCAGTTATCTCATGATTTTTCTAAACCATACAACTTCTTGAAAAGCATATGTTAAATTTTTAATGTTTATAGTTTTACTTTCTTTAAAGTAATTTTTAATTTAAAATTTTATCAAAGTAAAATAAACATCAAAGAGTATGTAAATTGTAAGTATTCAAAGAAGTGAAATTTTTGTGTTAATTTTTAAAATGTGAACATAATCATGAAAACTATTATTCCTATAAGAACTAGAATATTACTGCTGCTCACAGGGCTTCTACCCAATCATCAGAAAGTTTACTTGAAAGTAAAAATACTAAATCAGCCATATCTTCAGTCATTTTTAATTTGAACAGCTGGGAATAGAAAGTAGAAGGAAGCTTCTGGCTGTATTTCTGTTTTGATAAACATGCATTTATTAATGAACAACTTTAATGATTGAAAAGAATTATTCTCAGGGTTCCCTGACAGTAGCCAAAGGGAGAGAGATATCAGACCCATGAAAAACAACCAATGATACATTATTTTGGAAGCAAGAATAGGTATGTATCTAATGATTTTTAAACTATGTTAGTTGATGCATTGTCCTTCAATGAGATGTATGAGTAGATTATATGAAGTCAGCTAGCTCAAGATGGTGTGTAGGATACATCTGTCTCTAATTTCTTCTGAAATTATCTTAAACACAATAAAAGAATCAAAAAGGATATTCAGAGTCAATTTTTTGGAAGTCTTCCTTATCTGTACAATGAGAGTTGTAATAGGTATTTCCTAATAGCCTACTTTGCTTTGGTACTGAATTTTGTTATTTTTTAAAACACTATATGATTTATACTTGCATCACTATGGAAAATAAGTGAGAATTATCTACATTATATGAATAGATTGAAGCATTAGTGACAAGAGGGTAAATATTGTGTTGAATCATTTTATGTGCATGGCCAGAAAAAAATCTTGATATAAATAAGTCTTCCATACATTTTAAAATCAAAATTAAAGGCATCTACAGCAACCTGATAATAATAAAAAGATAATTTCTAACTTTAAAACTTTTCTGAATATGTCTAGCCATTTATCCATTAATAGCTGGAAAAGAAACTTTAGTGTTCACTGTGTAGGGTACTTATCAATTCAGAAAGGGAAGTGAAATGGAGGGTGAGAAGTAGAGGAAAGGAGGGAGGGAGGAAGGGACGGGGAAAAAGAGAGAGGATCCTCCCTAGAATCTGTTTTTAAAAGTTTGAACCAAACAATCTGTGGTTCATCGTAGTGGGTGTGTCACGGTCTAAAAATCCTAAGTCATTCTCTATGCAGTTTTTCTCAGTAAACATATACGCTCAGTGTTTTAGATGCATTGTGTCAGTTTTTTATGCTAAGAGCCAATGAAAGAGGCCTTTGCATTTTGAAATTGAAGAAACTTAGGTTTGGAAAGGTTAAATCATTTCCCAGCATCATCAGGATGAAGTGACAAAACAGGGTGAAGTCCATGACTGACCTCTAAAGGTCACACTGCCATCTGCTCTGGTATATGTCTCTTGTCTTCCCAGTTAACAGACCACTGAAAGTGATTACTGAGGATACTTTAGGAAGAGATATGAAATATCAGTGAAGTGATGTTAATTATTTCTAATTTAAAGATTATTTCTCCCTGTACTGTATTCTTTTTGTATTCCATTTGACAAACTAAAAACTTGGGAAATTTTTCAAAATTAAAGCTATGAGTAATCAGTGATGTTCAAATAACCATACCTCTCTATCAACTGCATTTGTTCTTTAGTATTTATTAAAAATACAGATTGATCCAGAAAGATAAAATTGGATAAATTATGTGTTTTATGATTTATAATACCTCTTTCATGTAAAATCTTTGTTTATAAAGCTTGTTACCCAAATGCAATTTATTTTAGTGATTGTTATGTTAGTTGTGGTGAAAGTTAAAGGAGGAAGTCTAAATGGGACTGTTGTATTCTGTCCTGGGTGACCACCTTAAGGAGCAATGTCAAACCATCAGTAAACTTCCCGCAGCAGCCTTGGCCTGTTTGCCCCCTTCTGTTTTCCTTTGCAGTGGGCAATTTCTTATCTACTAACACCCACAGTTTCCTTTTGTTTTAGATTATTTTATTGTTGTTATTGTTATTGGAGTGTATTTGCTGATTGGGTAGGATTCTTTGGAGTTACACAGTGTTTTTATTGGATGGATATTTGGTTTTTGTTTTGTTTTGTTTTTGGATGTTTTTATTTTTACTAATTATGGTTTTTGTAATTAAATTCTCCAAAGGCATTAAATGGTCTCTAACATAAAGCCTATGGTTGTTTTATTTATTTATTAAATTGATTTTTATTAGCATTGATTTACAGTGTTGTTAGTTTCTGCTGTATAGCAAACTGAAATATATATATATATTTATCGCCACTCATTTTTTAGATTCTATTCTCATATAGGTCATTAAGAGTATTGAGTAGAGTTCCCTTGTTAATACAGTAGGTTCTTATTAATTATATATTTTATCATTAGTAGTGTGTATTTCTCAATTCCAATTTATCCTCACCCTAGATTTCTCTCCTGGTAACCATACATTGGTTTTCTACATCTACGATTCTGTTTCTATTTGTAAATAAGTTTATTTGTACCATTGTATTAGATTCCACATAAAAACAATATCATATGATATTTGTCTATGGCTAACTTTTTTCCACAGTTTATTGTGATCCACCCAGTCAAAGGCTTTGGCATAGTCA
This sequence comes from Oryx dammah, assembly GCF_014754425.2. Classification (NCBI taxonomy): domain Eukaryota; kingdom Metazoa; phylum Chordata; class Mammalia; order Artiodactyla; family Bovidae; genus Oryx; species Oryx dammah. Next base: position 85,903,912 of record NW_024070189.1, read on the forward strand.
ATAAAGCAGAAATAGATGTTTTTCTGGAACTCTCTTGCTTTTTGCATGATCCAGCGGATGTTGGCAATTTGATCTCTGGTTCTTCTGCCTTTTCTAAAACCAGCTTGAACATCTGGAAGTTCACGGTTCACGTATTGCTGAAGCCTGACTTGGAGAATTTTGAGCATTACTTTACTAGCGTGTGAGATGAGTGCAATTGTGCAGTAGTTAGAGCATTCTTTGGCATTGCCTTTCTTTGGGATTGGAATGAAAACTGACCATTTCCAGTCCTGTGGCCACTGCTGAGTTTTCCAAATTTGCTGGCATATTGAGTGCAGCACTTTCACAGCATCATCTTTCAGGATTTGAAACAGCTCCACTGGAATGCCATCACCTCCACTAGCTTTGTATGTAGAGATGCTTTCTAAGGCCCACTTGACATTCTAGGATGTCTGGCTCTAGGTGAGTGATTGTCTTGGTCATGAAGATCTTTTTTGTACACTGTGGAAAATTCTGAAAGCGATGGGAATACCAGACCACCTGACCTGCCTCTTGAGAAACCTATATGCAGGTCAGGAAGCAACAGTTAGAACTGGACATGGAACAACAGACTGGTTCCAAATAGGAAAAGGAGTACGTCAAGGCTGTATATTGTCACCCTGCTTATTTAACTTCTATGCAGAGTAGATCATGAGAAATGCTGGGCTGGAAGAAGCACAAGCTGAAATCAAGATTGCTGGGAGAAATATCAATAACCTCAGATATGCAGATGACACCACCCTTATGGCAGAAAGTGAAGAGGAACTAAAAAGCCTCTTGATGAAAGTGAAAGTGGAGAGTGAAAAAGTTGGCTTAAAGCTCAACATTCAGAAAACGAAGATCATGGCATCTGGTCCCATCACTTCATGGGAAATAGATGGGGAAACAGTGTCAGACTTTATTTTTGGGGTCTCCAAAATCACTGCAGATGGTGATTGCAGCCATGAAATTAAAAGATGCGTACTTCTTGGAAGAAATGACCAACCTACATAGCATATTGAAAAGCAGAGACATTGCCTACAAAGGTCCGTCTAATCAAGGCTCTGGTTTTACCCGTGGACATGTATGGATGTGAGAGTTAGACTGTGAAGAAGGCTGAGCGCCAAAGAATTGATGCTTTTGAACTGTGGTGTTGGAGAAGACGCTTGAGAGTCCCTTGGACTACAAGGAGAGCCAACCAGTCCATTCTGAAAGAGATCAGCCCTGGGTGTTCTTTGGAAGGAATGATGCTAAAGCTGAAACTCCAGTACTTTGGCCACCTCATGCGAATAGTTGACTCATTGGAAAAGACTCTGATGCTGGGAGGGATTGGGGGCAGGAGGAGAAGGGGACGACAGAGGGTGACATGGCTGGATGGCATCGCCGACTCGATGGACGTGAGTTTGAGTGAACTCCAGGAGTTGGTGATGGACAGGGAGGCCTGGCGTGCTTCAATTTATGGGGTCGCAAAGAGACACGACTGAGCGACTGATCTGAACTGAATGGCTAACTTTGGGTGAAAGCAGCAAAATGCTAAATTAGTCCATAATTTCCCAAGGTGATATAGAATTAATGGTGGTGCTCAGACTTAAATCCATGGCTGTCCTACTCTAATGGTCATACTTTATCATGAGATAATGAGAGCTCCCAGGAGACAAAATCACCAGATGGGCCCATGAGTACTGAAGCCTGTGATTGGGGACAGTGTTTAAATTCAAAATCTCCTGTTTTTCTGAAAATGCACTGAATATCTTTAATGGACTGTAGGTTTTTTGTTCTCAGTGGGGTAAGGCAATTGAAAATATGTTGCAAAGAAGATGATTTTATATCTTTTAGCTAAAACTGTTATACTGAGTCAGCTACATCTAGGATGTGACAAAATTCTTTGATAAATTCTGAAGAATCTGAAAGTGAGAATGATACCCACTGTCTTGCTTGATTACCTGGGAGGTCACAGACACTAAAGTAGGTCACAGTTTTCTAACACTTTTAAGAAAAAATTACGAATTCCCTATAATTAACTTCTAAACACTTTTTTTAAACTGCTTTCATTGGGTCAGATGCACACACACATAACATACACACTCACACACAACTACTTACACACACACACAAACACACACAATTCAAATTTAATGTATAATGACAGAAAGCAAATCAGTGGGTGCCTGGGGATAGAGGTGGGAATAAGAGAAGAATTATAAAGGAGTATGAGGAAACTTTTAGGGATGATGAATATATTCATTTTCTTGATTACGATGGTGAAGTCACAGATATATGCATATGTCACAACTTATCAAACTGTACACTTTAAATATGTGCAAAGTTTATCTGTTATCATTTACACCTCACTAAACCTTTTTTTAAAATATCCTTCAAAGACCACATTATATACACTCCCTTCTGGAACAAGTACTCTATTTTTTGTCCTTTTAATGTTATCCTAGACCTTTTCCCTGACTTTCACTTTTCCCTTTCATGCATTGGAGAAGGAAATGGCAACCCACTCCAGTGTTCTTGCCTGGAGAATCCCAGGGATGGCGGAGCCTGGTGGGCTGCCATCAATGGGGTCACACAGAGTCGGACACGACTGAAGCGACTTAGCAGTAGCAGCAACAGATCTTTTCAATGCATGTATCACAAGGAGTAAATATTGTTTTCTTTTGTGGGGGGTGGTTAATGTATGAGAACATCTTAATATGCCCCAAATTATTTTTATTCTTTATTATTTTCTATCAACTAATCCTAACACAAATTCTGCCCTATATTAACTTGCAATTTATAGACCAAATGAGTGAAAATTACAGCATTTTCAATGGAAATTTAAGCTAATGACTCCTCATAGAGAAGAGGGGAGATTTATAGAAGTTGTCCAATCATATGAGTTCTCACAACAGCTGCTTTTTTGATAAACCAAGTGTCTTGTCTGGTGTTCCTAATTAAATGAGCAGTAGTGCCTTTCATTTTCCCTCTAGCTTCACTTTGAATCTACCTGAGTAGAAAGTAATGCATTTGAGAAAACAGAACATCTAGAAAAAAATTTCAGTTCTATAATAAATTGTTGATCTCAGTAAAACTTTGTATCCGTGTGAGACTTGTTTTCCGTATAGGTAAAGTAGCAATAGTCATACTTACTCCGTAACTACTTCACTGGTTTGATTTAAATGAAGGTACAAAGAGATAAAGTTTTCCTTCAGAGTTTTTCTTCTCAGAGCATCTGGACTCTGCTATATCTGGGAAATTTATCTTGAGCATATTACTCTGCATTATAATTTCTTTTCTTCCTCCATTGGTAGGTATTTAACATGACTAAGGTTTGGTTATATCCTCTATAATTTTTTTCTTTAAAGGCCACATAAACTTCCAGGACATCTAATATCACTGCTGTACAGTTGAATTAAAGTCTAAAACTCAGACTGTCTAGAATTCTATTCATACTTTACAGTGCTCTAAATTTTTCTTTGCATATCTTGGTGTCGTTCAGATGTGACAAATAATGACACTTCAACCTAGTTACTATTCTCGACATACTATTTCCACTTATAAAACATAACTTCTAATTACCCACGCTCAGCACCTCAATGTTAAGCACTGTGTTAGGCCCGAAAAAGAGTCTCAGTAAGTATCTACGGATGTTCCACACTTTTTGTCTTCTTGGGAGCCTCAGCATGGTTTGTTTAGAGCACCACATCACTTTAGATAGAGCTAAATGCTAAGGGAAATTAAGAGTGAAAATCATGAGTGTTGATGATAAAAGATTATGTCTATGGGGAAGCCTGAATCAATTAATGGAGACATTCTACAGAGTGGGCACAGTTGCAGAGAGACAAATATTATAGGTCTAGATAATGTCCACTAAGTATAACTGAGAATTAAGAAGGGCACACCCATCATTGTATATTTTACATATTAGTTGCAGAGAAAAAGAGCAACAGACAGCTTAAGAGCAAAGCTGAGAGACTCAGAGAAAAAGTTGTCAGCTGCAGCAATAGGAAAAAGAAAGCTGAAGAAGTGTGGCTAGGTTTCTCAGAACATAGAAGAAGCTAGAACATCGTTGAAGACTGTTAATCTGGCAGGCTAGATAAATTTTGTTAGTTCAAATGGTTTTTTAAGGCTATTCATAAAGCTGACTCTTAATATACCTTATACCTTAATAGGGATTCATTAAGGAAATGGCTTGTTACCTACCATTCATGTGTCTAATGATTATGGCTTATTTCCTTAACCAGACATGCAATTCATTGCTTTAAATGCCCAGCACTACAAGACTGTTTCTGTACTTTGCTGCACGAGATAAGCTTTCTTTATAGAAATGTTTCTATTCACTGGGAAGTAATAATATTTAAACATCTGTAGTTTATAAAATAAAAAGAGAGAGCACACATTAAACACAAAGACAGTAACTTTTACTGTTAAAGCTCTGATTTTTCAGTGGCCTTCTATTTCATTTCTTTACTAAGCGACACATATGCATGTCCTGGTGGGAGATGACACAAAAATTAGTACAGACAAAAAAAGATTCAGAGACTTACCAAGGCTCGTGTATTTCTCTGTATGATTATTTTCCCCTTCTTAGCTTTATTAATGGTTTTAGCCCTGGTGACTCCATCAGTGAGCCTTTGGTCAGTAGCAGACATCAAGTATTTTCAAACCCCCTGTATGTTATCTGGAACCATCTCCACATTACATGTTGACTTATTTGAGAAATATAAGTGCTAGAGAGAGGCATTGTCTTGGAAAGAAACCTAGTCTGGGAGTCTAAAGATACCAGCTCTAGCTCTGCTACTGCCACCTGAGTAAGCTTGGAAAATCACTAAAAACTACTTAAGCCTGTATTTTGCTACCTCTAATATAGAGATAACACTTTCACTATCTCACAAAGTTACTATAAAAATCATATACATTCATTTTAGCTAGTATTTGTTCTCCTGTGCCTATCATAAGGTCTGGCACTCATGACAGCATATATGATATTTAGTGTAAAATTTTAAATATTTTATGACATCATAGTAGGTTTGCTGTTTTTGTTTAGTTTTTAATTATAACATCTAGGGATCTGGCAGTCCCTTTAATTTTTTCTGGCCAGTAAAGGATGTTGATATTTGCAAATCTAAGTTTCTCATGTTGTTCCAGTAGGACATAGGAAAATTGAAAGTAAAAATATGGAAAAAACACCAGACAAATATAAACAAAAATAAAGCTGATCTAACTATGTTAATATAAAGAAAGCTTATTTTAAGGCAGAAAAATATGGCTAGAAATTAAATATTACCATAAATTGTCAAAAGGTTTAATAAAATAGAATATGTAATAATGCTAAATTCATTAACACGGAAAACGAAGCGTTACAGATACAAAGGGAAGTGGATAAATCAATTTATAAATAAGTTTGATATTTTCTTTGAAATTTTAAACCTGTTTCTCTTGGTAAATGATAGATGAAGAAGACAAAATACTTGGTAAGCATATATATTTGAAAATGTCTTCCTAAATGAGTATATAGAACCATATACTGAATACTTTGAAAATAAAGAGTACTTCTCAAGGCCATATGGAACATTTATAAAAATTGAATAAATATTAGGAGATAAACAGAGTGAAAAATAATTTCAAAGATGCAATATTGTTGATTACATTGTTTTACAACAGTAAAGATGTAAATTGAGAGCAAAATGATAATGACCTTTTATATATTTTGAAAAATAAAGTGCCACATAAGTCCCAAGATTAAGAAAAATTATAAAATAAATTTAAATTTATTTAAATTTATAAGGTAATTTAAAATATATAAGCATGTCAGCATTGCATTGACTATCTGTTCTGTGTCAGGCAGTGTTCTAGTACAGGTGAACAAAAGGGATAATTTTCCTGCTTTCTTGGAAGTTTACTTGTTGGTACAGAAGAACAGACAATAAAGACGACGCCGGGGGGCAGGGGGGTAAGTGTTAAGGAAAAAAATTAAGTATGCTAGGTGGTGATGGAGTGCTGGAAAAGATGGGGGAAGAAAACATTCAGTTTTAAATTGAGTGGTTAGAGGAAATGTGGCTGAGAATGTGACATTGAAGTCAAGTCTTAAAGGAGATGAAAGAGCAAGCCATGCAGAAGTATGTGAGGAAAAAGTGATATCTGATACACGTGTGTATGTTCATGCACCTTTTTACTTCTAATTTAAATCAAATTTTCCTAGAAGCAGGATAAAGCTGCGATGAAAGAGGTTAATTCCTACAATATGTCATATCCATTTAAACTGAAAATGTCTTAAAGTCATAAATAGTTCACCTTTCTTCTCTTTTAGCATTCTGTGTGTGATTCAGCTTATTAAAATGGAAATTTTTATGCATTTCCTATGATGCCATTTTATCATTTCACATTTCTAAAATAGAATATGCCATTTACTTTACATTTGAGTTAATATTGACTGGGAATATAAAGCAGCAATTGTCTGGCTAGCTGCCAAAGCAAAAGCATAGTTAGAAAAGTAATAATTCAGGAATGTACTCATTGTTAAAGGGCATAACAATTTTTTATTAGTCCAATTATCTTCTTCTTAATACGCATTGTCAAGAACAAGTGAACCGCCTCTTTTGCATTTCATGAATGCAGAGTGTACAGTTTCTCAAATCAGACGTTTCTGTCCGTGGGAAAAAAAAAGCCAAATACAAAAAACACATTTCACCAAGATGAGCTACTTTGACCCTGCATGTACTAGATTTTTAGCATTCAAGATAGGATTTTAATCTTCAATAGTGCCTATTTACAGAGAAGGCAATGGGAACCCACTCCAGTACTCTTGCCTGGAAAATCCCATGGATGGAGGGGCCTGGTGGGCTGCAGTCCATGGGGTCGCTAGGAGTCAGACACGACTGAGCGACTTCAGTTTCACTTTTCACTTTCATGCATTGGAGAAGGAAATGGCAACCCACTCTAGTGTTCTTGCCTGGAGAATCCCAGGGATGGAGGAGCCTGGTGGGCTGCCGTCTATGGGGTTGCACAGAGTCGGGCATGACTGAAGCGACTTAGCAGCAGCAGCAGCAGTGCCTATTTAATTATTATGGTGAAATTTAAGGTTATAAATAAAATCTAACTGAATCGTTGGTGGTGTAAGAGAAAATTATGTAGGGTTGTTTTCTCTGTATGTTACAATGTAGCTTTCTAAAATAAGAGACCTGCCAATGTAGAATTATTGCTACTTGAAAACAAATTAATATAGATTTTCACCTCAGAGAACTGAATCCTTACCATTAATTAGTGTTGTTATTTTAGGCAAATTACTGACTTCTCTTAAAGTTTGTTTCCCCCTCGGTAATACTGGCATAATAATACCTACTATTCAAAGATAAATGTGAGGATTAAACATGAAAGATATACAGAATACTTAGCATATTGTAACATATTCAATAAATGTTAGTGTAACATGTTTTTTAAATGAACTGGGCTTAATGAAGTGCAAATAGAAAAAACATCTTTATTACTTGGGGTTTTTCAGAGAAACAGAACCACGGGGGGCGGGGTGTGTGTGTGGGTGGGTGTGGGTGTGTGTGTGTGTAAAATTTAATATAAAGAATTGGCTTATGAAGTTTTGGAGTCTGAGAATTCCCAGGATCTATAGTTGGCAACCTGAAGATCCTGGAGAGGTGATGATGTACTTAGTCTGAGTCCAAAGGTCTGAGAAGCAAGAAAGGGAGTCATTTAAATTTCAGTTCAGCTAAGAATAACACTTTGATTTAGGCTTGACTTTTCTGATACCTCTAAATGAACAAAATCCATGAGGTTTATATAAAATATTCAAATGCAGGAAGGAGACATCACAGGAGGCACGAGGGCAATATGGGTAAAGGGGGTTATGACATTTAATTTTACATGTTAATTTGACTGGACCATGGGGTACCCAGATAGTTGGTTAAACATTATCCTGGTGTTTCTGTGAATATGTTTGTGCATGAGATAATATTTGAATTGGGTAGACTGAATAAAGCAGATTGCCATTCCTAATGTAGGGATGCCAAATCAGTTGAAGGGCTGAATGGAACAAAAAACGCTTTAGTGAAAAGAGAACCTGTGCCTCTTTCACACTGTCATGCTCCTGGTGGCTGTAATATCCAACTCCTTTGGGTTAGACAAGGGAATTAGAGAGAAAGGGTAACATGATTTTATTTTGCCTAATTGATACTGCTGATTGTTCTCTCATGGCTCTTGAATGACCTCTATCTTGGTAGGCATCCAAGAAACCATAATGGTAAATATTATTGATACATTTAAATACATTAAAAATAAGTGATATGGATGGACTTTATTTAAATAGCAAATGCCAAAGTAAATAAAAATATTTTTTTCATAATGCAGGAGAAATTTAATCTTTAACATTTAAAGGTTTTTAATATATGGACATATATATATTCACATACATATATATGTATATATAGGTGTGTGTGTATATAGGTATATGTGTGTTTGGTATTGTGTGTATGTATGATCAGTGTATATATTTTTTGCTGGCTTTTTCTGCTGGGAAAGCCTAGAAGCAATGACATCCCAGTAAAGATAGGCACAACTAGCACACAGGAATTGTGTATCCCTATTGTAAATACTGGAGGAGGGCATGGCAACCCACTCCAGTGTTCTTGCCTGGAGAATCCCCATGTACAGAGAGGAGCCTGGAGGGCTGTAGTCCATGGGGTCGCACAGAGTCGGACACGACTGAAGTGACAGCAGCAGCAGCATTGTAAATACTATTTTCCAATAAAAGGAACCAAGACTTCTTAGATCAGTGGTTGAATCCAGGGCTAACAGAGAAAAAAATACTTTATGAAACTGGAACATCTTGTGGGACCAGGAAGTAAGGAAACCCTTAGAACATGATAGGAGCATGTCAAAAGAGTATAGAAGCTGATTTGAACGTGTGCCTGATGACCAAATTTGGAACAATTTAAGATAAAATGCAAAACAGAAATGATGAGTTATATCCCATCAAATAAAATAAATACCCCTGAGTCCATACTGATATAAGTAATGTAATATATGAACAAATGAGAAGGGGCTGATCCTTCTCAGTGTAATTCCAGTAAATATAGAAATGGTGAGGAAACTTGAAAAATCACCACTTATCAAACACTACAGCAGTTTGACTTTTTAGTGTTATAAGTTACATAAGGTTATTTATGGTTACATAAAATGCTGACACTGGGAAAAGCTGCGTAAAGAGTATAAAGGAATTCTGAGTACAAAGAAAATTTTATTTTTGTAACACTTTTGAAAAGTTAATTCAAAATTGTTTCCTTGGTGGCTCAGATGGTAAAGAATCTGCCTGCAATTTGGGAGACCCAGGTTCAGTCCCTGGGTCAGGAAGATCCCATAGAGAAGGAAATGGCAAGTCACTCCTGTTTTCTTGTCTGGAGAATTTCATGGACAGAGGAGCCTAGCATGCTATATAGTCCATGGAGTTGCAAAGAATTGGACACGACTGAGTGACTGACACTTTCACTTTAATTCAAAACTGAAGGAAGGATATGCAGCTGAGGGAAAAAAAAAAGATATATGCAGGGGGAGAAAGAATGAAAGAAACAACTGTAGGGTAGAGCTGAATTTTGAAGGCTGAGTAGGAGTTAATTTTGGACATGCTGAGTTTTGAGTCAATAGATTCCTAAAGTGGAAAAGACTTGACAGCAGTTGCAAATAAGCTGTTAGGATTAGAGACACATTTAAGAGTCTTTGACTACCAGGAGATAATAAAAGCCAAAAAGTCAGACAAAATCAGCCAGGAAGGTTGCATGCAAGTAGAAGCAAGGGAAACAGAGTCTTAGGGAATACAGACTGAGACGAAATAGGAAGAAAAACAGTTTAAAAACCAAGAGAAGTGGTATCAAAGAGCAGAGAATTTAGAGGAGGAGGAAGTCGTCTGCTTGCCAAGTGGTTCAGTGTAAGAGGAGGAGGAAAAGGAAGACGGAGGAAGAGGATAGAGGCATGCTCTTCAATATACCATGGCTAACTATTTCAATTTCAAGAATAAGAACAAAAAACAACATGCAACTAGTATATGATCTGGCAGTCATGTTCCTGGGCTTCTATCCCAGAGAAATGAAAACTTATATTCACACAGATTTTCTACATAAATATACAGGGCAGCTTTATTTGCAAGAGCCCCAAATTAGAAATAACTCATTTAACCTTGAGTGGAATGAATGCATAAACAAATTATGGCATATCCCTACCATAGGATACTTACTCAGCAAAAAAAAAGATATGTTGTTGATATGTGCAACAACCTGGATGAGCATCCAGAGATGTATGCTGAGTGAAAAAAAGCAAATCCCAGTAGGTTACATGCTGCAATATTTCATTTACATATTCTTGAAATGACAAAATTATATAAATTGAGATTAGTGGTTTCCAGGAGGTATGGAAGTGGAGGGACAGGAAGAAATTTGGTGTGCCAACAAAAGGGCAATTATAAGGAATCCTAGTGGTGATAGAACTATTTTTGTATTCTGCCTGTATCAATGTCAGTATACTATAATATTGCTCTGTAGTTCTGCAATATGTTACTGTTAAGGAAAACTGGATAAAAGTTCAGATCTCTCTTATTTCTTATAGCTGCCTAATAATGTACAGTCATCTCAAAATAAAAAGTTTAATAAAAAAAAAAGAATAAGAATAAAATGTTACAAGCATCCAGACAGAAACACTTTTTTAACAAAAACATTTAAGGTAAGGAATTTGTATCTTTGAAATATACAATGAAAGCTAAGATACTGGGTAATTATCTATAGATTATTGAGAGCAAACGATTGTATTTAAAGAAAACTGTATCCAGCTGGGATACAATTTATCTGTCAAATAAAAGAGAAACATTTTGAGCACGAAAAAATTTAGAAGGTCTACCAGCCAAATTATTTATGTGAGAAAATGTTGAAGAAAACCTTGTAAACATTAAAAAGTAAACACAGATCTTATGGGAAGACAGATACAAAGTATGTGAAATAGTATTAGTGTTTTTTTTTTGCATTCAATTCTAAATGGATTGTAAAGTTAATAGAATTCTATAATACATGTGTTAATTATATGTGAAATTGAAAAATAGATGAAAGAAACAGAATAATAATAGTATACAGCCAAAACTTCCATACTATCTCTAGAAAGCACAAGATTTGAGTAAGGATGAGGATAAAGTGAAATCAAAACTTTCACTGTGAAGGGAGAGCAGAGGTACAGGAAGAATAAAACATCAAGTGTCTCAATTCTCATATAATTACATACTTTTTATATAGTTACAAATTTTTTAAAAATTGAATGCCAGAGATGGGAAAATAATTATCAGTGGGACAGAAAATCTTTGTATTAGTGAGAAAGATAGGGACTTCCTTGGTGGTCTAGTGGTACAGAACCTGCCTTCCACTGTAGGGGATGCAGGTTTGATTCCTCAACAGGGAATCAAGATTCCACATGCTACAGGGCAGGCATCCAAGCCTGCACACCATAACTACTGAGCCTGTGCACTCTAGAGCAAGTGTGCTACACCTAGAGAACCCCACACATGGATCAACTAGAGAGAAAATCCATGCACTGTAATGAAGACCCAGCACAAACAAAATAAAATAAATACTTCGGGGAAAAAAAAAAGGAAAATACAGAAAATTAAGATTTTCCCAACTTGGCAAAAATAAAAATGGAAGGAGATGCTTAGAATTTGATGGCTTTATTTATTTATAGTTTTATTAAAAAATAAAACTAAAAATATAGGTGTTTTCCCTATGCTTCCCCTGAACAGCAAAAAGCATTTTGAAGAACAGGGTGCTTCTTTGAAATGATCAAAGTTAGATTTTTGTTTGCCAAGATCTTTGATGCTCTCAGTGAAGGCATATTTCTTATATTCCTCTCTCCTGTCTACTTTCTCATGCACCAAAACCATGTTATTTCCCATTCTAAGGAAATAAATATTTCCCATGGCTCAGATATATCAAAAATAGTTATTTTGCTCATTTTTTGCTGCGTGATTAGTTAGGATTAGACTTTTCCTGTTTTCAAATATAGGCATCCTTTTTTGTATATCATTGCTTTGATTATTTCCCAAATACTGTCTCATTTAAATCGCTGGAGGCTGATCCTGTCCTTGCTCACTCAACTTCTGCCATTCTGGTAGCCTGTTAATGGGTGTAAGATTCTGTGGAGAGACTGTTCAGAAATGTGAGCTTGAAAGAAGTTTAAGATCTTCGTGATTCTGCTTATTCTTTGAGGACAGAAGTTTTTATTAAAAATTTAAAAATGCACATTTGGAAACATGATGTCTTTGTAGAATATAAACAAATAAATGTAAAACAAGACTTAAACCTCAAACTAGTTATCAGCCTATTTCCCTCATAAATTTGATGCTAACTATCATGCTCATATAAATTTTGCCCAAGAGAAAAATTTTGCTTTTCTTCCTCAAATTTGAGTATCCAGAACATCTCCATAATTTCAGCATGTTGTTTTCACCTCACGCTTCAAAGCAGATATTTTCCCCTACGGAGCGAAAGGGAACTTAACAGTCAGTTACTTCAGTCACCTTGTCTTTCTTCAGCTAGGACTGCTTTGCTTCACACTCACCTATAATAAGGCCACAGATTGGGCATTTCAGCTCACTATTCCTCATATCAAGAAATCTTTCCATAAAATTAAGAGCTCCATGAGAAGGTATAATAGCATATTTCATTCAAGCTTCCATAAATTCACAGTGCTAGGCACAGCGCTTGGCAACAGAGAACAGTCAACAAATATTAATTGAATGATTGAATAAGTTAATAAATGAATAAAGTAATCTTTATTTAATGTTTCCAATCAGAAAGCAATAGGAGTGAGAAGAAAAAAGAGTTGTCATTTATAAAACTTTTTTCTTACGATTCTGGAGTCAGTAGTATTCTTGATTTACCTTTTCAGTTTACTTTTTTTGGGGTGGTGTGGGGAGGATAAACTCATGATGTCAACTGCAGCCTTGAAAACTAATGTAAAACTTAAAAGTAATACCACTCTGACAGGAGAAATGGCAAAAAAAAAAAAAAAATTGAAAAGACTATTTATCATGCTGTTTGATATTTTCTTATTTTACTTCCTAAAATAGCAACCTTATTTTTCTAGGAAGAGATCATATCTGTTTATTTTGATGTAGTAAATTGTCTTTATGAATCCCACTATATCTTTCCTTGAGGAATGATAGAGTGATGCCTTGTTGAAGAGGGATTCCTCTGTGTACCCAATTAATTATTTCAGTAAAATTTCTTCACAAACAGCATCACTCATACTGACTGCTTGTGAAGCCATTAAATCCTGGCTCTAGGTAACTTTTGGACATTATGCAGAAATGTCATATCAATCTTTTCATTGGGCTTGAGACAGTCCTTAGAAAACCATATAAACTTCAGTGTATTTTCCAAGGACTTGCTTGGATTTGATTAATGAAGAGCACAGAATTGAGATATAGTATTTGGCACTGAAAGAACATTTAAAGTGAAAAATTCAAAGCCGAGGTACCACAAAATGGGAACAGAAAGTCACTCATTGAATAGAAAACTTAAAGGATTTTTTCTCACTTATGCTAAGTTGACAAACAAATCTGTAGAGAACATACGCAGGAGAGTGGAGTTCTCCGTTTTTGAGCTTGTTAATTGTGTTCAACAGTGATTGGTGATAAGGTCTTAGCTCCACAGAAATATTGCAATGTTGCTATTTTCTCTCATATACACAGTTCTTGGGCATTTATTCTATATTAACCAAACCAAGAAGATAATGTTATTTTTGTTTTCTCTAATAAAATCTCAAGTCTAATATTGTAGTTATTTCATAAGTAATATGGATATCCTTTCACAAGGATTAGGACAATTAGAGAAGCCTGACTGGTGAAGACAAATAACTTTGTTGTTTATATGGACATTTAGTCAACACTTGGTAATAAACAGCACCCCCACAACCCAGATGACACAATAGCTTGGCGTGGAATCAGTGCAGTTGCCCACCTCATTGGTAACCTCCATGATCTGCCAGAGAAAGATAATAAATTCATTCCACTGTGAAACGATGTTGTAAAAGTAACAGGTAATTAACATGTACTTTTATAACATTTTAGTTGCTTACTCAGTGGTTTGAGTACAAAATTTGACTCTTAAAAAAGCTCAGCTATAATCTCAACAAATTATCCTGCTAAGTGATCAGATACACCTCTAAAATGCCATCAATTGAAAAACGCTCCAACCCACATGCTTGCCAGATGTGCCCAGGCAATATAATCCCCAGAATTCGAACTTGTCCCAGAATACGAGCACAGCAGGCTTACCCCTAAAATGTGGAAATGCTACAAAAGCATGGTGAACTTAGTAACAGGGAATGACATGGAAGTAGAAAACAGTGTAAGAATGGTGGGTTATGACTTAACTAGTTGTAAAATTTGATAGCAATAAAGTATGGTATTTTAGGAACAAGGAGACGGAGCCATAGCGGATGCCACCAGTTCTGGTACAGGCATGAGGAAGTACTGATAAATCCATAGAAATGTATTAAATCCATAGAAAGAAAGAGAGGAACTTCCCTGGTGCTCCAGCTGTTGACTTCACACTTTCACTGCAGTGGGGCATGGGTTTGATCCCTAGTCGAGGAGCTAAGATCCTGCATGCCAAATATGTGACTGAATGAATGAAGTAGAAGTTGAGTCTTCAGACCTATAACACTCCTAAGTGTGCAGTTATACAGATTCAAGTATCGTCAAATGATACCTTTGAACTGTGCTGTTGGAGAAAGACTCTTGAGAGTCCCTTGGACTGCAAGGAGATCAAACCAGTCAATCCTAAAGGAAGTCAGTCCTGAATATTCATTGGTAGGACTGATGCTGAAGCTGAAACTCCAATACTTTGGCCACCTGATGCAGAGAACTGACTCATTGGAAAAGACCCTGATGCTGGGAAGGATTGAAGATGGCAGGAGAAGGGGACGACAGAGGATGAGATGGTTGGATGGCATCACCGACTCAGTGGACATGAGTTTGAGCAAGCTCTTGGAGTTGGTGATGGACAGGGAGGCCTGGCGTGCTGTGATTCATGGGGTCGCAAAGAGTTGGACACGACAGAGCGACTGAACTGAACTGAAGTATAAAGAGATAAAGCTTTATAAACTTATTCTGGATCATCAAAAGCAGAAGTTGGTTCAAAGTGTTTCATAGTGACATTTTCAAAATATAATTCACAGGGGATTACCACTGAATAGACATCTCTTATGGTAGATGAACTCACAATAATGCAAGACAATGAAAAATACTGAGGAAGGATCAACAGATTCAAGAGGACAAAAATTAGCATCCCCAAAAGTGAAAATAATAGGAAATTCTGGAAGAGGCTGATAGAAATATATTTCACATGATTAAAGAAATAAACTAAAAGTATAAATTCTTAATAAAATAGAACAAGTAGTTTTATAAAAATAAGCAAATGGAACTTTTTGATTTTTAAAATGTACTGAAATGAAAAGCTTGATAGATTAAGATAGCAACAAACTAGACACACCTGAAGAGAATCTAGAGCAGTAGAAGATAGATACACGGAAATCACACAGAGAAAGCAACGTAATTAAGAGACGTGAAAGACAAAATGAGTAGTTTAACATAAACAAACATACCTACCTTGTTTTGGGAGAAAATGTTGACTATGTGAGAAAATTAAAGATGTAACATTTAGTAATTACCATTCCATGAAATGTATATACTAAAATTTCTTCCAGATATGCACAAAACAAATATAAGATATAAAAGGGTGCTCATTGAATCTCTTATAACAGAAAAAAATTAGAAATATAAGCATTTATAAACTGGGAAATACATAAAACTTAGAGTACATAATGAGTACATTATGATAATCCAAGTTTATTTGAATTATATATATATGTGCATTCAGTTCAGTTCAGTCGCTCAGTCATGTCCGACTCTTTGCGACCCCATGAACCACAGCATGCCAGGCCTCCCTGTCCATCACCAACTCCTGGAGTTTACCCAAACTCATGTCCATTGAGTCAATGATGCCATCTAACCATCTCATCCTCTGTCATCCCCTTCTCCTCCTGCCTTCAATTTTTTCCAACATCAGTGTCTTGTCAAATGAGTCAGCTCTTCGCATCAGGTGGCCAAAATATTGGAGTTTCGGCTTCAACATCAGTCCTTCCAATGAATATTCAGGACTGATTTCCTTTAGGATGGACTGGTTGGATCTCCTTGCAGTCCAAGGGACTCTCAAGGGTCTCCTCCAATACCACAGTTCAAAAGCATCAGTTCTTCTGCGCTCAGCTTTCCTTATAAGCCAACTCTCACATCCATACGTGACTACTGGAAAAACCATAGCATTGACTAGATGGACCTTTGTTGACAAAGTAATGTTTTTTAATATGCTGTCTAGGTTAGTCATAACTTTTCTTCCAAGGAGTGTCTTTTAATTTCATGGCTGCAGTCACCATATGAAGTGATTTTGGAGCCCCCCAAAATAAAGTCAGCCACTGTTTCCCCATCTATTTGCCATGAAGTGATGGGACCAGAAGCCATGATCTTAGTTTTCTGAATGTTGAGCTTTAAGCCGATTTTTTCACTGTCCTCTTTCACTTTCATCAAGAGGCTCTTTAATTCTTCTTCACTTTCTGCCATAAGGGTGGTGTCATCTGCATATCTGAGGTTATTGATATTT
The DNA here is from genome assembly GCF_014754425.2 of Oryx dammah. NCBI lineage: Eukaryota > Metazoa > Chordata > Mammalia > Artiodactyla > Bovidae > Oryx > Oryx dammah. Next base: position 85,920,594 of record NW_024070189.1, read on the forward strand.
CTCTGAGCAATCTTGATTCCAGCTTGGGCTTCATCCACCCCATTTCTCATGATGTGCTCTATATTGTATCAAAGCAGACAATCTGTACACTTCACAGATGAGTTTTAAAAAATGAATCATGAAAGGGTCAGTAAAAATTTGATAGTAACAATGTAATTGTAAAAAGCACCAAAAGTATTTTCTGATTATAAACATAAAATCATAGGAGGAACATAATCCAGGATACTCATTATACATCAGGGAAGAAGGCATAGAAAAAGGAACAGTCAGATTTCAAACTGTATTGTTATTTTATAAACAGACTTGAAGCAAATAAAAGCAGAGTGTTAACTTTAGCAAAAAGGAAAATTGAGAGATAATTCTATGAGGCCTTATCCCCTATTGTCTTAAAAATGAATCCTGCAAAAAAGTCTACAATAAATTCTAAATGTCAAATACAGTGGTTACTTGGCAGCCGTCTTCTTGACCTCTCAGCAGCAGTTGGCACAGTTTACCATTTGCTACTTCTTTTGATTGTGAGTGTTTTATGTTGCAGTAAACTTTGAAGTGACTTTCTTTCTGACCAATATATTGGGAAACTCCAAGGAATAGGGCTGTCTGCTCTTCTTTATGTATAATAATTCTTGGATGATCTATTTACTGTTGTGCCTTTAAATGCTATATTCCCAGATGTACCTTCTAGTCTTGATCACTCCAGAACTCCTTATTCATGTGATTCAATAGTTTACTCTATGTGGCAAATTTTGTATATCTACGTCCATACTCCAGATGGCATACAGAATAATGTAGTGTTATTTCAATGTGGAAATCTCTGTTGTTGTGATGTTAAAACAAAATCTTAATTCCTTGCTATTGTTTCTTGGGCTTCAAATGACTTGGCCTCTAGCTACTTCTCCGAACAGCTACACAGCTGTCACAAATGCTCTTAAGATTTTTGTTAAGAGTAGTTTGTTCTGCCTAGACTTCTCCAAAGGTACTTTTAGTTTAAGCTTTTACTTAAATGTCATCTCTTCGAAGAGGCAGTCTCTAATTACTATGTATGATTCTTTGTAGTTTGTACTCTTATCTTGCTTTATATTTTCTTCATTATCACTTTTAACCCAACATTTTATAAGTAATTTACTTGTACATTTTTGTATGTTTCCACTGTGAGAATATAAGTTCTTTAAGTTCAGAGATTTTTGTCCATCTTGCTTACAGCCATATACAGTATCCTGAGCAATCTCACACAAAGTTCATGCTCAGTAAATATTTACTGATTGGTGAATCAGTTATTTCTCTGTGGCTATTTTTCACTATGTTTTAACTCTTCCATTAGGAAAGAAAATAGCTGTCTTAAATAGAAATAAGATTTGCTAGCACTTTTTTTTTTTTATCAAAAATTGCTTTCCACGGTCATTTATTGAATATGTTTGTCTATAGAAAGGTAACATCATTATACTCTTAATCCACCAATTTCAGCAAATTGTTGCATGAAAATGGGGAGGGCATTGTACAGAACAGATGACATTAATCTTCTTGTGAAAGACTGAGCAAACAACATTCACTCTCCAAAGCAGTAGGATTATAATTTAATAAAAACCTGACAAATGAATCAAATATTACCTTCGTATATAAGACTTAGTTTAACTCTAAATGGGAAATAACATAGAAAGGGATGAAGAATCTTTTTTTTTTTTTTTTTTAGTTATCAGTCACCCATGGTGTATGAGTAGGAAGTATTAAAAACAAGCTATATATGTAGTATTTACTTTAATAATCCAGGAAAATAACCAAAACCGGAGAGGTAGAGTCCAAACAGTCTGATACTCTGGCTAGTAGCACATTTGTATCTGTGAATGTCTAAAGAATGGTGACATTCAGAGTCAGCCTTAGGAACAATTTAAATGGAACCATGAGAATTCCAAACCTTGATCCTCCACCCTTATTCTTAAAAACTTCTTGTGACATGCTGGGTATGCAATTAGATAAACATGAGAACATGCTTTTAATACACTAATTAGTTTAAAGTTAAAGGGACCTGTTGGAAATAATCTGTTAGAAGGAATGATTTAGCCAAAGGACAAATAAAAACAGATCCTTCAGAGTTTTAATTGATGACAATAAGCATAAGATTAGAAAAGAGCAGTCGTGAATACACATATGGCTAATGTATGGCCAATTCTCATATGCTAATCCTTGAGTCCCTTCTCTTGAAAAGTTGAAAAGGAGCCAGGAACCTAAAGGATAAAGAGGGCATTGCTGATTGGAGTGTGTGCAAAAGCAGTAACCAAAAAGATGCCATCTTCCTGGGCAAAACAAGTGTGAGTCATATATGAGTTCTTAAAATCCTGTGTGGCTGAGGATACAGACCACCTAGTCTGAACTATTGCAATAACGCTGTTATTTTCTAAAGCTGTCAGTCTCGGTCTAGAACTCCGAAGGTGAAAAGCATGCTGCATTCAGAATTTTAGCAACCTCCTCCCTCTGGAGACCAAGCATGGTTAATTTTTTTGTTCCTCTATTAAAGGAAAGATGCCATAATTACAGAGGGAAAGGACTGCATGCCTGCTCGGATACAGATCTGTGTTTTTGGACTTTTAGGTCCAATCAGTCAATTTCTGGCAGAGAAGCTAGAAGAGACTGCAGCTGAGAATTCTTAGTTGAAAACTAGTGGTAATCGTCACCAATTATAACATGCCAGTTGCTAGTTATATTCATAAACAGTGGTCCCACTTCTGGAGCATAACCAATAATGTCTTGTAGCTTTCCTTTAGAAAACTTCATTGTTAACCTTTAATACTATTTTGAAAGTTGCTAGGTTGCCACCTGACTGAATTTTGTCCATCTTAGTTACCTTAAAACAGATGATACATAGTAACATAAAGAAGGCTTTGTGTTATTATATTTCCTTTGTGCATACCTTAGTGCTTGATTTTCTTCATACTGTTATTGTAGAACAATGTTACTGTACTTGAACAGTATTGAGCATTATTACTAGGAATCATTTCTTCTAGTCAATCCTGGCTGATGAATTTTTCTCTAAGTCATTTTAACTGAAAAGATTCCAAATATTTTGTTCAGAATATGTTGTGAATATTTTTCAAAGAGTTTAACAGAAGTGAAAATTTCAGGTAAAGAAATATATCTTTTTTTAAAAAAATTAATTCTGATTAACAAAATAAGAAGTGTGTGTTCAATCAGTCAGGAGTCAACTGAAGTGAAGTTCTTGGAGGTAGGAGTGTTGCTATCATTTCCCTGACTGTGTGAGGATTTGGTTAATCCCTGTAGGACTGCAGTGGATGCTATTCCATTGTGATTAACTCCAGTCCGGCTACTGAAACTCAGAACTTTAAGAGTGCTACTTGGCTTCCTGGCATTTCATCAAAGACTGAAAATTGAATCAAACAAATACTTTCTTAGAAAAACTATGTTACATCTTAACTTCCCCAAAATGAATGCTTAAAATACAAACAAATGAAGAAACCCAATATTCTAAGAAAAAGTGACTTAGAATAATCTGAGCACCAGCTCATTTAATTCTTAAAGCAAATTGCTGAGAAGGGTAATGATTATCACTATTTTACAAATGAAGAAACAAATGCATAGAATTTAAGCGATTTTCCTGAGGTCACACAGGTAATGAGTGGCAAGGGTGTGATTAAAACCTGGATCTAGTTTGATCTCAGTGCCAAACAGTCAGTGACTGCATCAGAGAAGCAGAGCAACGTGTGAAGCTCTAGAGTCTCATTGCCTGGAGCCAAACCCCAGATTCACAACTGGCTACCTGTGTAACCTGAGGCAGTTCATTTATTTTCCTACCTCTAGAGAGCCTTCAGATGCAAAACAGAGAAGATAATGATATAATTTATCTCATTGTGTTGTTCTGAAGCTGTATGAAAAAAAGGTATGCAAAGTGCTGAGCACCATATCCAGCACATCCTAAGTGATCAATGAATATTATTTATCCCAATGTGCCCAAAATTCGACATTCTCATAGGGAGGAGGGTTTCCTGGATCTTTCTGAGACAGTATTGGTGATAGGGTAAAGGAAGCTACAGATGGAAAGTTTTTCCTTGAGAATTTAGTTAACATATATTCTAATCAATAACGCAACATATATTTATGGAAAATCTGATATTTTCCTGTTTACTTACAAATGACCTAGTGACACAAAAAAGAAAGAAATTGCATCTGTGTCCAAGTAAATCATGCCAGTTAGGTTGAAAGAGAGGCAAATAATAGAGAAAATTCAAAATAAAAGGTATTATTAAAGGAACTCCTGGATTCTGAAAACACCCAAGAAAGGGCTTCTCATGGAACATAGACAATTAACACATGACTTCTCAGAAGTTTGCAGGTCATTTTATTTACTGGTGAGGGATCTGAGTTAGAGAAAGAATAGAAATGGCTGAGGGCATATGAAAGAGTCATCGAGAATAGTAAGTGGTAACCTAAAGAATTTCAATTTTATTTTCTAAGTAGTAAGTACTCAATGAAGTGTTTTAAGCAGGAGATGGACTCAGTTACATGCACACTTAGAAAGTACCTCTAAGGATGGAGATTTCACTGAAGATGCGCTGTATTATCTGAATTAAGTTTGGCTGCACTTTAAGTTTTCTGCAACAGAAATCATAAAAAAGCAGCAAAGTTCAAAGGTAGGCAGACATGAGATGGCATTGTGGTTCCACCATCATCAGGGATTGGGGATCTTTCTGTTGTCCTTTTTTTAGTACACAGCTAAAATCCTCAAGCTCACTTGAAGGGACGACTCAAGATTTACGTATATAACATCTACATTCTAGGCATCAAAAATAAAGGGAAAGGAGAAAAAGTAAAGGATGAGCCAATTGAGTCAGCCCCTTTTAAAGAACTTGCCAAGGATCCTACCTGATATCACCTTATTGGCTACTTCAAAAGGGAGCAAATTTATTATACACTACTGTATTCAACAAGATAGGATCTCATTTACTGTTAAAAGGGGAAATTTCCTGAGTAGTTAACCAAGAGTAACACTGTTAAATACTGTTAAAATAATTGAGTTCTAATAAAAGCTAGTACAAAGATTGTATATGTAGAAGTTCAAAGAAAATATATTCTTACGTCTGTCTACTAACAAAACAATCTTTCTAAGAAAATAGCTATTTTCCCCATGTCTTCCTTATTCTTCCATATGAACTAAAATTATTTGTCTAATTCTTCTCCCCCTAAAATATCCTGTGGGAGTTCTATTTGAGATTGCATAAAATTTATTTTCTAAGGAAAGAGTACTTTTATGATGGCAAGTCTTCTTATCTAAGAATATGATAGAGCATCTCTAAAACTTATTTTACAGTTTTTTAATTTGTATTTTCTTTAGTTAGCTCTGGTGGCTTAATTTGATAATGTAACATTTCCTAATGTTTTCCTAATTTTCTTATATTCTAATCCAATCTTGCAAGTTAATTTTTTCATTATGTTATCTAGGAGAATAGAGCTTTATATAAAGAAACAGTGTTAACTTTTTTATATTTACCTTGAATCCATCCACATTATTAAAATATACTGTTAATTCCAGCAGGGTATTTCTAAAGTCTCTTAGTTTTTCTCAGCATAAAACTGTATCATAATAAAAGGAAATCTTTCAGCTCTTTGTTTCCTACATTTTTACTGTTATTTCTTTTTTGTCTTACTATATTCACTTGAACCTACAATACAGTGGTGAAATGTAGTGGGCATATCTGTCTGATGATTTCTGCTTTTTTTTCAAGTATTCTAGCATTTCAGTATTCAAAGTTTATATTGTTTTCTAATTAAAAAAAAACAACACTGAATATTCCTTCATGAATATACTTTTTTCTGTTTCTTAGAGATATTCTTATAAGTAGCTGCTAAATTATCCTAAATACCTTAAAGCATTTATTGGGTGGATTTTATTTTCTCATTTGGCTTGTAATTAAATTCATTACTTTGACATATTTCTGATACTTAAGCTCTTCTTGCCTTTCTGTAGTAAATGCTGATAGATTATAGATTATTGTTCTTTTCATATATTGATGGACTTTTAACTTAAATTTCTAATCTATTTTCATACGGGATTTTGGGCCTATAGTTATTTTAAAGCTATCTTCACTGCATTTTGTTGTTATTTTACCTTATCAAGAAAACTGGGGAATTTTCTGTAACTTTCTATGACCTAGATTAGTTTAAATAACTGTATAGAGTTGTCTGTGTCTTATGGATTAAATTTGAAAATGGTGAACTGATCTGGTCTCCATGCCATTTTCAATGATAAATTTTAGTGATCTTTTCCCTATCTGTGTTCATTGAGCAATTCAAAGGTTAACAAGGAATGGAGCCATTGGGCTTTAAGGAACAAGTGGGCTTGGGCAAGTGAAGACCAGAGCTAGGAATGACTTCTTAAACATCTGTCACTACAAAGATATTCGGAACCTTTCAGCCCAGTTGGGCAAAGGCATGGCCAAGAGTCCTAAAAATGGCTACAACTGTTTGTCAGCTTGGGCAGATATAAGGTCAGATTAAGTCAGACTTAAAGAAATGGTAAAAAGAAAAATGACCATGTTCATTCTTGAATACTTAAGCTCGTGAAGGAATTTATATACCTGCATTCCTTATTAGCACTTTCCTAAGTTAGATAACAGACTCACAGAACTCCTAACCTTAGTTCTGTCTGCTGAGCCAGAGTTTTTTCCATTTTTTATAAAACAACCACACCACAGACACAACAGCATCCATGCAGCCATACATGCTTTGTCACTAATTCCATGTTATTTTGGAATAAAATTTCTGTTATTAGACCCTAAAGATTCCTAAATCAACAAGCTAACATCTCATAATCCCTAAAATATATTGCCAGTGTTATACGTGAGAAATATTTTAACACTTAGAAATAGTAGCCTGTATCTATCCTTTTTTGGTTTCATCTTCTTATTTTAATTCCAATCTCATTTATTTCCTCAGATACTTCTATAATATTTCCTGCTTGTTTACATTGATTATTACAAGATTTGTATGCATAGGCCATAAGAAACAAAGAATGAGGTGACATGGGTCTCCAGCATGAATATAACTAGTTTGCTTCAGTTTGTACCAATTGACAAATTGTTTGATTGAAACAGAAAATCAGTTCAGTCAACCTGATTATGCATTCAAAGTGTTGAGTCTTTCTGAAAAGAATAAACCCTTACTTTACCAAAAAGGGAAGAATTTTCATTCTATACCCCAGAGCCATATACTTCCTAGAAAAAGTGACAGTGTTTTAAAGGCCTGTCACTACTGTAGCCTTAATGAGATTTGTGGAAATTGACACACAGTGGCTGTAGGATCTCTCACAGACAGCAGAAGCCAAATTTTCTGATTTTTTTTCAAACCTAAATCCTTTGATGTAGTCATTAATACCAAGTCTTATTTCTATGAAGCATAGTAATCATTTCCATTTAGGGAAGTTTGTACAACAGTCTCAAACTTAACATTCTTAAATACTCACATTGTGCCAAGAATTGTTCATAGCTTTACATTAATTGACTCTGAGCCCTTGCAAGAATTTTATGCAGCATATATTAACAAGTGTATTATTAGTATTATTATTCATAATTTATAAACAAATAACTCATAAGAAGATCATTTAGCAAGTGATTTGAACAAGAAGTCAAACCAACTAGTCTGTTTTGAGTGTGTGTGCTAGATCACTATGTTATCATGCTTATGCAGACACTAAGAACTGGTCGAATGACTAAAAGACCTACCAAAACTCAAAAGTTTCTGAAACCTTCCTTTGGATTAGCTGCTAATGTATGCAATGAGGGCTTCCCTAGTGGCTCAGCTGGTAAAGAATCCACCTGCAATGAGGTAGACCTGGGTTTGATAACCCTGGAAGTCAAAATCTCTACTAAAACAGTAATAACAGCAGCAACAACCAAACCTTGTTATTATAAATACTTAGTGACTTTGTAGGAAAAGGAGAAAAGAAGATATGCATGCCTAAACTGCTACACAGTTTGGCATAGTCTTGATTTTTTCAAGGTACCTGCTAGAGTTTACATTCTAATGGGAGAGAAAGATGGCAAAGAAGTAGATAGACAGTTCAGTAGAATGTAGTGATAAGTGCCAAAAAGGAAAAGTTTGAGATAAAGAGACAGTGAATACTGAAGGGAAGACTGTGAGAAAGTGACTTGTAAGTAGAAACTCAAATTTTAAGAAGTAAAGCAAAGATTTTTTAAAAAGCCATTCCAGAGGGACAGAAGAACAAACGTAAATCAGTTTTAAAATATAGGAATTTGTCTAATACATCTAGTGCAGCTGCTTTGAAGGGCACCTCAGCTGCAAAGAAGTCAGGGAGAAGAACAGTAAGATGATGACGTCAGAGAGATTGCCAGAGACCAGACAGGTGTGGACTTGTGAGACCTGGTACAAACAAGGGTTTCATCCTTCAGTGTATCAGAGAAGAGTTTCAGTCAGTACCATGATTTGATTAATTTTTCATATGATTGTGATGCAAAGACAGAACCATAGGGGAGAGTAGGATGCAGGGGAGCAGTCAAGCCGGTGCAGGCATCCAGGCTGGAGATGGAAGTTTTTGTACACAAGTGTTAGCGATAGAGGTGAGAAAAGTGGAAAATAAGAATATATTTTAAGGTGGAGAAAATAGGACTTGCTGATGGATTGAAATTCTAGTGGGAAAGAAAGATCAAGGATGATTTGTCTGCTTCTTTCAGTCTGTGTGGAGGATACAGGAAGAATAACCTGAAAGAACACTCAAAACAGCCTAAATTCAGATTACATTTATTAGAGAACTGAAAATACAAGTAACTTGTAACCATCACACTGTCCATTTCCCATGAAGTTTTTATTTCCAAACAGGTTTTCAACAAGATTTCCATTGATTTCTCTTCTTTCAATTCAATAATTTCAATATATTCTACTTGCTTGAGAATTAACCTCTTGGCATTTGAATCTAACAGTAATTTTTCACTAGTCTATCTGCTTTCTTCTTGCTAAAGTAATTATTAAAACATTTGCTAAAGTGAACAATCTTAGTCCTCTTTAATGCATTTCACCTTTTGTTTTTCTTTAGCTGGATGCCTCACCTAATCAAATTTTCAGAAGGATATTGTTAAAAATTTTGAGATTTTGATTATATAGATGTTGATCTTTAAAAATAAACTGCTCCAATGGAAGAAAAAAAATGCATTGTTTCTAATCATCTAGAATAGTGAAATTCCTAAAGGAAGAAATAAAATAAGGGATGTGATTATCTTTAATCCTGATCTCAGAACTGGACTTGTGATTCAGCTGTAGTGATAAGGTCATATCATTTAGTACATGTGACAGTTGAATGAAAGCACATGCCACCAGGAACCTGAGGCTGCCCTCAGACCTTTAATGTACTATTTATTCTATGCCAGAGACTTCTAGCTTGTCATGTTTAATCATGCAGCTCAATTGTACTGAGAAGCTAAAAAGCATTTTGGTCTCTTGCATTGGCAGGCAGATTATTTACCACTGAGCCATCTGGACACAGGGTGGGAAGGAGAAGGTGGGACAAATTGAGAACATAGCATTGAAACATATCCATTACCATATGTAAAATTAGATGACCAGTAAAAGTTTGCTGTATGAAACAAGGAGCTCAAATCCGGGACTCTGACGACATAGAGGAATGGCATAGAGTGGGTGGTGGGAGAAGGGAGGGAGGTTCAAGAGGGAGGGGACATATGTATACCTATGGCTGATTCATATTGATAAATGGCAGAAACCACAATAATGTAAAGCAATTATCCTCCAATTATAATAAAAATAAATTTAAATTAAAAGAGCATATTGGTTTAAGCATGAAAACCTGTAAAACAATTTCAGTGATAATCTCAAAGCAGAGAGATGCTTCTAATATTAATGCAATCACCTTTTGCATCTATGCCCAACAGTCTCTGCATATTGAATGGATTTTTACTGCTCATCTCAAGTCAACCAGGGAATTAAGTATCAGATTCTTGTTACTCAAACAAGGAATTCACTTCAGCTATTCCTGAAACCCTTCCTCTCTGCAGGGGAATGGGCTAGATTTCATTTTCTGGGAAGTAAAATCGATTTTTCTAAGTGGCACAGCACTATAGCAACAAACAAGGCTGCTGTAGCTTCACATGGTGCCTCAATACCTCTTTTAGCTTGTGAGACCTGCATTTCACAACCAGATGAAAGTTATTTACATTAGACACCCACCCCTCTACCTCCACTGTTTAGTCTGGAGTCTGACCAATTCGGCCCTCGTCATCAGCTTCTCAAGCTTACTGACCTCATTGTGAGTCTCAAGTCTTCTAGATGTTTGTCTTACCTGACTTATTTCATAATTTTGGCCAAGATCTGCAAAGAAATTTTATGTGTATTAGGTAAGAGTAAGGCTTGCAAACTGAGTGAATTTATCAGAAAAAAAGTGCCTCAATAAGGGCTTTCTTGACGAAGAGAAATAATTTTTGTGGGTTTCCATTACTTAGAGGCTGTGTAAGAGCAGGATAGGAACTGCAGGAACAAACAAAGGAAAAGATGAAATAAAAAGAGGAGAAACTGTGCCTAACACAAAGGAGAAATATCCCTGTCAAGTGTTTTGATATTCTATGTACCTGGAGTGTACTTGAATAGCATTAATTGATAATGATGTATTTTATTAAAATAACTCTATAGATGTGTACCATTATGCATACATTGTCAATGTAGTTATAAAGTGGCATTGGAATATCTGTTTGAATCCCTTTGTGCCTTATCTTTAAGAGAAGGAATGAAATAAAAATAAATGTATTTGTACTGTTGTCTTTGAATAATTTTAAACTGTGCTAAAATGTCATTTTGTTATATATCTTACATCAGATAAAAATTCTAAATGAAAATTTTGCTTTATATATTAGAGGAAAAATTATTTTAAACAATTCAATATATAGGTTTTAAATTGAGATATAGTTGATTTACAACAATATATTAGTTTCAGATGTATAGCACAGTGCTTTGGTATATACTCCAAAAAGTTATACTCCATTAAAAGTTATTACAAGAATATGGCTGTAATTTCCTGTGTCATACAATATATCTTTGTTGCCTTTATATTTTATACATAATCCCATGCACCAATCTTACCCATCCGCCTTTCCCTCTCCTTACTGGTAACCACTAGTTTGCTCACTGTTTATGTGAGTCTGTTTCATTTTTGTCATTTTCACAAGTTGTTTTATGTTTTTAGATTCCACATATATGTCATAGCATAGCATACTTGTCTTTGTAATTATTATTTCACTAAAGATAATACCCTCTAGTTCCATCCATGTTGACGCAAATAGAAAAACTTTCGTTCTTTTTTATGGCTGAGTAGTATTCCATTGTGTGTGTGTGTGTGTGTGTGTGTGTGTGTGTGTGTGTCTATTAGTTGCTCAGTCATGTCTGACTCTTTGTGACCCCATGGGCTGTAGCCCACCAGGCTCCTCTGTCCATGAAATTCTCCAGGTAAGAATACTGGAGTGGGCATCCATTCCCTTCTCCAGGGCATCTTCCCAATCCAGGGATCAAACCCAGGTCTCCTGCATTGCAGGCAGATTCTTTACCATCTGTGGAGAAGGGAATGTTTACTTACTCCAGTATTCGTACCTGGAGAATTGCATGGACAGAGGAGTCTTAAGGGCTACGGTCCATGGGGTTGCAAAGAGTCAGACGCGACTGATAGACTAACACTTTCACTTTTCTTTACCATCTGAACCCCCTGGGAAGCCCATACATATATGTTAACACATACACACTACATCTTATCTGCTAATGGACACATTTCTTTAATATCTTGGCTATTGTAAATAATGATACTATGAACATGGGGTACATGTATCTTTTTGAATTAGTGTTTTCATATTCCTTGGATATATACACAGGATTGGAATTGCTAGAGCATATGGTAGCTCTGTTTTTAGTTTTTGGGGAACCTCTGTATTATTTTCTTTAGTGGCTATACCAATTTCAAGTTCTACCATCAGTGTGCTAGGGTTCCCTTTTTTCCACTTCCTTGCCATCATTTGTTATTTATAGACATATTGTTGATAGCCATTGTGACATGTATGAGATTATACTTCATTGTTTGATTTGTAATTTTCTAATAAGCAACACTGTTGAGCATCTCTTCACATGCCTGTTAACTTCTTTAGGGGAGAACTCTACCATTCATATATTTCCAAATTATTATAAAATGTTTGCTTGGATATTACTGAGGTTTGAAAATTAGTTCATAAATTCAAGACAGTTGCTTAGTGATATGAAAGGTGAACGTTCTTCACAGATGGTTTATCAGGTGTTATAAGAATGTGGTAATCATGCTAATCATTTACATTCCCACCAACAGTGTACAAGGTTTCCCCTTTCTCCACAGCCTTGCCAACGTCTCTTATTTGGGTTTGTTTTTTTAAATGGTAGCCATTCTGGCAAATGTGAGGTGATACCTCATTGTAGTTTTAACCTCTGATGATTAACAATGTTGGGCATCTTTTCATGTATCTATAAGCCATCTATATGTCTTCTTTGGAAAAAAAACTATTCATATTTTCTATGCCCATTTTTTTATTTGGTTGTTTGCTTTTTTGATATTAAGTAGTATGAGCTATGTAATTTGGATATCAACCCCTTGTTGATCATATGCAAATATTTTCTCCCACTCTGTAGGTTATCTTTTCATTTTTTTGGTTGCTTCTTTTGCTATGCAAAAGCTTTTAGGTTTAACTTGGTTTAATGGGACAAGTAAGGTCCCATTTGTTTATTTTTCCTTTTGTTTCTTTTGTCTTAGTGGACAGATACAAAAAACTATTACTGTGACTAATGTCAAGAGTGTTCTGCCTATGTTCTTTCCTAGGAGTTTTATGGTTTCTGACCTTACATTTAGGTCTTTAATCCATTTTGAGTTTATTTTTGTGTATAGTGCTAGAGAATGTTCTAATTTCATTCTTTTACATGTAGCTGTCCAGTTTTCCAAGCACAACTTATTGAAGAGACTGTCTTTTCTTCATTGCATATTCTTGCCTCTTTTGTCATAGATTAATTGATCATAGGCACATGGGTTTATTTCTTGGTTCTCCATCCTGTTCCATTGATCTGTGTGTGTGTGTGTGTGTGTGCTTTTGTACCAATACCATGCTGTTTTGATTACCGTAGCTTTGTAATATAGTCTAATATTTTGCTTCTTTTTAAATTAATGAATAGGACGTGTTGAATACTACAGTAACCATTATTTCAGTCACTTAAAAGTAAGGATCGCTTTTAGAAGAGAGTACACACATAGGCTGGCATTTTTAGTAAGAGGATTAGTAAGCTTAGCTTGACAAAACCTGGGTAAGCATAAAACTAATGTGAATATAATAATCACTCAGTCACATTTTATATTCTCATATAATAATATGATTATCTATAAAACGTTTTAAGTTTAGTCTTCAGGGAGAATTGACTTCTAAGTATCAGTAACAAATCAATCCTGTGTTCCCATTCTCTTAGTACATGGTAATATAGCCCTGGTGGTATGTTTGCTCTACTTTGAGACACATAATGGAAGACTGTGATCATTCTGGATACCCAGATTTATATAAGAGTCCTTTCCCTTTACTGCTTTCTCTTTTTCCTACCCTCCCCCCTTACCTCTTTCCTGCCACAGTCTATCACTCTATCCTCATCTTATTTTCCTTAATCTATTCCTCTCTCTCACTTTTATTACTTTGAGATGAAATACAGCATAGCAGCAGTGAGTTCAAATAGAAACATGAATGTGTGCCATCGGAGCATTATGGACAGGGAGATTTTTTTTTTCTGGATATGGGATTTGAGGTGTGCTTTGAGCTATCTTTTAAAAAGATGTGGGCATAACCATTACTCTGACAAGAGAAATAAGTAAGAAATTTCTAGGCAAAAGCAACAATTTTTACATTGATAGAGATGAACACAAGAACATGTTATTTGCTGGAACTGGCAAAGATGAGTATGTGTGTGAAGTTTGAGTTTCAATGAATAGGGGATAGATTTTATATCATAATAATGTATTTGAATTTTGTGATGGTAACAGTGGAGTTTTTGGGTTTTGTTTTGTTTTTTGTCTTAGATTGGAACTTAAATAATCAGATTTGCCACCGGGAAATATAATTCTGATGGTGGTTTAAAGGTATAGAGGAGAGACGTTCTTTAGTGACACCTAACATAATATATTAATACTTAGTGTACCAATATATATCTGTTGCATAGATACTGAATATATGCATGAATGGATACATAGTTCATTAAGGAAGTTATTGACACACTGAAATACTTAGCTCCTGTAGAAGAGAATATTCATATATTCCCAAATTATTGTAAACTATTTGCTTCTATACTATTTAGATTTTGAAATTATCTCATAAATTTAAGGTAATAAGTCATATGAAAGGTGGACATTTATCACATACAATCTAGCAAGTATTATAAACATGTAGTAATCATGGAGTATGAATCAAGTCAGAATATTTTCATGGCTCAGTGTCAGTAAGAGAGCATGTTAACCCACAGGAACCGATTTGTTTAGAGTCAAGTCAGCTGTGGCCTGCAAGGAACTATTCACAGAGAAATTTGGAGGATTCTCTATGTTGCCAGCAAACTCTGAGGCTAAAGGTAGCAGTAGTATTAGTAAGGAATTCTCAAAGAAGCCTCCTGAAGTCCTACCACCCCAGCATAGTTTCCTGGGCCACTCATGTAGTCAAAACTGTATGCGTTTTATAATACCTGGAGCTCCAGATGAGAATGTGACCTCCAGCCTAGGTGCCACGGCCTCTCCATCAGATGTGGGTGCTACCTCATGGTGCCATTTTGTTAGCCAGTGATGGCTACCATTTTTTAACCAGTAGGTATCCATCAGCCTCCTTGTTAAGTGTGTGCTTAGCAAACATATTTCTATTTGAACTTCACATTACTCTGTGAAATATCTATTACTACTCCCATTTTCTTGAAGCTTGAAAAAGTTAAATGACTTGATAATTGTTTCAGAGCAACAAAGAGGTGAAGTAGGAAATAAAAACCCAGGTCTAACCAATTCCAAGTGCCTTTCTTTTGGAACATTCTTACGATATGATAGATGTGTAAATAAAATTTTAAATGTCAAATCTTGGGAGTGAAAGATATGCACATCTGGGCAGATAGGGTAAAGCATGAAAGTATGAGCTATATCTCACCATTCAAAATATGAAATAGTAGTAAAATATATAACAGTACATTTCTACTTTACCTGTCATTCCCCAATCACACTAAAAACACTCACATACATTCCAATAAAGCATGTTTCATGTGTAGAAAGAAAGTCAGCCTTCAGGGTTTCATTGCTAATATAAACATTTGTTTTGTGGACATAACCATTACTCTGACAAGTGAAACTACCCGTATGATTACAAAGCAGAAGCTGCAGCAAACATCAGAAGAGATAATCTACTTGTTTAGGCTGCAAAAATCCAGACAACACAAATTACTACTTGTAAAGAGATGGAAATTTTGTTTTTCTTTTAATATAGTGTAGGAAACATTAAAAAGCAGATGCATGGCAGCAAAATAACTCATGATTTTTAAAATGGTAGCCATATAAGAAAACCCTGTAGCTTATTCCAATATGTAGGAAGACTTCAGGAAAGCATATGGAAATTTATAGAACTTTTTTAACATTTCCTGCCTTTTAAAAAGTAAAGAAAATGTACTTTAAAAAAAACATGATGACAGGCTAATGTTTTATAGATTAGCTGCTGCTAAGTCACTTCAGTCGTGTCCGACTCTGTGTGACCCCATAGACGGCAGCCCCCAAGACTCCCCCATCCCTGGGATTCTCCAGGCAAGAACACTGGAGTGGGTTGCCATTTCCTTTTATAGATAACAAGTAGGTAAATACTTACTCAAGACTATTTTGATGCTGAGAAGTGAGGGTCAAAAAGAAACTCAAAAAGCTATTACAGAATTTATTTGTATATCTGTAAAGTAAAATGGAAAACTTTATTTTCCAAGAATGTAATTTCAGTTGACCAGAGCATCAAGTGTTACAAGTAACCCCACAGTTCTAGATAAACTTAGCAATCAGAAATTAGGAGTGTAAAAATCAGCAGTAAGAAGATTAATTGATGATAAATAAATGGTTTTATTGGTATTATTAGAACTAATATCCCATTAAAATGGCTTGTGCTAGTCATACTCAGCTGTTTGCTTTTGTTTCCCAATAATAGTAAACACGATAAAATTTCTTCAATGATTTATTCAGCTTATATTTATTAAGTGCTTATCATGTGCCAGGCATTTTTCTGAGTCAGTAATGTGGGTAAATCAGTGAACATGAAAGAAAACTCATTGACCCCTTGTGGCTTACATTCTAACAAGAAAATATAGAAAAACATTTTTTATCAATAAATACTATGATAGGTGGAGATAAGTGCCATGGAGTAAAGAAGAGAAGAAAGAGTATCAGGAGTGGGTACCATTTGATATAAGATAGGCAAGGTGAGTTTCTCTGATAAGGTGATATTTGAAGAGAGGCCTGAATTAGGTGAAGAAGCAAGCAGGCTATGTAGACATCAGGGGAAAATATGCCAAGGAGAAAGAACAAAAAAGCACAAAAGCCCCAATTCCTTAGTGAGTTCCAGAAAGAGCAAGGGAATCAAGTGTTGCTGGAACACTATAAGTAAGGGAGCAATTAAATGAATGAAGTTGAAAAGGCAGTGGGGCCAGATCTCATATATCCTCCTAGGTAATTGCAGAAGCTTTGGCTCTTACTCTGAGTTTAATAGGAAGCCAAAAGAAGTCTGGGCAGAGGGTTGATGGGATCTGAATTATGCTTTAAAAAGGCTTTCTAGCTATTCCTGTGTGGAGAATAAATTATATTGGAACACAGAGGCCAGGGAAAATGGCAGTAACCCATATTACAGTTATAATGTCCTGTGCTAAGGTAAGAGTCAAGGCAGTGAGAAGTGATTAGATTCTGGATATATCCTAAGGGCAGGGCCAGTGAGATTTGCAGATGTATTCAGTACTAGGGGTGAGCAACAGAAAGTAAGTATGACAATACCATTTTGGCCTGAGAAACTGGTTGAATGAAGTATCTGTTTGCTGATACGGAATAGACCATGTTGTGAAGGTAAGAATGTCAGTGTTCAGTGTTGGGGATTTTAAGTTACACATTCAATTAGAGATGTTAACTAGGCAGTTAGATATGTGAATCTGGAGTTCAGCAAAAGTCAAGAATGGAAATATGAATATGGAAATAATCAGGAAAGTGTTGTTTAAAAGCAAGATATTAGATAAGGTCATAAAGGGAGCAAATGTAGACTTTCATCTAAATTTATACATTCTTGTTATTAGAAATTTAGATTATTACATATGAAGTGATACTCGATATTTACTCAAAGGTACTAATATTTAATATTGGTTTTGATAATATACTTAGTAAAAGTTACTTTTAATATTCAAACATTTTTATTACTTCTGCATGTCTTAGCTGAATGAATGAATTTTAAGATCCTTTATGGTAGTGTGATGCCTGATTCTGCATCTTCCCATAATGCTTAGTAAAATACTTGACATGAATTTCAATAAATGTATTAAATTCATAAACTTAAAGATATGAAAAAAATCAAAGTAAGAACCTAGGTAGTTTGTTATAACAGACTTACAGCTTGGTGCTCTTATTAAAATACACGTTTAAAAATATGATATCACCTGCACTGTAGGAATTTCTTATTTCTTATAATCCTTTGAAGACTCTATTTAAAAATGGAGTAATTCAGTTTCGTGATAGAATTCCAGCTGCTGCTGTTGTTGGGACACTGAACTGCTGTTGCTGCTTCGTGTTAGTTGCCTAGTCGTGTCTGACTCTTTGCGACCCCATGGACTGTAGCCTGCCAGGATCCTCTGTCCATGGATTTCTCCAGGCAAGAATACTGGAGTGGGTAGCCATTCCCTTCTCCAGAGGATCTTCCTGACCCAGGAATCAAACCTGGGTCTTCTGCATTGCAGGCGGATTCTTTACCATCTGAGCCACCAGGGAAGCCAAACTTATAACTGAAGTGAACATTTCCTGTGTATTTGATTTGCATCTTTTCTAATTTTTATAACAGTCTAACAAGAAAGGTTGTATTAGGTCCATTTTACCATTTTAAATTTGAAAACTAAGAATAAAAGAAGTTAAATTATGTATGAAGACTAACAAAACTGCAGAGTCTGGATTCAAACCCAGATCTGTTGACCTAAGAGAACAGAATTTTATTTTCATTCTACCATCACTCTGATCTTAGCAGTCTGTATTTAAAACATATACTAATAGATGTGTGAGACTGAGATAGAAAACACTTTTATTTTGAGGAAATATAAGGGAAGAAACAAGAAAGAAATTCAACCATATAGACCATGTAGAAAGTTGTCCTGATTTTTGGAAACATGAGAAAAGCAGAATGAAAAAAATTTCCCTTTGTTCCTTAAGATTTTGGAGATGCCGCAAATTTATAATGGATTCCCTGATAGCTCAGCTGGTAAAGAATCTACCTGCAATGACTGAGACCCTGGTTCAATCCCTGGGTCGGGAAAATCCCGTGGAGAAGGGATAGGCTACCTACTCCAGTATTCTTGGGCTTCCCTTGTGGCTCAGCTGGTAGGGAATCTGCCTGCAATGTGAGAGACATGGGTTCGATCCCTGGGTTGGGAAGATCCCCTGGAGAAGGGAAGGGCTACCAACTCCAGTATTCTGGCCTGAACAGTTCCATAGACTGTATAGTCCATGGGGGTCACAAAGAGTCAGATATGACTGAGTGACTTTCACTTTGAAATTTATAATAGCCAGGTTTACAAAAGGAAGTCAAGTCTTCGCTTTTATGACTCACATCTCACATATCGATTTAACATTTGCCAAGTATCTAGTATGTAACCACCTCCAGTGCTCGATGCTGACAGCACAAATATATATATAAGTCATGATCCCTGTTCAAAAGGAGTTTCCATTTTATTGAGGGAGACACATGAGTTAACAAAAATTATAATAAACTGAGAGAAATGCTTATATGGGAGGCATATGCAGTTATTATATTACATAGTAGAGGGAACTAACACTTCCTTGAAAAAGGTGAAAGTGAAAGTCACTCAGTCCTGTCCAGCTCTTTGCTACCCCATGGACTATACAGTCCCTGGAATTCTCCAGACCGGAATACTGGAGTGGGTAGCCTTTCCCTTCTCCAGGGGATCTTCCCAAACCAGGGACTGAACCCAGGTCTCCTTCATTGCATGCAAATTCTGTACCAGCTGAGCCATAAGGAAAGCCCAAAAATACTGGAGTGGGTAGCCTATCCCTTCTCCAGGGGATGTCTAAAACAATAAATGCTGGAGAGAGTGTGGAGAAAAGGGAACCCTCTTACACTGTTGGTGGGAATGCAAACTAGTACAGCCACTATGGAGAACAGTGTGGAGATTCCTTCAAAAACTGGAAATAGAACTGCCTTATGACCCAGCAATCCCACTGCTGGGCATACACACCGAGGAATCCAGCATTGAAAGAGACACGTGTACCCCAGTGTTCATCACAGCACTGTTTATAATAGCCAGGACATGGAAGCAACCTAGATGTCCATCAGCAGATGAATGGATAAGAAAGCTGTGGTACATACACAGAATGGAGTATTACTCAGCCATTAAAAAGAATACATTTGAATCAGTTCTAATGAGGTGGATTAAACTGGAGTCTATTATACCGAGTGAAGTAAGCCAGAAAGAAAAACACCAATACAGTATACTAACACATATATGTGGAATTTAGAAAGATGGTAACAATAACCATGTATGCAAGACAGCAAAAGAGACACAGATGTATAGAACAGTCTTTTGGACTCTTCTCCCCAGGAATCGAACTGGGGTCTCCTGCATTGCAGACAGATTCTTTACCAACTGACCTAGGAGGGAAGGCCCTAGAAAAATGTGATGCCTGAGTTAAACCTTGAAGAATGAAAAGTGTTAGCCAGGTAGTCAAAATACTCCTGGAACAAGGATGGCACAACCAAATATCTGCTCGGGGAACTATAAATGACTTACTCTGGCTGGACCAGACTTCCAAGGAATAGGGATAGGGGAGAGAGAAGGGGGAGTTGATGAGTAATCAGGAAAGGTACTGGGCAAGTAAATAGGCGATAGATTATGAAGGTCTTTGTAATTTATGCTAAGGAACTTAGACTTTGACCCTGAAGAATTTCTAGCTTAGAAATGACATGATAAAATTCATAATTTAGAAAGCCACCCAGCTATAGTGTGCAAAACTTTTGAAGAAAGGACAAGGCCCTGCATCAATAGGAGGACTGTAGTCTCCTGCAGTAATCCAGGTGAGCAAAGATGATGGTCTGCAGCAAAGGAAATGGAACTGCTCTTAGCACTTAGAAAGTTTACAGTCGATCAGAATTGTTGACTTGATGGGTATGAGAGAAAGGATACAGATCATTTTCTAGGCTTTGGGGAAAGGTGGCACCATGCTGTAAAATGGCAGGTCAAGAAAAACAGCCATTTGGTAGATAATGATGAGTTTCACTTTTGACATGTTCATATTGAATAATATATGAACTGATTGCATAAGGCCCTTAGCAATTGTATATAGAAGAGATATCTGAGCTAATACATATACTTGATAGTTGTAAGTATTTACATGGTATTTGAAACTATAAGAGTAGATGAGATCACCTCCTAAGGATGATTTGAAATCACCTTTTCTAAGAGGAGAAAAAGAAGATGAAGAGGAGGGGAAGGGAAAGGACAGTTAGTGAAAGTGAAAGAAAGAAAAAGAAAGGAAGGAAAAGGAGGAGGATGGAGACTTGGGAAGTCCCAAGTGGAAGCTGAATGATCGAGGCCAGAGAAGGGAGTTTGGGATGATATATTTGAAAATTCAAACTGTGGTGTCAGCAAATCTAGAGAGGAGATGATTTCAAAAAGATAAGAGAAAGGTGAGAGAGATATTTTTCAAAGATTTACTAGTTCCTCAATTTCAGATTATATCAACTCATCCTTAAGAGCTGATAATGTATGAAATTATCTCTAATAAGTTATATATGCAATAAAATCTCTGGGGAGGAAGGCACGTAGAGGAGTAGTGAGTTCAAAAGATAGTTTGGACTGAATTCAGTAAGCCTCTGAAATATCTGAAAATAATGAATTTAAAGTTTCAAACCAATTTGTTTTTAATAGAGCACTGAGGCTACTAGTTATTTCTGATAGTTTCCACTTCTTGAAGAACATTTTTCCATACTAACATTGATCATTGCTCTCAGTTTGGCCAAATTTTAAACCTCCACATTTTCACCTAGAAATATCCTAAAATTTACATGGCATTTTTATATCAGAAATGGACTGACAGAGGAATATGTTAAACTGGCATAAATTTTTAAGGGCAACTTAACTCCTCCTGTTTTATCTTATGTTCTCAAAGATTTTTGTATTTGCTTTCTGTTTCTTGGTGCTAAGGTGGCCAACTCTTCAAGACTGTTTGGAATTTAACACTGAAAGTCTAGTGTGTCCTGGGGAACCACTGAACACCAAGCAAAGTAGGTGGTCACCCTAGTGGAGTGCTGATAAGCTATACCATAGCAGAAAATACCACGTCTAAACAATAAAAATCTGTACTGAACACTCAATTGAGTGAGCATAAAATTACCACCAAAATACACTCCTCAACAAAGACAATCAAGATTTTAAGATGAATGAATTAAAAAACAGGGTTTCAAAAAATAGGATTTCATCATTTTCTTTGGTGAGAGCCCATCATGCAATGAAGCTACTGCTAATTATACCAAGTATTTGCGAAAATAAAGGTTGGAAAAGTAGAGATTTTTCCAGTAAGAGAGAAAGAAAGTAGAATCAAGATTTATTGTGGTGTTTAGACTAATCTTCCCTTTGTAACATACGTGTTTTTAAAATTCTTTTTCAGCTATTGGTATATCTTAAACGATTACTTTCATTCTCATGTCAAATGGTTATTTGATCTTTAAAATTCCCTTCAAATCTCAGTCAAGTGCTTCACATAATTTTATTACTTTTCTAGTTTTCAACTCATGTTCTAGGTGAGATAGTAGACTATAGTGATAAGACTTCCCTCATGTCACAAGGGAGAAGGCAATGGCACCCCACTCCAGTACTCTTACCTGGAAAATCCCATGGACGGAGGAGACTGGAAGGCTGCAGTCCATGGGGTCGCTGAGGGTCGGACACGACTGAGCGACTTCACTTTCACTTTTCACTTTCATGCATCGGAGAAGGAGATGGCAACCCACTCCAGTGTTCTTGCCTGGAGAATCCCAGGGAGGGGGAGCCTGTTGGGCTGCCGTCTATGGGGTCACACAGAGTCGGACACGACTGAAGCGACTTAGCAGCAGCAGCAGCAGCAGCAGCAGCATGTCACAAGGGACTTGGGCCCAGGTGCTCCAGATGAGCTGGCAGGATAATTAGAGATATAGCTCTTTCCTTTGAGGCTATAGACCCTACAATAGAGACTAAGTATTTCCATTATAATAGTAAACAAATTGATTTTTCCCAAATGTTCATAACCTCTCAACACTTGACTTTAAATCTCTAACATTATAAGCAACAAAATCATTTTTATTAAAAGATACTCAAAATTTTCAATGGATAGAAAATATCTTCTCTATCATCATGTATCAATAGTTTAATCTGATTCTTTTTAAGAATTATTATAAGATAACCCATAACTCTGTGTTTCCTTAGCTTACCTGAATGAGTGGCCTTCGCCTCCCTCTAAAGTATTAGATTTCTTGATAAATGTTACTGAGTACAGACGTATTTCATTCCTGAAATTTATAGCTAAGTAGAAATGGAGTTGTTTGGGGGTTTTTTAATGTTCTTTCTGAGTGTTCATCCCTGGATTCTGACCATGGATTCATGATTCATTGTCTTCGAAAGTTGAGAGCCTAAATAATGTGCTTACAAATTGCTTTCCTTTAGCAGCTTGGATTACTGCCCAAACTTAAATTATCCCCTTTAAGTACATACAGATTTCTGGAATTAGCATCCAAAATTTAGTTTCTTGTTAATACAACTAATTAGACAAAGCACATACCAGAGTTTTAGGACAAAAACTATTAGAGGTGAAATTGTATTTCTACTTCAAGTTCTCCCAAATTAACCGAAATGTCATTATTTTCATTTCCATCTTCCCTGTGTCTAAGCTAATTTAATTGCATGTTCAGTTTAGCCTAGTCACACAGTCATGTCCAACTCTTTGCAACCCGATGGACTGCAACACGCTAGGCCTCCCTGTCCATCACCAACTCCAGGAGTTTATTCAAACTCATGCCCATTGCGTCGGTGATGCCATCCAACCATCTCATCTTCTGTTGTCCCCTTCTCCTCCCGCCTTCAGTCTTTCCCAGCATCAGGGTCTTTTCCAATGAGTCCAGCTCTTCACATCAGGTGGCCAAAGTATTGGAGTTCAGCTTCAGCATCAGTCCTTCCAATGAACATCCAGGACTGATTTCCTTTAGGATGGACTGGTTGGATCTTCTTGCAGTCCAAGAGACTCTCAAGGGTCTTCTCCAACATCACAGTTCAAAAGCATCAGTTATTCGGTGCTCAGCTTTCTTTATAGTCCAACTCTCACATCCATACATGACTACTGGAAAAACCATAGCCTTGACTAGACGGACCTTTGTTGGCAAAGTTATGTCTCCGTTTTTTAATATACTGTCTAGGTTGGTCATAGCTTTTCTGCCAAGGAGTAAGCATCTTTTCATTTCATGGCTGCAGTCACCATCTGCAGTGATTTTGGAGCCCCAGAAAATAAAGTCAGCCAGTTTCCACTATTTCTCCATCTATTTGCCATGAAGTGATGGGACCGGATGATCTTAGTTTTCTGAACGTTGAGTTTTAAGCCACCTTTTTCACTTTCATCAAGAGGTTCTTTAGTTCTTCTTCACTTTTTGCCATAAGGGTGGTGTCATCTGAATATCTGAGGTTATTGATATTTCTCCCAGCAATCTTGATTTCAGCTTGTGCTTTTTCCAGACCAGCGTTTCTCATGATGTACTCTGCATAGAAGTTAAATAAGCAGGGTGACAATATACAGCCTTGACGTATTCCTTTTCCTATTTGGAACCAGTCTGTTGTCCCATGTCCAGTTCTAACTGTTGCTTCCTGACCTGCATACAGATTTCTCAAGAGGCAGGTTGGGTGGTCTGGTATTCCCATCTCTTTCAGAATTTTCCACAGTTTGTTGTGATCCACACAGTCAAAGGCTTTGGCATAGTCAATAAAGCAGAAATAGATGTTTTTCTGGAACTCTCTTGTTTTTTAATGATCCAGCAGATGTTGGCAATTTGATCTCTGGTTCCTCTGCCTTTTCTAAAACCAGTTTGAACATCTGGAAGTTCATGGTTCACGTGCTGTTGAAGCCTGACTTGGAGAATTTTGAACATTACTTTACTAGCGTGTGAGATGAGTGCAGTTGTGCTGTAGTTTGAGCATTCTATGGCATGGCCTTTCTTTGGGATTGGAATGAAAACTGATCTTTTCCAGTCCCGTGGCCATTACTGAGTTTTCCAATTTTGCTGGCATATTGAGCACAGCACTTTCATAGCATCAGCTTTTAAGATGTGAAATAGCTCAACTGGAATTAATTGCATGTAGTCAGGTTTTAATTCATCTTTTTGCTATATAGTCTTTATTCTTAATTTATGTCTGCTAACACAAGGTTTTAGAGCTGTAGTTCCACAATGAAAATCTTATATTTGGAACAATGATTTCATACTCATTTACTGAACATATATTTTTGGCATTGGGGATAATTAATGAATAAAGATGACAAAATTTTATTCTCATTTTACTTGCAATCTTACACATTTAGTGGTAGAAGGGTAAACAATAAGAAGCAAAGTATTAACTGAATAGTACAGATTGCAAAATAGTGACCTGAAGAGAATAAAATTTCACTGTGTAGTAAAGGATGCTTAGTTGGAAAGACTGAGACCTAAAATGCCAGAAGGAACCAGCCATGCATTGGTATGGTTAGAGAATTCCAGTTAGAGAGAAAAATAATTAAGCCACTCTTAAGTTTAGAACAACATTTATGTGTTTTTAGAAGTAAAAGAGAATAAAGGATAGCTAGAGCACAATAAGTGAGGATGCTGCTGCTAAGTCACTTCAGTTGTGTCCAACTCTGCGACCCCATAGACGGCAGCCCACCAGGCTCCCCCGTCCCTGGGATTCTCCAGGCAAGAACACTGGAGTGGGTTGCCATTGTGAGGATGAGAGGATAAGAAATGAGCAAGATCCTCTCATCCTCCCTTAGCATGCTCTAGTTACCCTCTTTTTTCTTTTTTTTTTTCTTCTGTTTCTAAAACACACAAATGTTGTTCTAAACAAAGAATTTGGACTTTATCCTAAGAGCAA
Organism: Oryx dammah; assembly: GCF_014754425.2. Taxonomy (NCBI): domain Eukaryota; kingdom Metazoa; phylum Chordata; class Mammalia; order Artiodactyla; family Bovidae; genus Oryx; species Oryx dammah. Next base: position 85,945,995 of record NW_024070189.1, read on the forward strand.
TGCAAAGTCATTGGTAGGAGACAGTAGAGAGGTCTAAAGAAAAGAATGACAAGAAGTAATTCAGATTTTAATGATTACTCCCAGTTGTGGTTTGGATATTGGACTGTAGAGGATCAAAAGGGGCAGCAAGAAAATCGTTGGGATGATATTTTATAGCCAGGCAAAGATAGCTGTGGATAGAACTGTGAAGCTTTAATGAAATCCAATAGATTCAGTATGGTTTTTTTTTGGTTAGTGAGTAGTTTTGTTTTTGTGGTTTTCTTTCTTTTGGAAGGTTAAACCTGTGGAGTTTGCTGATGATTTGGGTAGAGGTGATTTTTCAAACAAGGAAAAAGGATTAGTCTCATTTTTCTGCCTGAGCAAGTGGTGGAAAGTTGTCTTACCAACAGAGATAAAGAAGTTGGATAGAGAGGAGAGAATCAGGATTTCTGCTTTGGGCCATTTCATTGAGGGCTGCCTAGTAGATGTCTGAGTGGAGGTGTCAAGTAAGCAGTTGGCTACGTGATTTCTCACTTGAGTGAAGAGAGTGGGTTGGTGTTACAAAAAGAAGAGCAAAAAGAAGAAAATATTTCAAGTTGGAAGGAATGAATAACTTCTTGAAATTCTGCTAGAAGTTAGAAACACTGGGCACAGAGAAATATGCACTTTGGAAACTGGTTATCTTAACAAAAACATTTTCAGTGAACGGTGGGGATGGAATCCTGACAGAATGGATTGAAGGAAGAATAGAATTTGGGAAAACTAGTTTTAACTTGTGATTTCTTGACACTGAGTATCTTTTCAAGTGCTTTTAATAATTTTTTGTGAAGAATCTATTCAAATCTTTTGCCTGTTTTGAGGGGTTCAGTTCAGTTCAGTTCAGTCGCTCAGTTGTGTCCGACTCTTTGCGACCCCATGAATCGCAGGACGCCAGGCCTCCCTGTCCATCACCAACTCCCAGAGTTCACTCAGACTCACGTCCATTGACTTGGTGATGCCATCCAGCCATCTCATCCTCTGTCGTCCCCTTCTCCAGTGCCCCCAATCCCTCCCAGCATCAGGGTCTTTTCCAATGAGTCAACTCTTCACATGAGGTGGCCAAAGTACTGGAGTTTCAGCTTCAGCATCATTCCTTCCAAAGAACACCCAGGACTGATCTCCTTTAGAATGGACTGGTTAGATCTCCTTGCAGTCCAAGAGACTCTCAAGAGTCTTCTCCAACATTTCTCTTTATTACTGAATAGTTGCAGTTCTTTATATATTCTAGATACAAGTCCTTCATGAGATATGTTTTACAAATATTTTTCCAGTATTTGACCTTTTTCTTTCACTAATGATGTGCTTTGAAGAACAAAATATTTTATGTCAATGAAGTCCAACTATCAAATGTTTTCCTTTTATAATTTTTGTTAGAACTGTCTAAGAAATCTGTCCTACTCTTAGTTCATGAAAATATTCTCCTGTTTCTTCTAGGAAAAGTCCTATATTTCTCTCTCTCTCTCTCTCTCTCTCTCTCTCTCTATATATATATATATATATATATATATATATATACACACACACATACACACATACATACATACACACACATGCTAATTGTCTTTTCCATTTATTTCCCTATTTCTTACACTGTATATGTTCTTTGGTCATATACTTCTTGAAACAATCAGACTTAACTTTCAAAAAGGAAGTTTGGAGGGCTGTAACCTACATAAACTATGAACTTCCAGATGTTCAAGCTGGTTTTAGAAAAGGCAAAGGAACCAGAGATCAAATTGCCAACATCTGCTGGATCATAGAAAAAGGAAGAGAGTTCCAGGAAAACATCTATTTCTGCTTTATTGACTATGCCAAAGCCTTTGACTGTGTGGATCACAATAAACTGTGGAAAATTCTGAAAGAGTGACTTTGTGGATCACAATAAACTGTGGAAAATTCTGAAAGAGATGGGAATACCAGACCACCTGACCTGCCTTTTGAGAAACCTGTATGCAGGTCAGGAAGCAATAGTTAGAACTGGACATGGGACAACAGACTGGTTCCAAATAGGAAAAGGAGTACATCAAGGCTGTATATTGTCACCCTGTTTATTTAACTTATATGCAGAGTACACATCATGAGAAACGCTGGTCTGGAAGAAGCACAAGCTGAAATCAAGATTAATGGGAGAAACAGCAATAACCTCAGATTTTCAGATGACACCACCCTTAGGCAGAAAGTGAGGAGGAACTAAAAAGCCTCTTGATGAAAGTGAAAGAGGAGAGTGAAAATTTTGGCTTAAAGCTCAACATTCAGAAAATGAAGATCATGGCATCTGGTCCCATCCGTTCATGGGAATTAGATGGGGAAGCAGTGGAAACGGTGTCAGACTTTATTTTCTGGGCTCCAAAATCACTGCAGATGGTGATTGCAGCCATGAAATTAAAAAACGCTTACTCCTTGGAAGTAAAATTATGACCAGCCTACACGACTGAAGTGACTTAGCAGCAGCAGCAGACAGCATATTCAAAAGCAGAGATGTTACTTTGCCAACAAAGGTCCGTCTAGTCAAGGCTTTGGTTTTTCCAGTGGTCATATATGGATGTGAGAGTTGGACTGTGAAGAAAGCTGAGCACTGAAGAATTGATGATTTTGAGCTGTGGTGTTGGAGAAGACTCTTGAGAGTCCCTGGGACTGCAAGGAGATCCAACCAGTCCATTCTGAAGGAGATCAGCCCTGGGTGTTCTTTGGAAGGATTGATGCTAAAGCTGAAACTCCAGTACTTTGACCACCTCATGCAAAGAGTTGACTCATTGGAAAAGACCCTGATGCTGGGAGGAATTGGGGGCAGGAGGAGAAGGGGACGACAGAGGATGAGATGGCTGGATGGCATCACCAACTCGATGGACAAGAATTTGGGTCAACTCCGGGAGTTGGTGATGGACAGGGAGGCCTGGCGTGCTGTAGTTCATGGGATCACAATAAGTCAAGCACAACTGAGTGACTCAATTGAACTGAACGTAAATTCTTTACTAGCACTCTTTTTCTATTCATGATATGGCTGGGATAGGTTTAACATGACAGTAAATAGTTCACTCTTTGTATAGAGCATTCAATTGATAAGGAAAAAAAAATTTGTCTGAATATTTGCATCATTCTCCAACTTGGGAACAATCATATATTAATCTTTCATGCAGCACATCTTCCATTAATTATCTTCACTGATGTTCTTCTATTTTGTTGTGCCTGAGACCACTAGTTACTAACCAAACATTCATTCTACTTGTTTCTTAGAACTCATTGATTTTTAATATGTGCATGCATGCATTTAGAACCTATATTCTCCAGCTTCCTTAACAAGCGAAGTAGTCAATGATACAGAAGCAGATACTAAATTGTAAGCAGCTTTTTACAGAAAATTGTAAGCAGGTTTTTACAGAAAAGTTGTTAAAGAACAGTTCTTTACCTTTATTCTTTCGTTCATGCTTCAAAGGAGAGATTACTGTCACTAGCATTCCTTAAAGCTATTTTGAGAAAAGAATAAAGGCAAACAAAAGAGAAGTTGGATAATTGTACTGTAATAGTATACTCTGAAGTTGCCAACAATAGCATCCAATTTGATTCTCAAAACTTCCTTTCACAGCTATCTACATTAATTATAAACCACTAACTCTGTGCATTTGCATAAACAAGTAAGGTTTATGTTTTGAAATATAAAAATTAAAGATGCAAGTTATTGTTCTAAAAAGATAGTTATGTTAATAATTTTGTTATTTAATGAGAAGTGCTAAATTATAATAGTTCATTTGTAATATAAAATCACAATGAGCCTCATTGTTTTCTTCATGGAACATATACATTGGTTTCAGGTTTTTAAAATTATTTTTGATTTGCCTATGTTCCAGAGAACAGTTGGTTTACAAATGTAACATGTAACTACTTGCAAACCAGAAAGCAAGTTCTTTCCTTCTTTACTCTGTTGTTTGCAGTATTGTCAGCATTCTGACTCCTGCTTGGTTTTTAGCTACTTAGTATTAATTTTTGCCAAGATTATATCTTACGATATATCAGACTTCGGGTAATGTAAAGAAAATAAAACTATTAATATTTAAACTTGTGCAGTAATCAATATTAGTGAGAATATTTTCCTTTTGCATTAAGAATTTGTGAACTTATTCTTTCATGGAATTATAATTCTCCATAGTAGAATTTTGAACTCTGTAAACTTCTTCCAATTCTCAAGTATTAGAAGAGTGAAGCCTCATTAATATTCATCGTTGGCTTGAGAACATTAATACTATTTAAATGTCCATACTACCCAAACTAGCCTACAGGTCTAATACCTATGACAAAATACTATCAAAATACCCATGACATTTTTCAAAGAATTAGAACAAATAATCCTAATAGTCATAAGGAGCCACAAATACCCTGAATTGCCAAAGCAGACTTAAGAAAAAAGAATGAAGCTGGAGGTATAATCTTCCCACATTTTAGACTGTACTAGAAAGCTGCAAGAATGAAAACAGCATGGTACCTGAATTTTAAAAAAAAATGTTAAGTATATGGATAGTAACTGCTGGTACAATGTAAGTATAAAATTACTTTTTTATGAGTTTGAAATCTTTATAATTCAATTGTTAAAACATTAAAACCAAAACTCATTGAGTTCATGAGTTTATTAAAAAAAAAAACTGTAATAAAATATGAGGGAAAAGAGATCTATTAAAACAGAAGCAAAAAAATAACATTTTTTCCCATTGCTCAAACAGTAAGATCATTCAATAAGGCCAATATCATCTTTTTTAAAAATATAAGTACAGTTTTTGGAAACTTAAGGAAAAAAGGAGAAAAGACAAATTGATGATAGCTCTAAAAAGGAAGTATAATACTAAGATGATAGAGGAAGATTATTGTAATAAAAATACCTACTTACAAAAATAAAATGGCAGAGACTATGAATAGTTATCAAAAGAGAAAATAAGTATGCTGTGATGTTAGCCCAATGATGGAGCAAGAATTATGTGAATAAACTCCAAAATGAATTCAATAAAAATTTAAAATGTATACCAAGCTATTAAATATTACATAGTCATCAAAATGTTATAGTGTTTAAGGATAGTTTTTAATACAGGGAAAATACTTACAATATTAAAACATAAAAATTAACAAATACATGATCTAAATATTTAAAAGTTATAGATAAAAAATAAAAAGGAAATATGCCTGAGTACTGATTAGATTCACCTTCAATTGATAGGATCATCAGTACTTTCCCCCTCCTTCTTTATAAAGTTTTGCTCTTTCTTTTTATATATTCAAAAATGTGTTTAAAATTCTAAGCCCTGTCTATACAACATAAAGTCTTATTACTGTTAATTTTTTAGCATTTTTATTATAAATTATATAAAATCATCAAGCTAATTAGAGCACATTATTGGTGGCGGAAGAGTTGGATGATTCAGACTCATCAAGTGTGATCCACATGTTCATCTGTGAAATGATGTCCCAGATTAGCCACAAAATATATGACATGTTCATTACAAAACATAATTAGTGTAAGTCATGGAAAGTTCATCTTCTAGAACAGAGAACCACTTGTATTGAACAGAAAGGAGGCCCTGGTACTCTGTGGTAGAGTTTTTTTAAAAAACCTGTCATTGAAATGAAGACTCCTACTCGATGACTAACCAGCTGTAATGAACTGTGTAATCACAGCTGGGAGCCACTGGTATAATGAATGACCAGCAATGCTGAAGAAGCTATTTTAAGGCAATAGCAAACTGCTCTTCTATGAGCATTCAGACCATACTTATTTCATACTAAAGTTCCATAGTCCTGAGAAATAGAGCTGGACAATAGACAAAAATAAAGCTACTTTGTGACAAAGTCAGTGTGAGTCACTAGAAGACGTGACATATATTTATGTTTTCTTATTCTGGAAAATTGTCCAACATTAGAAACTGAATATTAAAAAAGAACTTAGCCCATTTATTAGGAATATCACAATTACTTGGTTTGTATGTATGCATCTGTTCAAAACTAGTCAACCATTTGCTCCTTCAGAAATTGTTCTTCCCTTGATTTTTTTGGCCTTGCTTGATCTTGATTCTTTTGCCTTATTGTCAAACCATCTTAGTTTTCTTCACAGTATCCTCTTCTTCTGGCTATCCAATATGTGTATCCCTCCCACAATTAAAAAAAAAAACATAGCTTTACTCCTTTTCTCTCTCCATTCCCTTTCCTGTCCTCACCTCTTTTTTTTGCCACCCCTCTTTTTTCCACATATTGTTTCAACTTTTATCTGGATTTATAAATATTTATTAGAGTATAGTATTCTGTTAATAAACATTTTTCTAAGTGCTTTATATGTACTATAAACCTCATTCTCTCACTTAACCCTCCCAGCAACCTTATGAAATAAGTATAATTATTTCCTCCTTTTTAAGTGAAGAAACAGACACAGAGGGATGAACTTACTTGTTCAGGGTAGCATAGGTGATAGAGCTGAGTTTAAGTGAGATACAAAACTGTGGATGGGTAACTTTCTTGTGGCAAAAATATGTGGTTTTCTTTTCACCTGATTCTGTGATTCTGATGTCCAAGGTAGTAATTAGTAGATTTTCTTTTCACAAGGAAAAAAAGTGCTGCAGATCTTTTCTTTTGATGTGTTTGACTCCCTTATCTCCCATCCGTTGTCATATATTTTGGCCACAGGTCTGAAGTCAAGATCCTTAAGCTGGTTCAATAGAATCTCTTCAGTTTATAACTTAATCTGATGCAGCGTCACTAAGGTCCTTTATCACAGGTACAGCAACGGTCCTTGCCACCACTATAGGGTTAGTATGCCTAACCTGTGGGCTTCCCAGGTGGCACTGTTGGTGAATAATCTCCCTGCCAATACAGGAGACGTGAGATGTGGGTTAAATCCCTGGATCAGGAAAATCTCCTGGAGGAGGACTCACTCCAATATTTTTGCCTGGAGAATCCCATGGACAGAGGAACCTAGCAGGCTACAGTCCATAGGGGCACAAAGAGTTGGACATGACTGAATGGGTTACGCATGCCTAACCCATACTCTGCTTAAAGAAGAGCTACAGTATATGACAGCAACTGTTTATGATCTATAAATTATTGATTCTAGTTTACCCTTTCGAACTTATAAGAGGTACTCATTTTCTAAACTTCAGCTTCCAAAAGCCTAATTCAGTTCAGTTCAGTCGCTCAGTCATGTCCGACTCTTTGCGACCCCATGGACTGCAGCACCCCAGGCCTCCCTGTCCATCACCAACTCCCAGAGTTTACCCAAACTCATGTCCATTGAGTAGGTGATGCCATCCAACCATCTCATCCTCTGTTGTTCCCTTCTCCTCCCGCCCTCAATCTTTCCCAGCATCAGGGTCGTTTTCAAATGAGTCAGCTCTTTGCATCAGGTGGCCAAAGTATTGGAGTTTCAGCTTCAACATCAGTCTTTCCAATGAATGTTCAGAACTGATCTCCTTTAGGATAGAGTTGGATCTCCTTGCAGTCCAAGGGACTCTCAAGGGTCTCCTCCAACACCACAGTTCAAAAGCATCAATTCTTCAGCACCCAGCCTGCTTCACAGTCCAACTCTCACATCCATACATGACTACTGGAAAAACCATAGCCTTGACTAGATGGACCTTTGTTTGCAAAGTAGTGTCTCTGCTTTTTAATATGCGTCTAGGTTGGTCATAACATTTCTTCCAAGGAGCAAGCGTCTTTTAATTTCACGGCTGCAATCACCATCTGCAGTGATTTTGGAGCCCCCCAAAATAAAGTCAGCCACTGTTTCCCCATCTATTTGCCATGAAGTGATGGGACTAGATGTCATGATTGTAGTTTTCTGAATGTTGAGCTTTAAGCTACCTTTTCACTCTCCTCTTTCACTTTCATCAAGAGGCTCTTTAGTTCTTCTTCACTTTCTGCCATAAGGATGGTGTCATCTGCATATCTGAGGTTATTGAAAAAGCCTAATGAGTCTGAATGTTATCTTCAGGCTGACTTTGCTAATTACTATTGGAAAGAAAACAAGAGTAGAAAACAATTCCTATCCATAGGGAATTTCTGTTTCTCAAAACTTGGTGTTGTATGTCTTTTTTAGTTTAGCCATCCTGATGGTAATACTTCTGTATCACATTGTAGTTTAAATTTTGGTTTGGTGTGTAACTAATGACAGCAAACACTTTTCATGTGTTTATTGCTATTTGAATATGTTCTTTTGTAAAATGTCTGTTTCAGACTTTTTCCTACTGAATATTTTAACTTACTGATTTCCATCATTTTGCATATTCTTGATATGATAAATAATTCAAACATCTTTATCCACCCTGTGGTTTGCCTTTTCACTCTGCTAAGAGTATCTTTTGCTAACAAGTTCATTAAAAACATAGGTTCTTAAATTCAGTGTAGTCCAAATTGTGTTTCCTACTTGCTTAGTTGTCTTTATGTCCTATGTTTTAAAAATAACTTCCAAACACAGTCAGTGTTTCCTTTCAATAACGTTACTGATTTACCTTTTACTTTTAGATCTATACTCCTGTAAAATTGATTCCTGTGTATGTTATAAAGTGAAAGGGCTAAAGTTCCCTCCATACATTTGTTGAGTTGAACCAACAAAATTTATTAAAAAGATTCTCCTTGCCTCTACAACATTACACTGTTGGATTTGTAATAACTCAAGTGTCTGTATGAGTGTTTTTCTACACCATCATTTCTATAATACTCTTGTTAAGAACACATAACTTCAAGCAAATAATGAGAAAGCATCAAACAAAAATTAAAGAATGTTCTACAAAATAACTAACCAGTATGTTTCAAAAGTGTCACAAAAAAATAAGGGAAGACTCAGTAACTATCACAAATTGAGGGAAACTAAGGAAGGAGACATAACTAAATGCCACGGGGGATCCCAAATTGGATCTGGAAACAGAAATGACGTTAGTAGAAAAGGCTGTGCTCTGCCGTGCTGTGCTCCGTCACTTGTCGTGTCCGACTCTTTGTGACCCCAGGGAGCCTGCCGGGCTCCTCTGTCCATGGGATTCTCCAGGCAAGAATACTGGAGAGGGTTGCCATGCCCTCCTCCAGGGGATCTTCCCAACATCTCCTTCATCTCCAGCATTGCAGGCGGATTCTTTACCCCACCAGAAGACTGTTGCAGTCTAAATTAAGTTTGTATTTAAATGAAGATATTGTATTGGTTTTAACTTTTTTTATTGTCAGAAGTTTGGAAACCCATTTTCCCCCTTTTCAGGGAAAGGAACATGTGCAGATTATAGCAGGAGGTCTAAGCCTGTAGCATAACTTTAATGTTTTGTAGTTAATATTTTTCTTCTGGAGGATACACATTCTATACACCCCTGGTATTATTAAATATCTGGAGAATTTATTTGAGTGTCTTTTATCCTCTTCCAATTGTTGTTGTTGTTGTCACTCAGTCGTGTTTGACTCTTTGCGACCCCATGGACTGCAGCATCCCTGTCCTTCACCATCTCCCAGAGCTTGCTCAAACTCATGTACATTTAGTCGGTGATGCCATCCAACTATTTTGTCCTCTGTCGTCCCTTTCTCCTCCTGCCTGCAATCTTTTCCAGCACCGGGGTCTTTTCCAATGAGTTGGCTTTTTGCATCAAATGGCCAAAGTATTGGAGCTTCAGCCTCAACATCAGTCCCTCCAATGAATGTTCAGGATTGATTTCCTTTAGAATTGACTTCCAGTTTTATTGAGATGTAATTGTGTAGATTTAAGATGTACAACATAATGATTTGACGTGTATACATTATGAAATGATTACCATAATAGGTTTAGTGACCATCCATAATCTATCATATAGGTATAGCATTAAAGACATATAAAAATAAATATTTTTCCTGTGATAAGAACTCTTAGGATTTTCTATCTTAGCAACTTTCATATATAGTGTACATCAATGTTAATTTTATTTATCATGTTGTACATTATATCCCTAATAATTATTTATCTTGTAACTGGAAGTTTAAACCTTTTGAGTACCTTCAACCAATTATCCTTCCCCAAAGCCCACCATTGGTAACAAAAAGTCTGATTTTTCATTCTATGAGTTTGCTTGTTTTTGAAGTATAGTTGAACTACAATACTATATTGGTTACTGGTACAGAACACAATCTTTCAATATTTTTATACATTTCAAAATGATCAGCATGGTAAGTCTGGTTGTCATCTATCACTAACAAAGATATTACATAAATATTGGCTGTATTCCCCATAATGTACACTTCATACCTGTAAATCATTTACTTTGTAACCAAAAGCTGGTACTTCTTAATCTCCCTCACCCATGTCTCTCCTCCTCCAATCCCTTTCCTCTCTGGCAACTATGTGTTTATTCTCTGATTCTATAAGTCTCTTTCTGTTTTCTATTTTCTTGTTTTGTTTCTAGATTCCACCTAAAAGTGAAATCATGCCGTATTTCTCTTATTCTGCTTGACTTATTTCATTTACCATAATACCCTCTGGGTTCCTCCATTGTGTCCCAAATGGCAAGATTTCACTCCAGTTTATGGCTGAGTAGTATTCCATGGTGTATACGCACTGCATCCTCTATCCATTCATCTGGTGATGGGCATTTAGGTAGTTTCCCTATCTTGGCTTTGGTAAACAATGCTGCAGTGAGCATAGGGATGCATCTATCTTTTTGAATTAGTATGTTCATTTCCTTAATACCCAGGATTTGAATTGCTGGATTGTGTAGTGGTTCTGTTTTTATTTTATGGGGGAACCTCCATAGTGTTTTCCATAGTACTTCCCACCCAAACTGTGCCGTTTCCTTTTCTCCACATCTTTGTAAGCACTTGTTATTTGTTGTCCTTTTGCTAATAGCCATTCTGACAGATGTGAGATGATACGTTATTGTGGTATCAGGGTATTTACATATCCCTGATGGTTAGTGACAGCATCTTTTCTTGTGCCTGTTAGCTATCTGTGTGTCTTTTTGAAAAATTATATATTCAGATCCTTTATCCATTTTTAATTGGATTATTTGTTTTTTTTATGTTGAGTTGTATCAGTTCTTTATATATTTTGGATATTAACTCCTTATCAGATACATCATTTGGAAATACCTTTTCCCATTCAGTAGACAGCCTTTTTGTTGTATTGATAGTTTCTTTCATTCTACAAAAGCATTTGCATTTTATGTAGTCTCATTTGTTTATTTCTATTTTTGTCTTCCTCCATTGAGGAGAGATATCCAAACAGTGTTAATAAAAGGCCAGTGTCAAACAGCATATTAGCTGTGTTCCCTTCTAGAAGTTATGTGGTTTCGGGTCTGACATTTAAGTCATGAATCCATTCTGAGTTTACTCTTGTATGTGGTGTGAAAAAGCAGTCCACTTTCATTTTTGGCATGTCGGTGTCCCAGTTTTCCAGAAAGCCTTGCCAGGTAGACTGTTCTTGATTGTAGGTTTTCTGTTTCATCACTTTAAATAGATAGTCCCACTCTGTCTGGTCTTCAATGTATCTGCTGAAAAGTCAGCTGATAGCCTAATGGGAATTTCTTTTTAGGTAGCTTGTGCTTTTCCCCTTTCTGCTTTTAATGTTCTCTGTTTATCTTTAATTTTTGACCTTTTAATTACAGTATGTCTTTGTCTGGGCCTTTTTGGGTGGATCCTGTTTGGGAATCTGTGCTTCCTGGGCCTGGATGTCTGTTTCCTGTTCCAGGTTAGTGAAGTTTTCAGCTGTTGTTGCTGCTGCTAAGTCTCTTCAGTCGTGTCTGACTCTGTGCGACCCCATAGATGGCAGCCCACCCGGCTCCGCTGTCCCTGGGATTCTCCAGGCAAGAACTCGGGAGTGGGTTGCCATTTCCTTCTCCAATGCATGAAGGTGAAAAGTGAAAGTGAAGTTGCTCAGTCGTGTCCAACTCTTCGTGACCGCATGGACTGCAGCCTACCAGGCTCCTCGGTCCACGGGATTTTCCAGGCAAGAGTACTGGAGTGCGGTACCATTGCCTTCTTCGCAAACGTTCTCTACCCCTTTCTTTTCTCCTGGGACTTCTATAATGATAATGTTAGTGCGCTTGATATTGTTCTAGAGGTCTCTTAAACTGTCTTCTTTTTTATAAAATTTTTTTTCTGTTCAGTAAGTGATTTCCATTACTCTGTCTCCAAGTTTGCTGCTTTATCTGTATCATCTGATCTACTGTTGATTCATCCTAGTGTATTTTTGGCTTCAGGTATTATATTATTCAGCCGTTTGGCTCTTAATATTTTCCAGTTTTGTTAAAGGCTTCTAACTTCTTACTCTGTTCATCCATTCTTCTCCCTAGTTCTTTGAGCATCTTTATGATCATTACCTTATGTGTTTAATCAGGTGGATTGCTTATCTCCACATCGCTTAATTCTCCTTTTGGGATTTTATCTCATTCTTTCTTTTCACACATATTCCTCTATCACTTCATTTTGTGTAATTCACTATTTTTATTTCTATATACTAGAAATAAATAAGGGAGTCATGGTCTTGGTGGTAACCTGCTGTTCGATGGAGCTGAATCATGTGTGGTAGCTGTCTACAGAGCCCCCAGGGGGATCCTGGAACTAATGTGGGCCCACTGGTATGCATAGCTGGGTCCTGAGTTAGCTTGCTCTGAGACCAGGGTCCTAGAGCTAGTGTTGGCCTGCTGGTGGGCAAGAGCATGGACTATGGGTGTCTGAGGGTTGTTGTTGGCCCACTAGTGAGTGAGTTGGGTCTGAGGACACCTGGCTGAAGGAGCCAAAGTGTCCTGGAGCTGGTGTTGCCCTGTTATTAGCACGATGAGGGCTCAGGATGATCCCAGCCTGCTGGTGGACAGTTCAGTTTTAGACACAGCCGATTGCAGGTTTGTGGTGATCCCCAGGGCTGGTGTTGGCCTGCTGTTGTATGGGGCTTGGGCCATGGTATTCCAGGTCAGGTATCTGCCCACTAGAGGATGAGGCCAGGTCCTGGAACTTATGCCTGTCTGCTTGTGAGTAAGGCTGGCTCCATCACCTGGGTGTGGGACCCCAGGGCTAGTGCAGACCCACTGGTTGATGGGGCTGGATCCTAGTCTCTCTGGTAGGCAAGGCTAGGTTGTGGGTTGGCTAGAGGCTCAGGTGTCTTATGGAAGGTGGATCTTTGTCCCCACCAACCTAGCTGGGTGTCCCAGGACTGGTGCTGAGCAGCTGGTGGGCAGGGTGAGGTTCCAGAACTAATAAGCTAGAGTGGGGATTCTAGAGTAGTGTTTGCCAGGCCCAGGGTCCTTGTGGTGGGATGAGCTCCCCATAATGCCTGCCAGCAGCTATCATCACAATGTATATTTCATTGTTTCCTGCATCTCCATGAGGCTTTCCAAGATCATCAAATGGATCTGATGCAGGATTCTTTCAAATTACTGCTTATGCTCAGGATCCTAGAACATATGAGACTTTGTGTGTGTTAAGTAGCTTCTGTTTCCCATAGCTTTCTGGCTCTCCCACTGACCTTGAAAACCAAGACTTGTGGGGGCTTGTCAGCCCAGAGTAAGACTACCAAGCTGGGAAGCCCAGTGTGGGCCTTGGATCCCTTGCTCCATAAGGAGAACCTCTACAGTCATGCTTGTCCTTCACTTTGTGGGTCACCTACTGCAGGATTATGGATCTTTACTATTAATACATTGCATCTCTACCCCTCGTGCCTATCTTCTTGTGATTCGTACCTTATATCTTTAGTTGTAGATAATCCTTATGCTAGTTTTGGGGTCATTCTTATTGATAGTTGCTCCATAAATAGTTAATTTTGGTGTTCTCATGGGAGGTGATGAGCTCAGGCTTTTCCTATTTTGCCATCTTTGTAACTCCCCGATAAGTCTTTTATCTTTTTTCATTCAGTTCAGTTCAGTTCAGTCGCTCAGTCGTATCCGACTCTTTGCAACCCCATGAATCACAGCGCGCCAGGCCTCCCTGTTCATCACCATCTCCTGGAGTTCACTCAAACTCACGTCCATCGAGTCGGTGATGCCATCCAGCCATCTCATCCTCTGTCGTCCCCTTTTCCTCCTGCCCCCAATCCCTCCCAGCATCAAAGTCTTTTCCAATGAGTCAACTCTTCACATGAGGTGGCCAAAGTACTGGAGTTTCAGCTTTAGCATCATTCCTTCCAAAGAAATCCCAGGGCTGATCTCCTTCAGAATGGACTGGTTGGATCTCCTTGCAGTCCAAGGGACTCTCAAGAGTCTTCTCCAACACCACAGTTCAAAAACATCAATTCTTTGGTGTTCAGCCTTCTTCACAGTCCAACTCTCACATCCATACATGACTACTGGAAAAACCATAGCCTTGACTAGACGGACCTTAGTCGGCAAAGTAATGTCTCTGCTTTTGAATATGCTATCTAGGTTGGTCATAACTTTTCTTCCAAGGAGTAAGTGTCTTTTAATTTCATGGCTGCAGTCACCATCTGCAGTGATTTGGAGCCCAGAAAATAAAGTCTGACACTGTTTCCCCATCTATTTCCCATGAAGTGATGGGACCGGATGCCATGATCTTTGTTTTCTGAATGTTGGGCTTTAAGCCAACTTTTTCACTCTCCTCTTTCACTTTCATCAAGAGGCTTTTTAGTTCCTCTTCACTTTCTGCCATAAGGGTGGTATCATCTGCATATCTGAGGTGATTGATACTTCTCCCGGCAATCTTGATTCCAGCTTGTGTTTCTTCCAGTCCAGCGTTTCTCATGATGTACTCTTCATAGAAGTTAAATAAGCAGGGTGACAATATACAGCCTTGATGTACTCCTTTTCCTATTTGGAACCAGTCTGTTGTTCCATGTCCAGTTCTAACTGTTGCTTCCTGACCTGCATACAGATTTCTCAAGAGGCAGGTCAGGTGGTCTGGTATTCCCATCTCTCTCAGAATTTTCCACAGTTTGTTGTGATCCACACAGTCAAAGGCTTTGGCATAGTCAATAAAGCAGAAATAGATGTTTTTCTGGAACTCTCTTGTTTTTTAATGATCCAGCAGATGTTGGCAATTTGATCTCTGGTTCTCTTTTAATCTGCAGATGTGTGTTTTCCTTCACTTTTTGGAAATTGTATCTCTATACTTATTTAGCACTTTATTCGCCTCTGACTTTCTTTTCTGTCATTTTTGAATGGATGGTTGTTTGCATTCCAGGATTGAGTCTCAGTTTGTTTTCTTGCATAGTTTTGTCTTTGCATGATTTGTTCATTTACTCAACACATATTTATTTATTTATTATTAAATGTAGTTGATATGTACTTGTTATATGAATTACTGGTATACAGTGTAGTGATTCACAATTTTCAAAGGTTATACTCCATCTGTAGTTATTATAAAATGTTTGCTATATTCCCTGTGTTGTACAATATATCCTTATAACTTATTTTACACCTAAAAGTTGTACTTCTTAATCCCCTACCTCTATATTGTCCTATCCTCCTTCCCTTTCCCCACTGGTAACCACTAATTTTCAACACATAGTTATTAAATGTCTTCAGTTTTAAGGCCTTGTCTTAGAAATTGGGAACATGGTAATAAGTGAAACAGATAAAAATGCCTATGCTTGTGAAAATGATCTTCTAACATTCTTGCACTGTGTTTTCTATGAGTTCATCTTCTTAATGAGTTTAATTTTTTGTCAGTGATTTGTTCTTATTTCTTGATCTTCCCTTTTCTTTACATTCTATTATTCTTAATTACTGAAGTATGTCCTAGAATCCTCTGTCTCCTGAGTAATCTGTTTTCCCTTTATAGTTATTCTTCTTATTCCTGTTTCTTATTTCTCATAAATTATTCTCTTTCTCTCCATTAATCTTGATTATCTGTTCACATTATTGATAAAGTATAGCATAATTATTCTTGAAAACGGGTGTGATTTCCTCTTGCTGTTGTGTGGCTAGAGTTAAGTCCATGGCAGACTTCTCCTTTGGAAAGTTACCTTAAGGGTACATATGCTTGGAGCACAATTTGAGACTCAGCACTTTGTGAATCGCAGAGTGAGGAAGGATTTTCTCTGGAAACGTACCAGTATCCATATTAGAAGCCATTAAAATAGAGTCCTCAGGCTTTCCATCTGAAGATAAAAGTGAATCTACAAGAGAGTCTGGTAATAAGGGTATGGGGATGTGGGGAAAAATGATGTGGCAACTGACTTATATAACTGTCATGCAGAAAGACCTTCCACTAATGACTGCCTTTTGTTCCTCTTCTCACTCTTGAAACCATGCTCATAACTAGGATTCTGCTTAAAATAGTTTCCATCACCTCTGATACGGGCTCTGGCTTCCTTGCTCAGATTTGCCTGTAAACCAACTTGAATTCACTCGTCTTCTTCCACAAATATATTAAAATTACTTCAATGATTATTTTCTCTTAATCCTCTTTTTTTTGGTTTTTCTATTTACATAAAGTGTTTTCAAGAGGGGCACAGAAGGGTGGAGGAGAGTATTTGTGCATTTTAAATCCATTCCCTAGCTTGCATGTGTATGTATTATGTGCAACATACTAGAAGTCAAAGCAATAAATAATGTAAATGTATCAGTTATAGTTCCATTGTGAAAACCAACATATATAGGACTCTGATGCAAAGACTAATATGAAAATATAAAACATTAAGGAAATGAATCATATAAATCAAATACGAATTCTAAACAGTAAAACATGGAGGTGACAAGGTGAGGTTTTAACTTTCTTGTTTTAAGATAGGCTATGTATGTCTTTCCAACATATGTGTTCCAGCAGAGTATTGAGCTGGTTACAGAGTGCCGCACACTTATCATAAGGCAGCTCAAATCCCTTGTTAAGTTATCCCTAAACAGATGTCACTGGAGACATGGACCAGGAAGTTTTTATCATCTGTTCTATTTCCATTACTTTTCTCTTTTGCCTGTTAGCTTGTTGAAGGGGATACATGAGTGAAAGTTGGTGCCAGTTTAGGAATATTGGTGTTTCATTTCTCTTGATGCTTGGCAAGTAAATTGTCATGTTGACCTTGAGATGTTGTTACAAACAGTCATTAGAAGTTGTTACATGCATCAGTATGGTAAGTACCTTTAGAATGATGAATATCTGCCACTTAATAATTAGATAATTCAGATGGCAGAAGCTTTTCATTTAAGAGTAGTTAATTCGATAAGGTAAATGAGGAGGCTTGTAAAAATCCATCCAGGGATAGATCTCAGACCAAAACACACACACCCACATAATAAATAGTAAATGAATGGATCTCATACTTAAAACTATATGCATAATATATGGAATTCAGAATGACATCATTCATTAAGGGGAATTTTTTCTTCAACAATCTCACAGAAATTATGCATTAAAAAATTCAGTTCCCGAATCAGCATTATTTATGTAAATGTTTTGACCAGAGCCTCTATTGACATTTTTTAGTGGTCTATTCAAAATGCCTTATGAAAAATAGATATAGGATGGCTTTATGAATCTTGTTAATTGTTTCGGCCTTTAATTGCTCTCTAGCAGTCTCTACTAAACTAGGATCCATACTGACCACTGAGTGTCATAGCAAGAATAATTTCAGACATACTCTTTCTTTGATCATCTAAATGTTTAAACACTGACTAAATCTTGAATTTTTATTATTTGATTTTAAATATTTTTCATTTTAACTTAGGTAAGCTCTGGTGATATTGCATGGTAAGAAAACAAACAAACAAAAAAAAACCAGCATAGAATAAAACTTCCAGTGCTAATCTTAGGAATAAAAATTCTGTGTCATAAAACTGCTAAGTAAATTTCTATACAAGACAGTTGATTTTTGTTCAGCATTGTCAATTCTCTACAATAAAAATATGTAGAATTATTTAGTAATAGGTTAATAAAGATATTATTAATATTTCATTTATAGCACTCTATAGTTTTAGGACTTAATATTATTATCTCTGTAAGATTTAAGTAAAACTCTGAGCTAAATTTAAATAGATCCATTGTAGACATGAGGAAGGAGAGTTTAAATAACAATAGGAATCATATCTGAGTTTCTAAAACAAGGAATTGTTTTTATTAATTGACAATCAAATGCATTCCCTGTTAAAGCTATCTTTATATGGCATATTGTAACTTGGCATAAATACATCTCAAATTTATTTTAGTTTCCATCTAAATGTTTGATACAGTTTTTAGATAACCCTTCTCATCTTGTTCTGCATTAATGAACACAGAAAGCTTTGTATCATACGTTAGCATGGTTTGTGCCATACATATCTAATAGTCATTAGTAGTGCTCATATATCATTTATGCCCAACTTAAGCCACTACTCATGGCTTTAATTCTTTAACTTCCAGATGGGTTGTACTAAACAACTCCCTTCCATAGCTTTCCCCAAGTGATCTGAGGATGCATTTTCTGGCCCTGTTATCTTGCTTGGACTGTCAAGATAGAGTCCTGCTCAAAAACTGTTTATCAGAGACACAAGCCATACCTCCTTTGTGGCGACAGAAATAGTAATATCTGTTCCTTAAATTTTTCTATTATGAACACTTTTTATAGTTTTTATTAATACAGTATAGGTTCTGGACATTTAATTTAACCCATGTTGGGAATATAGGAACTTTGAGAAAAGTCTCAGCATTGTATATGTTTTTGCAGCCTGTCCATGTGAAGAAATACCAGCTCAGTAAGAAAAGTTAGTCTTTTCCATTTTATTTTTTTAGAAATTTGTCTTTGCTCTCTACACACCTTTTACTTAGCATATATAAAGCAGTTAATAATGTAGAATGTTGATAATTCACTACTTGGTAAAGATCTCATCATTCAGATGTCTTTACATAGTTCCTATAAAAATCTCCTTAAGATGACTTGTCTTCAGCAGAGATAATGTAGAAGATATGATCACTATTAGTTCATCCAGATTGTTTCTCTTTATAGGCAAGATAAAGTTTATGATCATGACTGTGTGTGCGTGCATAATTAGTCATGTCTGACTCTTTGTGACCCCCATGGACTGCATGTGGTCCATGGAATTTTTCAGGCAAGAATACTGGAATGGGTTACTGTTTCCTACTCCAGGGGATCTTCCTGACCCAGGGATTGAACTGATGCCTCTTGTGTCTCCTGCTTTGACAGGCGGAGTCTTTAACACTGTGCTGCCTGTTAAACTCCTAATTATGGTATAGCAAAGTTTTCCTTTTAAGTTTTCAGCTGGATCTCTGAAAACTATTCTCAGCTAAAGAAAATACTCAGATTCTGTTTACTTGTGTTCTTTAGACATAATGTTCTACTTTTCTAGCATAGTCTTTCTTCTCGTCTTTGTAAGATTTGAACCTAAGAATTTGGGTCCAGAAAATTTCTCCATTTTACTCAAGCAGGCTCTCTCCAAATGGCAACAAAGATGACAATGCACAGCTCCAGGGAAACAATGTCTTTTTAGTACTCAAGCTCTCAGAAAGATAGCTAGCTTCCTCCGCTCTTTCATGCATCCAGAACACTTTCTGAAAACACTCTCATTGTCCTTATCTGGTACATGCCAACTTCTGGACTGAACCTATCGGAGTAGGATACTCTCATTGAATCTGTAGTTTCATAATGCCTTTTTTGATGGAGACGTAGACTCAGTGATTGTCATTCTAACAAGATGAAAGAGAAGCAGTTCTCATAAGGAATAACGAGTTTCTCTTACTGGAAAATGGGAGAATGGGAAGTGAACAGCCAAAAACATTTGTCTCCTCTGTGCAAACATCTTTCAAGAGGCAAGGAATAGCATCATCTGTATTTAAGTCTTCCCCCACTGAGGCATGTAAAAGTCGGTCATTTGTCCTCCTGAGATGCCTATGGAATATGTTTGAGTAAACATTCATCACAGCATAGTATACCACTTTTCTGCTGCTCTCCCTCCCTCTCTAGACTGTGATTCCTTGAGGACACAGGCCAGCTCTTAGCCATTTTTGTATGCTCAGAGTGTTGTAGTATTTAGGACAAAGTATATCATAAAATTGTTCTTTATATTAGAACAGGATAAACACAAATTCTTCTGTCGTCTTCTCTTGCACAGAGTTCAAAAGCAGACATGCAAAAACAATCATTTCATCTGTGTAGGGAAAAAAAAATCTTTACAGAGATTGATTTAAATGTAATGAGTTTGACTTTAAACAATAGATGATAAGAGAACGATTTCTTTATCTTTTGTAGACTAGCTCCTGATAACACAGTACATTATATTCATCAGTGTCCTTTTTGAAAGCTTATATGGAAGTATTTAAAATCTGACAGAGAAAAATTATGCTTGAAATTCATTGCTCTCATGAAATATGCCTCTATCATTTGTTATATCTTCTATTTCTAAATAGAAATTCAATATTATTTGCTTCTATTTGGACTATCAAGAAACAGAAAAATAAAATTTAAGTCTAATTGTTTACCCTGATTTAAGCTATTGGCTTCCCTGATAGCTCAGTTGGTAAAGAATCCGCCTGCAATGCAGGAGACCCTGGTTCAATTCTTGGGTTGGGAAGATCCACTGGAGAAGGGATAGGCTTCCCACTCCAGTATTCTTGGGCTTCCCTTGTGGCTCAGCTGGTAAAGAAAGTGAAAGGAAAGGAAAGTGAAGTCGTTCAGTCGTGTCGGACTCCGCGACCCCGTGGACGGTAGCCTACCAGGCTTCTCCGTCAAACTCGGGTCTCCTGCATTGGAGGCAGACGCTTTAACCTCTGAGCCACCAGGGAAGCTCCACCTGCAAAGGGGGAGACCTGGGTTTAACTCGTGGGTTAGGAAGATCCCCTGGAGAAGGGAAAGGCTACCCACTCCACGATTGAGCAACTTTCACTCACTCAAGCTATTTTCTAATTGTTTCTTAATCTGATTCTCAAATGTATCTCAAAAAAATCACCCAAGGATCTTGTCAAAATACATTTCTTTATCCCACTCCCTGTGATTCTGATACAATCAATTATTACCTTGCTTCTTTTGACGTTGCTGCTGCTAAGTTGCTTCAGTCGTGTCCGACTCTATGTGATCCCATAGACGGCAGCCCACCAGGCTCCCCCTCCCTGGGATTCTCCGGGCAAGAACACTGGAGTGGGTTGCCATTTCCTTCTCCAATGCATGAAAGTGAAAAGTTAAAGTGAAGTCGCTTAGTCCTGTCCCAACTCTTTGCGACCCCATGGACTGCAGCCTACCAGGCTCCTCTGCCCATAGGATTTTGCAGGCAAGAGTACTGGAGTGGGTTGCCATTGCCTTCTCCGATTGGCAAATAAATAAATGCATGTTTCAACTTCTAGGATATTCATTAAATGTAAAGGAACACAACACATTTCTAACAGAGGAACAAAAAAATGAATGATTTTTTTAAAAAAGAAAACATGATTCAACCAATCTAAAAGATATCCAGAAAAAAGACAAAGAAAATAGACAACCCACTTTGGGTGAATGGAAAGAGATACGTAAAAACGTATGTAAAAAGGTTTCCTCTAGAATACTGAACTGAGTATAATCAGTGAATGCATGTAGAGAAACTACCAAAAAATGGGGAAAGAATAACTAGAAAGAAATGAAGATAAAACTACCTCCATATTGAAATATGAGAACGGAGGATTTTTAGCAAGTCTTATTAAAGAGAATGGATTCAAAAATTGAAAGCAAAATAAGAACTCAAATGTAACAGTGTGTGAGAATGAGAATAATTCTAACAAATATTAAGAAATAATTGATAAAATTCAACCCCCATTCATGATAGAAATGTTTGACAAATTAGGTATAGAAATTATATTCTTTACCCTGAAAAAAGTGTACTGAGAAACTAGTACCAAAAAATCATCTTAAATGGGACAGTGTTAGAAACATTCCTTTGGAAGGGAAAAATGAATGAAACAATTTTGTAAATTTCTGGCTTCACAGAGAGTGAAGGGAAACAGGATGTAGGGGAAAAGTATAAATATCTTTCTGAATACATCTTTTAAAATACCTTTGGAGTTGTGTTAACATGCTTTATGTTTTTTAAAGTATAATTGTATCAAAAGATATGAGAAAAATATATATATACACAAATAGGAACACATGACTACATATATATCAAAAGCATAATATAACTGCATCTTAAGCGAGATTTGGTAAATTTTGTTGGTTTGTTGCATATGTGTGTGTCTGACATATATGTGTGTACAAAAGAATTAACAGAAAAACTCCTGGATCTCATAAGTGATTATAGCTATGTTGTAGGATATACAGTTAATATACAGTAGTTACTTACTTTCTTATATACCAGCAACAAAGATATGGAATATGAAATTAAAACACATTTTATATTTCCATTTCTCCAAAATGAGAGTATTCATTTTGGAGAAGTATTAATATATAAATACTTCTTTTAAGTATACCAAAGTATTCAGATATAAATCTAGCAAAATATATGGAAGAGGAAAACTGTAAAACTTATATCATCAAAGAAGAACTAAGTAAGTGAAGAGATACTCCATATTCATGGATAAGAAGACTCAGTATTGTCAAGATGTCAGTTCTTCCCTACTTGGCAGATAGATTCAATGCAATCTCTGCAAAACCCCTACAAGTTATTCTGTGGATATTGACAAGCTGATTTCTAAAGTTTTTATAGAGAGGAAAAGACCACAAATAACCAACACAATATTGAAGAAGAACAGAATTGCTGGATTGACACTACCCAACTTTAAGACATACTGTAAAACTACAATAGTCAAGACAATGTGGTACTGGTTTTAAAAAAAGACAAATCAATGGAGCAGAATAGTTACTCTTACGGTAACTGATTCAGGCAAGGATCATCAGTAGCTGTTAAATAACTAAATGAAAATTTATGGGCAACAATATAATAAAAATGTCTCAAAATATCTCCCAACTTTTCACTTATAAACTATTAAGGGGAGAGATATATTTTGTAATGGAAAAATCTGACTGATAATACCTTAACCAAGAAATGAAAGTTAACAATCAACATGACTGATATCAAATGCCTACTAACATGATGCACTGTGAAAGTCACAATATTATTTATGTATAATTTCTTTCAACATAAATTAGAGGACATTGTAAAACAAAGTAGAAACTTTATCCTATAAACTTTTAAAATGTCAGTATTGTAAAAGACAAGGGTAAAGGTAGTATCCTAGATTTTATTTTTTGTGTGTGTGTGTTAGAACTAAATTAATTTATTTTAATTGGAGGCTAATTACTTTACAATATTGAATTGGTTTTGCCATACATCAACATGAATCCACCACTGGTGTACACGTGTTCCCCATCCTGAACCCCCCTTCCACCTCCCCGTACCATCCCTCTGGGTCATCCCAGTACACCAGCCCCAAGCATCCTGTATCCTGCATCAAACCTAGAGTGGCGATTCATTTCTTATATGATATTATACATGTTTCAATGCCATTCTCCCAAATCATCTCACCCTCTCCCTCTCCCACAGAGTCCAAGACTGTTCTACACATCTGTGTCTCTTTTGCTGTCTCGCATACAGGGTTATCATTGCCATCTTTCTAAATTCCATATATATGCATTACTATACTGTATTGGTGTTTTTCTTTCTGGCTTACTTCACTCTGTATAATTGGCTCCAGTTTCATCCACCTCATTAGAACTGATTCAAATGTATTCTTTTTCATGGCTGAGTAATACTCCATTCTGTATATGTACCATAGCTTTCTTATCCATTCATCTGCTGATGGACATCTAGGTTGCTTCCATGTCCTGGCTATTATAAACAGTGCTGCGATGAACATTGGGGTACATGTGTCTCTTTCAATTCTGGTTTCCTCAGTATGTATGCCTAGCAGTGGGATTGCTGGGTCATAAGGCAGTTCTATTTGCAATTTTTTAAGGAATCTCCACACTGTTCTCCATAGTGGCTGTACTAGTTTGCATTCCCACCAACAGTGCAAGAGTGTTCCCTTTTCTCCACACCCTCTCCAGCATTTATTGCTTGTAGACTTTTGGATCACAGCCAATCTGACTGGCGTGAAATGGTACCTCATTGTGGTTTTGATTTGCATTTCTCTGATAATGAGTGACATTGAGCATCTTTTCATGTTTTTGTTAGCCATCTTTATGTCTTCTTTGGAGAAATATCTGTTTAGTTCTTTGGCCCATTTTTTGATTGGGTCGTTTATTTTTTTTGGAATTGAGCTGTAGGAGTTGCTTGTATATTTTTGAGATTAGTTGTTTATCAGTTGCTTTGTTTGCTATTATTTTCTCCCATTCTGAAGGCTGTCTTTTCACCTTGCTTAGAGTTTCCTTTGTTGTGCAGGAGCTTTTAATTTTAATTAGCTCCCATTTGTTTATTTTAGCTTTTATTTCCAATATTCTGGGAGGGGGGTCATAGAGGATCCTGCTGTGATTTATGTCGGAGAGTGTTTTGCCTATGTTCTCCTCTAGGAGTTTTATGGTTTCATCCATTTTGAGTTTATTTTTGTGTATGGTGTTAGAAAGTGTTCTAGTTTCATTCTTTTACAAGGGGTTGACCAGTTTTCCCAGCACCACTTGACTAAAGAGATGAAAGAAACTTTCCCTGGTGGCTCAGGCGGTGAAAGCATCTGCCTACAATGCGGGAGACCCGGGCTCAGTCCCTGGCTTGGGAAGATCCTCTGGAGAAGGAAATGGCAACCCACTCTAGTACTCTTGCCTGGAAAATCCCATAGACGGAGAAGCCTGGTAGGCTACAATCCATGGAATGCCAAAGAGTCAGACACAACTGAATGACTTCACTTTCTTTCACTTTCAAAGAGATGAAAATCACATTGTATGTGTTCCCTTGTACTGGATCTTAAGAAAATTTTTATAAAGAACTATACAGTAACAATGGAGAAATTTTTAGTATGTATTATGTATTAGATAATAGTATTATAACAATACTCTTGATTTTTCTCAATATGATTAATTATTTTGGTTATTTCTTAGAAGTATTTAAGAGTGAGAAGCATGACGTCTGAAACTTATTCTCAAATGGTTTGGCAAAAACATTTTTAAGATTGAAAACTATGCTTACACATTCTTCAGATTTTATGTTTGAATTTTTTCAGACATAAGGGCTTAATAATAGTTTAAAATATAACTAACAAAAGGAGGATCACACCATTGCCATACCTGTGTATTGTTTTTCTCATGACCTTATCAAGTACAGTTTAAAATATCAAAGTGTTAGAAATCAGAAGAATATAAAATTCTCATCATTTACAGATGACATGATTATCTACATTAAATATTAGCAATGATATATAGAAAAGTACTGTATTTTAGTAGTCTTAAATATTACACTTCTATGTATCAGCAGCAATTCAAATTGTAATCTTTTAAAAGCATCATTTATAATGGCAACAAAGTCACAAAATACCTAAGGTTAAATTTAACAACTATGTGTAAGGCCTATATACATAAAATTGTAAAATTTCCTAGGAAGAGACTATAAGTGCTAAAGAAAAACAGAGAGATATCATATGTTCATGGATGGGGACACTTGTAAAGATACCAGTTTTTCCTAATTTGATCTATACAGTCAAAGTATTTCCAGTAAAAAGCATATGAGCTTTCTTTTTTTTTTTTTCCCCTCTTGGAACTTGAGAGAACAGTTTTAATGATTACATGGAAAAGCTAAATAGCCATTACTAGGAAAAAACACTCCTGATAAAATAAGAGAAGAGAGAATGGAGAGAACAAGACGAACAAGAGAATGAGGCAAAAATTTACCTATTATATATCAGGACTTATCGAGATATAGTAAGTTTGACACTTGACAGAGTTTGCATGACTGATCAGTGGAGAATGGAGGAAAGCATTCAGTAAACAAAGGTTGAAAAAAACAATTTTCTACTTGGAAAAGGAGAAATTGGATCCCATCCTCACTGCATGCACAAAATCAAATCCAGATGGAATATAAAATTTAAAGTGAAAAAGAAAAAACTTTAAAATTTCTTAGAATATATAGTTGAATATCTTTCTGACTTTGAGGTAGAGAACAGTATTTTAAGCAGGACACCAAAAAGCAATAATTCTGAAAAAAAAAATTAACCAGTTTAACTATATTTGAGTTAAAATATTCTGTTTATGAAAAATACCATAAATAATATATAAAGGAAACTTCATACTATGTTTTTAACAAATATGATCAACAAAGGGTGAATAACAGAAATGAACATAGAAGACAGTCAGGCATGCCCAACCACTGGCCTTCTGGGAAGTGCCCCCAAGCCTGGCCCAAGTCTGGACAGGGGCTCCCAATCCGCTGGAGAACCCACGGCTCTACTATAGTTGCAACCCACATGCTGGACCAAGCCTGTTTGGCTTCCACTGCCTCAGCTAGATCCTGAGTGTCATATATGTGTCCATTTGTTAAGTTTGAGGAAAGGGAACTTGGGGTGACCAATGTGTTCTAGAAGAGAGCATCTAGACTCACGGATAAGATGCTAAACATATTAGCAAAGTGATTTGATTTTGTTGAAGACCTAGGAAGCAAACATTACATGTTTAAGCACTCTTCATTCTTCAGATGCCTTACTGCCAAGATTACATGAAGACTGACTGGCCGACCTCATCATCATTTTTGAACTGAAACTCTTTAAGAGGTAACATGAATGGTATCACACTGTTTTGAAAACATAAACACTTCTGAACCCTTTTTTAATATCAAAGTCAACTTGAAATCTTCAAACTGAAATCCATCCCCCATTTGCTCTTTGTGACTGCCAAAGTGTCCAGCAAAGGATAATCCAGGGCACATGGTGAGGCTTCTTCCATATATGCATGTTTATGTAAAAACATGTACAGATAGTCCCCACCTTGCTGTGCTCAGTCACTTCAGTCATGTCCAGCTCTTTGCGACCCATGGACAGTAGCCCACCAAGCTCCTCTGACCATGGGGTTCTCCAGGCAAGAATGCTGGAGTGGGTTACCATGCCCTCTTCCAGAGAATCTTCCCAACTCAGGAATCAAACCCATATCTCCGGCATCTCCTGCATTGCAGGCAGTTTCTTTACCCACTGAGCCACCTGGGAAGCCCTTTAGCACACTAAGACCCCCTAAACCTTGTTCCCATTAGCTCATGGTGTCAGAATGTGGAGAAGCAAACCTACAGATCTGTCTCCTGACTGCCTTCATAAAGCATGTAACTGGTCTGTTACCAACTGCACACAGGCCTGCTGAATGCATGGTTTCTCCAGCCCTGCAGAGCCCCTTAAACTGCTGCTGTACGTGAACAATAAGCAGTAAACAAGGGCACCAGTATAAAGACATACGCTAACTGAATAGTTTCAGAGCAGCATTTCACATACTTGCATCAAGCACAGGATATGAAGTAAGCAAAGAACAGAACCAGGAGAAATCTATGTCCTAGAGCAGGGCTGGTGGCATTGTAAGTCCCCAACTTAGTGTTTCAATTTAAAATATTTTGACTTTATGATGGTGTGAAAGAAATACACATTCATTAGAAACTGTGCTTTAATTTTCAAAGTTTGCTCTTTTGTAGGCTAGTAATATGTGGTATGGGGAAGTACCAACAATCTGAAACTCCCAGTCACATGATCATGAGAGTAACCAGCTGATATAACCATTCTGTACCCATACAATATTCTATTTTTCACGTTCAATTCACTATTTAATAAGCTACATGAGATATTCAATACTTTATTATGAAATAGGCTTTGTGTTAGATGATTTAACCCAAATGTAGGCTAAGTCAGGTGGTCTGAGCATTTAAGGTAGGCTTGGGAAGGCTGAGCACTGAAGAATTGATGCTTTTGAACTGTGGTGTTGGAGAAGACTCTTGAGAGTCCCATGGACTGCAAGGAGATCCAACCAGTCCATTCTAAAGGAGATCAGTCCTGGGTGTTCTTTGGAAGGAATGATGCTAAAGCTGAAACTCTAGTACTTTGGCCACCTCATGTGAAGAACTGACTCATTGGAAAAGACCCTGATGCTGGGAGGGATTGAGGGCAGGAGGAGAAGGGGATGACAGAGGATGAGATGGCTGGATGGCATCACCGACTCAATGGACATGGGTTTGGGTGAACTGCGGGAGTTGGTGATAGACAGGGAGGCCTGGCATGCTGCAATTCATGGAGTCACAAAGAGTGGGACACGACTGAGCAACTAAACTGAACTGGCTAAGCTATGATGTGTGGTAGCTTAGGTGTATTAAGTGCATTTTCAACATGGTATTTTCAAGTTACAATGGGTTCGTTGGGATGTAACCCTATGGTAAGGCAAGGAAGAGCTTTGTGTGTGAGGGGCGGGGTGTATTTTAAAACTTAAGTTTCATTTAGTAACAGCTGCCAAAACAGTAAAATTTAAGTATGCAGAAAGATCTCCAAAGACTTTTCCAAAGACAGAAAGTGGTGGCAGGGTGGGGCAGGGAGTCATGTCTATAAACTGAATGATATAATAATCAAGGTCATGGAGCTAAGGAGGTGCTCTGTAAACTGACATGGGCCAGATAGATGAAACAGATATTCATATTGCAGGAAGAACCCTGTTCCCAGACTTGGCTTAGTCCTAAAGTATTTGTCTACCTATGGCAAGTTTCAAAAACTCCTAGGGCCTCTATTTTTGTATCTGTTAATTGACCGAGATCAACTGGACAGAATATAGTTGATTTCTGCTTCAGATATTCAGTGTGCTCAGGTGGCCTAACAGGCTAGCTTTAATTTCCTCTGGGTAAATGAGCGAATGACAGCAATTTTCAAAGTTATGTGGCAAATATATTGTTATGGGTATTGCTCTATTGGAAATTTAGTTTTATTTGTATTAAAATAATAATCATTTTCTGCTCCCCAATGTGCTAATAAGCCTGTTACATCATGTTACAGTACCTCATCTTTATCTTTACTGACCTGCATTTTACATATGAAGAAATCAAAATTAAGGAACATTAAAGCAAGTCAACCAAAGTTAACTTTTTTTCCTGGTTTCATTAGATTTATTAGTGGTAGGCGTATATGAATATGTAGAAAAAGCTTTTGTAGTGGGTGAACAAAAACACACTCCATTATAGAACTAAAGTTTTGACAATAGAAAAAAAAATTCTAAATGAGAGTTTGCAGTGTTGTTTTTTTAAGAAATGAAAGTTTCTTTGAGTCCAGTGGAAATTTTTAAGTGTGCTAGATCACTGCCTGTGGAAAAAAACTAATTAAATCCTGTTTTGTGGGGGGCGGGGGGGGGGAAATAAAATTCCTACAGAAAAAGTTTTTTTAAAAAATGGACAAAATACACAATCAGCCATTTCATAGGAGAAATATATGTATAATCAAGGCAGGAAAAGATGTTCAGTGTCACTAGCAGTAATGGAAATGTGAATAGAAGCACAATGTGATACCGTTTTGCACTCATGAAAATAGGATTGAGAAGTGTGAACAGTAATAAGGTTTTGGGAGAATTTGAATTACCAGTCTTTCTTTTAAATTACTATCAAAGTATAAATTGATAAAATTCTTTGGAAAGCAAGTTTGGTCTTTTCTTATAAAATTCAATATTTATATATTCTCTGACTTAGCAATTTCACTTTTATGTAAATTTCCAAAAGAAACTCACACATGTATATTCCAGGAGACAAGGAGAAGAAAGCTCAGAGCAACACGGTAAAAGCAAAAACCTAGAAATAATTCAATGCCTATTAATAGAAGAATTGATAAATGATAATATATTCACACAATGCCATGTTATGCAACAGCAAGAATGAATTAACCCTATCTATATGCACAATATGGATAAATCTTAGGAATTTCTACATTGTAATGTTTTCTGATATAGTCCATTCTTTGGCATAATGAATACAGTGAAATTAATGGTACTTAATATTTTAGACATCTAGAGTTTTTATATATAGGTGTTTTTAGTTGACAGAAAATGACTGTATGGTTGGTTATTGTGCCTTGTCAGGTTGGTAAAGTTAGAATGTCACAGAACATAGACTTCTTAGGAAAACAAAAACAAATACCAAGGAAGTACAACTTAAGCAAAATAAACCACAGCATTCACTTAAGGAGTGAATCTTAGCAGAAAACAGGCATTTTTAAAAGACATGTTTTATTACATATATGTGATATATTAAATTTTATCTTCCCTTTAGGACCTTATTTTAGCAAACATTTGTAAATTAAAATAGCATCTTTTAAGCAATATTCCTATTTGGTTTTTATGCAAAAAAATCTAGTCAACATAGTCATAAGTTTAGGTAATATAATCAGAATATTTTTCAATTTCAGTTAACCCTTTCAAATGCCTTGCAAAATATGAGTAGGAAAAATTAAAATATCTTTTCTTGAACTAAAAACTGCTTATCCCAGTGGTTTTCAAAGTTCAGTGTACCTCAGAATGAACTGCAGGGCTTATTAAAACACAAACCCCTGGGCCCCCATCCCAGAGTTTATGATTCAGTAGCTCTGGAATGGGACCTGTGTATTTTCATTTTTAGCAAATTCCCAGGCGCTGCTGATGCTTGGGCTAGGGGACCAAATTTTGAGAACCAGCATCTATAAGTTTTTGGAGTCACGTACCACTTGGCTCTTTTCCTGGAGTCAGTGAGCTATATAAGTCATATGTTGCACTGGGGGCCATGCAGCCTGAGTCCTGCCCACTGATGTGCTCAGGCTGTGAGGGCCACAGTATCAGCATCTACACACACACAAAAGAAGTTGGGTCCAGTGGTCTCTAAGGAAATTTCAGTTCTAAAACTTTATGAGCCTACTGTCTTTCAGAAAGTCAGCAAATTTTCTTATTTCTTGATATTTGTTGTTATGTCATAGCCAATATGAGTTTATAGAAACTTTGGTAATAGGTAATAAGACTTGTGAAAATCAGTGTCCAGGAGAAAATTCCACATTGCAAATTCTATTATTTTCCTATAAAGTCTTGGTCAAAATAAGTGGTAGATATTTGCAAAAATACACTTAGACATTTGTTAAAGGCCAACTTTAAATTTTTAGGGGGCATCATACCTCATTATGATATGGGAAGGAGTTCACTCTGTCTAAAAATGTGTCAAGTAACTTTTAGTTTATTTCCAGCATAAATTTCTCCTGGATGTTGACATAAGTGATACTGAGCCCATGGTCAAGAAATTTTCTAAGTCTCAGAGATGAGCAATTGACTTTCAAAGGCAAATGAGAGTTTCCTTAGCTCTTCCACTGAACACATACTGTAGATAACCTGAAGACAGCAGTCTAATGCTAGCTTTTGTAACCTGGCTTCACCCCATTTTGTGTCTGTTAAGGTAAATGAACCTAAAGGAATGGGTATCTTCTAAGTGGGATAGAGTCACTTTGGAGGAAAAAAATGTGCAATAGAAATAATATATGTAGGATGTTTTTACAAGCAGTTTATATTACCTCATAAATATGCTCCCTAAGAATCTATTAACATCTTTATATTTATAGATACCATCAAGAGAAGATGAACTACTAGGTCCCCACATAGGTGTAATAAATGATAACTCGAGCAATGATGAGAATGCAAGCCAGACTTTAGTCATTTATTTCCAGCTTTACTGCTTAGAGGTTTCAGTCAACAATCTTACTAATGTCCCTTGGTGATTAAAAATGTCTGCAGGGGACTAAAGATGATTTGAGGCATGAGAGTTCAGAATACTGATTCTTGTTTAACCGTATTTCTTGCTCCTTATATTTTGTAATAGATTTGACATGGAACATTGTATATGACTCTGATGCCACATACAGGCACAATTTCAAGATTATTAGAGAAGAAAATATTTTTCCAGTGAGTAGTAATTCTCTCCAGATGAGTAGTGAATTTTTATTTTTTAAAAGACTAATTTATAAGAAAAACACTGCCTAGTAAAATTTCCACTCTTAAAAATGCATCAAATTTTTTTGTATATCATGCTTCCCAAGTTATAAAAGGAAACATCATAATTTTGTGACTTGTTTTTAGGGCTACTAATTGGCCCAGAATAAGCTGCAGGACATGAAGAGTGTGTTCAATATCTCTACATCATATTATCATTTACTCCCGAATCATTTCTTCTTAGGTGAGCAATCTGCTGACTATAGCTTATTTTTTCTTACAATTTCAGGGCTGGCTAAGCATCCAGAAGAAGAATAAACATACTTCTGATTCCTAGTGTTGTCTATGAAACTAACAGGTTTGGAGTTCACTTCCCTATGTATTTTAACCCCTGATCAGTTTAAACCACACATGGGCATGTGGGTATATGTGTATATGTGTTTGTATATGTGGGAATGTGTAGATGTATATGCCTGTGTGTGTAGTATCTATGTATGCATATGTGTCTGTGTGTCTGTCTTTACAGAAGGGCTAACCTTTCTCTGCAGTAGACTGAGGCAGTATCTGTAGATTTCTGTAGCCTATAAAGGATCTATGGACAGAGGTTCATGACACTGTACAAGAGACAGGGAGCAAGAGCATCCCCAAAGAAAAAGAAATGCAAAAAAAGCAAAATGGCTGTCTGAGGAGGCCTTACAAATAGCTGTGAAAAGAAGAAAAGCAAAAGGCAAAGGAGAAAAGGAAAGATATACCCATTTGAATGCAGAGTTCCAAAGAATAGCGAAGAGAGATAAGAAAACCTTCCTCAATGATCAGCACAAAGAAATAGAGGAAAAGAATAGAATGGGAAAGACTAAGATCTCTTCAAGAAAATTATAGATACCAAGGGAACTTTCATGCAAAGATGGGCTCAACAAAGGATAGAAATGGTATGGACCTAACAGAAGCAGATGATATTAAGAAGAGGTGGCAAGAATACACAGAAAAACTATTCAAAAAATATCTTCACAAGCTAGATAACCATGATGGTGTGATCACTCACCTAGAGCCAGACATCCTGGAATGTGAAGTCAAGTGGGCCTTAGAAAGCATCACTACAAACAAAGCTAGTGGAAGTGATGGAATTCCAGTGGAGCTATTTCAAATCCTAAAAGATGATGCTGTGAAAGTGCTGCTCTCAATATGCCAGCAAATTTGGAAAACTCAGCAGTGGCCACAGGACTGGAAAAGATCAGTTTTCATTCAAATCCCAAAGAAAGGCAATGCCAAAGAATGCTCAAACTACCACACAATTGCACTCATCTCACACGCTAGTAAAGTAATGCTCAAAATTCTCCAAGCCAGGCTTCAGCAATACGTGAACTGTGAACTTCCTGATGTTCAAGCTGGTTTTAGAAAAGGCAGAAGAACGAGAGATCAAATTGCCAACATCTGCTGGATCATTGAAAAAGCAAGAGAGTTCCAAAAAAACATCTATTTCTGCTTTATTGACAATGCCAAAGCCTTTGATTGTGTGGATCACAACAAACTGGAAAATTCTTCAAGAGATGGGAATAGCAGACAGCTGACCTGCCTCTTGAGAAACGTGTATGCAGGTCAGGAAGCAACAGTTAGAACTGGACATGGAACAAGAGACTGATTCCAAATAGGAAAAAGAGTATGTCAAGCCTGTATATTGTCACCCTGCTTATTTAACTTCTATGCAGAGTACATCATGAGAAACGCTGGGCTGGAGGAAGCACAAGCTGGAATCAAGATTGCCAGGAGAAATATCAATAACCTCAGATATGCAGATGACACCACCCTTATGGCAGAAAATGAAGAACTAAAGAGCCTTTTGATGAAAGTGAAAGAGTAGAGTGAAAAAATTGGCTTAAGGCTCAACATTAAGAAAACAAAGACCATGGCATCCGGTCCCATCACTTCATGGCAAATAAATGGAGAGACAGTGGAAACAGTGGGAGACTATTCTTCTGGGCTCCAAACTCACTACAGATGGTGACTGCAGCCATGAAACTAAAAGGTGCTTACTCCTTGGAAGAAAAGTTATGACAACCTAGACAGCATATTAAAAAGCAGAGACATTACTTTTCCAACAAAGGTCCGTCTAGTTAAGGCTATGGTTTTTCCAGTAGTCATGTATGGATATGAGAATTTGACTATAAAGAAAGCTGAGCCGGTGCTTTTGCACTGTGGTATTGGAGAAGACACTTGAGAGTCCTCTGGACTGCAAAGAGATCCAACCACTCTATCCTAAAGGAAATCAATCCTGAAGAGTCATTAGAAAGACTGATGTTGAAGCTGAAATTCCGATATTTTGGTCACCTGATGCGAAGAGCTGACTCATTGGAAAAGATCCTGATGCTGGGAAAGATTGAGGGCAGGAGGAGAAGGGGACGACAGAGGATGAGATGGTTGGATGACATTACCGACTCAATGGACATGAGTTTGAGTAAACTCTAGGAGTTGGTGATGGACCAAGAAGCCTGGAGTGCTGCAGTCCATGGGGACACAAACAGTCGGACATGACTAAGCAACTGAACTGAATAGAGCATAACAAGCTATTGCTACTCAGTAATATATCCAATACCAAAGAGATGTAGCGCACATGCCAGGTGTAACATTAATAATCCTTAAAACAAAATGTTTTGGTGTTTGTTAAACAGAAATGAAATGTTAGTTGCTCAGTCATGTCTGATTCTTTGTGACCTCATGGACTGCAGCCCACCAGGCTCTTCTCTCCATGGAATTCTCCAGGTAAGAATACTGGAGTGAGTTGCCATGCCCTTCTCCATTGTTAAATAGAGTGCCCCATCTTTTCCAGAAAGAAAAGAAAAAAGTCTAGATGTCTATTGGGACTACATAGAGAAAAAAATCTGTAAAACTGAAGGTTCAAGTTATCATATACTTCCAATAATGCCTTTTCTCTTTTGCCATCTTCATTGGTTATGTCCTTGAATGAGGTATATATGAATTTTCTGAGCTGCTGTGCTCTTGAATGTGTGAGCTTGCAATTCACTGTTAGGAGATTGAATAACAGATCCCCAGATTGCACACAGAGACATATACACAAATCTACATACAGGATTAAGGTGGGCCATTCTCTATAGAAATTAGTTAAGAATTCTGAGCAAGGTTTTGAAAGTGGTACCCATGCTATTGAAAACATAGATTTACCACACATGCATTGATGTCTGTATTAGAAACTAATGATGTTTACTGACTGACTGTACCCAAAACTTAAAATATTAATTGCATAGATATGCATTTAGGAATTTTTACCATAATCTGAAAAGAGAAAGGAAAATCTATTTCTTGTAGAACGATGGCAGAAGTCATCTCTGCTCACATTTTGTGCAGTAAGTTGTGAGGACGTTTCCCAGATCTTATGATTGTATAAGAATCTAAGTTAGCACTCTTGCAGTCATAGTCATCATCGCCATCAATTCCAAAGTAAACCAGCACTTTCTTCATCGATATCCTCATGACTTCATTTGTGATAAGCCCCCCTGTAAGACCTTTTCTACCACTTCCTTGGGTTGACCATGAGAGTTGGACTGTGAAGAAGGCTGAGCACCGAAGAATTGATGCTTTTGAACTGTGGTGTTGGAGAAGACTCTTGAGAGCCCCTTGGACTGCAAGGAGATCCAACCAGTCCATTCTGAAGGAGATCAGCCCTGGGATTTCTTTGGAAGGAATGATGCTAAAGCTGAAACTCTAGTACTTTGGCCACCTGATGTGAAGAGTTGACTCATTGGAAAAGACTCTGATGCTGGGAGGGATTGGGGGCAGGAGGAGAAGGGGACGACCAAGGATGAGATGGCTGGATGGCATCATGGACTCGATGGAGGTGAGTCTGAGTGAACTCCGGGAGTTGGTGATGGACAAGGAGGCCTGGCGTGCTGCGATTCATGGGGTCGCGAAGAGTCGGACACGACTGAGCGACTAAACTGAACCGAACCACTAATTACTTAAAAATAAGATGTGTTCTCTTACTTTACAAAGTTTGACTCACAAGATTTCTCACTTATCCACCTGGAAAGAGAATTCTTTCAATGTATGACAGTCTAGCTTTACCCTCAGAAATGTTACACTGCACTTATACTAGATTGTGAGTAAATATCATGGAACATACTAAATATAGTTGAATTGCTTCGACTTTAATAAGGCTATCACACTGTGTAAAGCATTCAACATTCCCTTTTATACATTCTTTCACAGATTTTGTCTTTCTCATTTTGTAAACCCCTTATTCTGTGTCCAACTCTTTGACTTCCAATTCTATTATTCTTCTATATTTCTACCCCTAAATGTTGACACTGTGTACGTACTGTCTAAAACCCCAGGCCTTGAAATATTAGGAAGTTTGGACTTGGGCCTAAAATCTTCACCAACTAGATCTGATATATAGTTAACCATTCACTTTAAAGCAGTTTAAATGGTCAGTAAACTTAAAAAAATTTTTTTTCACATTCAATTTTGAGTCAGTCTTAATTCACATCGTACTTGTTTTGAATACCAAGTGGTGATGTTTATTTTCACTACCATGGGATCATCAGTTTTATACAAAACCATTTACTGCTGAGGTGAAAAGAACTTGAAAATTACTAATCCAATTTTGTACTTTTATATGAGTCATAAAGTCAGGTAAGAATTTCATTTTAAATGGACACCATTAAAATGGCATTCTGTCTTCCTCAGTCAAATGTTAACATTGTTAGTAGTTGAGAAAGAGAGGGGATTAAAAAGAGAGACAAATACCTCTTGTTCAGTAGATTTTGCTTTGGAAAAGTGGAACACCTCACTCAGCTCTTTTTATACTCAGAGACTAGTACTTACTGCTGAATCATTTCTCTACCATCTAGAGAAACAAAGACAACATTACAGGCATCCAGCCATCAAAAGCTGATTTGATTCATCATGGCTCAACCAATGAGACCTGAGTTTCTCTAAAGTGCAAGAGAGGTGTCACCAGTGAATAAATGTAGAATCACTTGAGGCATGTCAGTTTTCTTAAGAGCCTCATTTTACGTGGTGGATGGGCAGCACTGATACCATTACTTTTTAATTGTTCCCTCTGGTAGACAGGCGTCACCTCTTTGCTCGAAATAACTCTGAAGATTATAGATCCCTCAGCCTCTCTCTTGACAGTCTCATATTACAAAAGTATTCATGTAGCTGAATGGGTTTTTTATATTTCAACTGTTTTCTCTGCTTCACTTTAATTACTTATTATTTTCTACTAATGACAACTTGTGCTTGTAAACTCAGTTCCTACGTGCTTGCCTGTTGCTGTTCCCTTCTTTGTCAAAGACTTTCGTTTCACTTTGCCATTTATGCGTGTGGTTTCTATGATGACACATATGCTCTTTGATGATTATATTTCAAATTTTAAAATTGTTTTAAGGATTTCCTCTTTGAGTTTTGTGAATTCTTTATGCTAGATAGAATGTTTTATCAGATATATGAATTGAAAATCTTTCCTCCTTAGTCTTTGCCTTATATTTTTGTTCCCTTAACAGTTTGTTTCACAATGCAAACGTTTTTAATTTTGATGATGTTCCATTTCTCAATTTTTTCTTTTCTGGATCATGTTTTTGGTGTCGTACTTAAGAAATCTTTGCCAGAATCATGTCACAAAGATACTCTGCTGTTTTCTTTTAGGTTTTACAGTTACATCTGTGATCCTATTATGAATAGATTTTTGTATAGTGTTCAAGGTATGGGTTGAAGTTCATTGCATATAGATAGCCAACATATGCAGCACCATATATTAAAAGGCTATTCTTTCTCTGTTGGATTTCATTTGTACCTTCTAAGAAAATCAGTTGTCCATCTATGTGTGGTCTATTCCTGAAGATTCTTTTCCTAGAGCCTTGATATATTTTAGAGCTTGACACAAATACCATACTGTCTGGACTACCAGATGTCCTGAAATCAGGTAAAGGTCATCTTCCAACTTTGTTCTTTTGAAAATTGTTTTGAATAATTATAAGGCCTTTGAATTTCTATGTAAATGTTAGAATTAGCTTGTCAGTTTTAAAAAACATCTTGCTTGCATTTCTGTTGGGATTAAATTGAATTTATTGAATAAATTTGGGAGGAATTTATGTTTGATAATATTGAGTCTTCTGACCCAGAATATGTCAGTGATTGGTACTTTTAGGGTTTAAGTCTTAAACCTCTATTGTCCATTTTATCCCACAGGGTCTCCTACTCTTGATGTATTGTAAATAATACAATCTTTTTATTTCTATTTCTGATCATCTGTTGTTAAAATATAAACACAATTGTCTTTTAAAATATTGATCTTATATCCTGAACCTTTACCAAATCACTCATTACTTCTAGTAGCTGTTTTTGGTCAATTCTAACAGATTTTCTGCATTGTAGTCTTAGCAGTTATAGTCTGCTGGTTTCAGAGAAAATGCTATGGCAATTCAGAGGTGGAATGTGGCATTCTTGACACATGGGTAGTCTTTAAACTGGCAGAAGGTAGAGCAGGATAATTAAGAACATCATTTACATTAACCTAGATGTATAAGGTAACATGGTAGTAAGAATTAGATTCGGACCAGTTTTCAAAAGTCCTTGATTACCTGTCTAAGAAAGATATATCACAAATATTCCTTTAAAAAGTGACTAAAAGTCAGGCATTGTAATATTTTTGGCAATTAGAATCTATGATTTGTTGAATATTGTTTTTGGCTAATGGAGATAACCATGGTAGATTAAATGATTTCTAAAATGAGTAAACACAGCAAAAAACCATTCTTACTTATGGTCCTACTACTGCCAGGCATGGAAGATTCATTATTCAACTGCAGACTTGTTTGACGCCAATGATCAATCACATGCATAGGGTCCACTGTGAAGCAGAGTGACGTAGGTTCAAACACTGCTCACCCCAAACCTGGGGTTCTAGTCAGGTAATGACTGGTGGGTATTCCTTTTGACTTTGTCATATAATTCTATAAAGAAATACCGTGAATTATCATTTTCAAATTTCAGTTTGGTCTCTGTCCTCTGCATACCCACCCCCTGCAACCTACCACTTATTACTCTATGTATTGATGAAATATAAACTTATTATCACATAAAACGCAATTTGAACTTACTAGATCATGAGACCAGAACATGAATTCTCTACAGATTCGGTGTATGTCATATATCTGTGTCTTCAGATAATACATTACTGTTTTTATCACTATCACAGAATAAAAAAGCTTAGGTTTTACTCTCTGGTCTGAGAAATCCTGTTCTTTTTCCCTTAGAAGGGACTCTGTCTCTTTTGGTTTCCTGTGAGTGGGTTGAAAGTATTCCACTTGAGAGAAGGGATTCTTAGTGAGAGTCAGGTGAGAGCTTGTGAACTTTCTTTGCCTTTGGAATAGGGATTGATTGCATCTACAATATCTCTGTGCTTATAGAGGTTGAATTACTATCATGTGATAAATATTATATTTGGCTCTTATGCAGTTGTTAGATTACTCTGTTTTGAAATACAGAAAGCTCCTGTCTTTGTGTTCATGAGCTCCCTGCCATGTAATCACGCTACTTCCCTGTAGATGCTGCTGCTGCTCCTATTGGCCAGCATGTATTAGATTATATGCCAAGTATTATGTAAGTGACTTTATATAAGGTATCTGTATTATTAAATCCTGTGTAGCAAGTTACTCCAAATTTTAGCAGCTTAAAACAATGAATGTTTAATTTTGTTGTTGTTCAGTGGCTCAGTTGTGTCTGACTCTGCAATCCTGTGGACTGCAGCACACCAGGCTTCCCATTCCTTCACCATCTCCTGGAGTTTGCTCAAACTCAAGACCATTGAGTTGGTGATGCCATCCAACCATTTCATCCTCCATTATCCCCTTTTTCTCCTGCCTTCTGTCTTTCCCAGCATCAGGGTCTTTTCTAATGAGTCAGCTCTTTGCGTCAGGTCTCCACAGTGTTGGGGCTTCAGCTTTAGCATCAGTCCTTCCAGTGAATATTCAGGTTTGATTTCCTTTGTCTCTTATAATTTCTGATGATCATAGATCTGGGAGTCATTTAGCTGGGTGGTTCTGGCTCAGGTTCTCTCACAATTGGAATAAAACTATCAGTCAAAGTCTGGAGGATATGGCTACAGGCTTATTTACATGGCTGGATATCTGATATAAGACTCCAATAACTTATTAGATATGAGCTATTAATGTTCTCATATTACAGAGATGGAAACAGAGGCCTGTGAAGGAACTCACCCCAGGTCTAATGCCATTGTCTTTGGTTTTAACCATAACGGCTAAAACTACTTGTAATTGGAAAACAAAATTCTTGGGTGTTTGTAACAATTTTTTCTTTTGTTAGATAAAATGAAATGTAAATTTACTGTAAAGGGGGATCTGGCTTCCATTATTCATCAGAAAAAATTGAGTACTTTTGAATGTTTAATATTGGTATGTATTCATTTTTTCCTTAATACATATATGTATATGTATGAGGTATTCTGAATCAGAGATCAATTTCTTATTAAATACATTGCACTAAATAATAAATGATTCATTCTCCCATTGCCCTAGTCCCTACCTCTTGAGTGACAAGATGAGAACCAAGTTGGTTGTCTTATATAAGTGGATAGACTCATTCACAGGCAAGGAAGGAGAAAAAAAATTAAATTTCTATGCTTATAAAGTGGTAGAAGATAGATGTCTACTCATTTCCTGAAAGGGTTTTCTTACTCCATCCCTTTGGTATGTAAATAATATCTTTCTAAAAGCCAGACACTGACTCCAAGTTCCCCGGCCTCATTCTTTCTTTAAATGAAAACACCTAGAAATTTCAGTCTTCTGGCATGTTGGGGATTTAACATAGGAACCTCTTGTCGTGGTTTTTCTTGTCAACATAAGAGTTTTATTATCCTTTTGAATCAAAGCAATTTACTACATGAATGCCTACAATTCTAATTCTCACGGTCTCTAAAGAGTCTCAGAGGGCTAGTATGTTTACGAGAACACTGAGAAAGCAAGAGCAATTTTATTTCCCTACAGGGACCTACTGAGAGGCTATGGGGCCTCTGTCTTCTGAACAACTATGTTTTTTCCCCTGTGTTTTTATTTTAAATGATAGATACTAAAAGGGCTTATAAAATTTTACTTATGTATCACTTTGCATATAATTTATGTTAATTAGTACATATGCCTGTGTGAAGTCCATCATTTATCATTAAAGCATTTCACAATATTTTTGCACATTCAGTTCAGTTCAGTTGCTCAGTCATGTCCGACTCTTTGTGACCCCATGAATGGCAGCATGCCAGGCCTCCCTGTCCATCACCAACTCTCGGAGTTTACCGAAACTCGTGTCCGTTGAATCAATGACGCCATCCAGCCATCTCATCCTCTG
This sequence comes from Oryx dammah, assembly GCF_014754425.2. NCBI lineage: Eukaryota > Metazoa > Chordata > Mammalia > Artiodactyla > Bovidae > Oryx > Oryx dammah. Next base: position 85,987,060 of record NW_024070189.1, read on the forward strand.
TCGTCCCCTTCTCCTCCTGCCCCCAATCCCTCCCAGCATCAGGGTCTTTTCCAATGAGTCAACTCTTTGCATGAGGTAGCCAAAATATTGGAGTTTCAGCTTAGCATCAGTCTTTCCAATGAACACCCAGGACTGATCTCCTTTAGGATGGACTGGTTGGATCTCCTTGCAGTCCCAGGGACTCTCAAGAGTCTTCTCCAACACCACAGTTCAAAAGCATCAATTCTTCGGCACTCAGCTTTCTTCACAGTCCAACTCTCACATCCATACATGGCCACTGGAAAAACCATAGCCTTGACTAGACAGACCTTTGTTGGCAAAGTAATGTCTCTGCTTTTGAATATACTATCAAGGTTGCTCATAACTTTTCTTCCAAGGAGTAAGCGTCTTTTAATTTCATGGGTGTAGTCACCATCTGCAGTGATTTTGGAGCCCCTAAAACTAAAGTCTGACACTGTTTCCACTGTTTCCCCATTTATTTCCCATGAAGATGGGACCAGATGCCATGATCTTGGTTTTCTGAATGTTGAGCTTTAAGCCAACTTTTTTACTCTCCTCTTTCACTTTCATCAAGAGCCTTTTGCACAATAGTCACTTAAGTATTGATGTTATTAGTTAATTAGGATGATTGATACTGAGTGAGTGAAACTGAAAGTCGCTCAGTCATATCCAACTCTTTGCAACCTCATGGGTTTAGTCCATGGAATTCTTTAGGCTAGAATACTGGAGTGGGTAGCCTTTCCCCTTCTCCAAGGGATCTTCCCAACCCAGGAATTGAACCCAGGTCTCCTTCCCTGCAGGTGGATTCTTTACCAGCTGAGCCACAAGGGAAGCCCAAAGTGAAAGTGAAAGTTGCTCAGTCATGTCTGACTCTTTATGACCCCACGGACTATATAGTCCATATAATTCTCCAGGCCAGAAACTGGAGTGGGTAGCCTTTCCCTTCTCCAGGGAATGTTCCCAACCCACGGATCAAACCCTGGTCTCCCTCATTACAGGTGGATTCTTTACCAGCTGAGACACAAAGGAAGCCCAGAAAATACAGGAGTGGATAGCCTATCCCTTCTCCTGTGAATCTTCCTGACCCAGGAATTGAGTCGGGGTCTCCTGCATTGCAGGCAGATTCTTTATCAACTGAGCTATGAGGGAACCCAGCTATGAGGAAAGCCAGCTATGATTGATACTGGTATCTCTAAAGTGATCTCCAGCTCTATAACTTGGTGTCTTCATCTCATTTTCTTATTAATGTGAATAATAATAGCAAATATTTACCACTTACTACATGCCAGACACTGTTCTAGGTATTTTACATAAATTTATTAGTTTAATGGTCATAATTGCACACTAACATATGAGTAATGGTTTATTGTTATTTCTGTAATGAGTAAGCTGAAGTATGGAAAGTTATAAACTTGTTTAAGATGGCATACCTGAAAAGTTACAGTCTAGATTCAAATGCAGGTACTTTGGCTCCAGTTTGCAAGCTCTTGACTATTGTATGAGTTATATATGATTCATTATTTCATAAACAGATATTTATCTAACACCTTTTATAAAAGAAGCACTGTTTTAGGTACTATGAACACATCATTGAACAAAATACTCACAGCTTTTACATACATGGAGCTTGTTTCCTGGCCATTGCTAGGATAGGCAGGTAAAGAACAAAAATTAAGCCAACAAACATATTTATAATATAACATTAAACTAATAAATGGAGAAAAAATTAAACAGAGTAGGAAAATAGAGACTAAAGAAGCTACTCTTTTAGAGTTGTCTCAGAAGTCTTAAAAGATATTGTTTTTGAAATATGAGATTCTACCCAAACTGTGGATGGTGTCATAAATTTAGTAAATCAAGAGCAACATTTCTAAACAAAGCATAGACTAGAATTAAATCGATTTAAAAAGAAGGTATCAGAGTTCATTGTCAAAGGAAATGTAGTTTTTCATAAGATATGCCCTTCACAGCATGTAGGTGTGTGTTCTGGCTCATGATGTCACCTGTATTTCTGAGCATGAATCATAACCTCCCCCCCAAAAAGGAATATTTGGCTTGTTTGACATCCTAGGGAGCCAGCAAGGAGGGCATTGAGGCTGGTGCTAGGATTGAGAGTGAGTGAGTGGAAGTGAAATCAGAGAGGTGAGCATGCACCAGAACACACACAGAGCTCTGTGAGCTGTGCATGGTAAAACGTTTGGCTTTATCATAAGTGAGGTAGTAAGTTATTTGAGAGTTCTAAGCAGAATAGACATCTGATTTACATTTTAGAAGGGCCATTTTGGCGGCTGTGTGAGAAATAGGGTTTGTGGGAACAGAAATAAATTGAAAATGGAGCATAATTTCACACAGCTGAGTTGATGGGAGTACAAATGCAATAGAGAATTCCTGACTCTTGAAATCACCAAAACAATTTTGGACTCAGGGTAACCTAAAGAATATTTATCTACCCTCCAATTCTCTAACCAAAAGCTTTTCCTAAAAATGACTAACTGTGCCTCCATCATTTTACTGCTAAATATGAAGGTGTTCTATATCATCAACTGAAAAAGAAACCCATCATAGCAATAAAGTAGTATGCCCTGAAGGTCAGGATCAGAGCTGCAGAGGGAGTAGTATTGAAAATTATCAATGTGTTTTTCTTTTGCCTTTAGGAGCATCCATATCTGAATGGAGATTACAGTCTATTCAAGAAAGAATATAAATAAAAAGCTAGAATATAATTTTGGCTTCCAATTCTCCAAAACACCATTTTGAAGATAAGCAAGTTTATTGTGGAAGAATTGTTTCAAAATCCTTGACTTCTTGCTTTGATACTTCGAAAGAAGATATGGTAGGCAAGCAAAGAAGAGAAAGGGGAAAAGACCATTTTTTCAGTTATAATGAAAAACAAAGGGAGAGAGAAGAACAAAGAACATAAACTCATGCCTGAAAGTCCCATAATTCAGATTTTAACACAGAGGGGGAAACGTGTTAGCTAATTGAGGGTGACTCAAGGGTAGGGAAGTTTTTAACTCTTCAGTTCAGTTGCTCAGTCATGTCCAACTCTTTATGACCCCATGGACAGCAGCATGCCAGGCTTCCCTGTCCATCACCAATTCCTGGAGCTTGCTCTAACTCATGTCCATTGAGTTGGTGATACCATCCAACCATCTCATCCTCTGTCGTCGCTTTCTCCTCTTGCCTTTAGTCTTTCCCAGCGTCACGGTCTTTTCCAGTCAGTTTGTTCTTCACATCAGGTGGCCAAAGTATTGGAGTTTGAGTTTCAACATAAGTCTTTCCAATGAATATTCAGGACTGGTTTCTTTAGGATTGACTGGTTTGATCTCCTGCAGTCCAAGGGACTCTCAAGAGTCTTCTCCAACACCACAGTTCCAAAGCATCAATTCTTCGGCACTCAGCTTTCTTTATGGTCCACCTCTCACATCCATACATGACTACTGGAAAAACCATAGCTTTGACTAGACAGACTTTTGTCTGCAAAGTAATGTCTCTGCTTTTTAATATATGGTATAGGTTGGTCATAACTTTTCTTCCAAGTAGCAAGCGTCTTATAATTTCATGACTGCAGTCACCATCTGCAGTGATTTTGGAGCCCAAGAAAATAAAGTCTGTTTTCATTGTTTCCCCATCTATTTCCCATGAAATGATGGGACCAGATGCCATGATCTTAGTTTTTTTGAATGTTGAGTTATAAGCCAGCTTTTTCACTCTCCTCTTTCACTTTCATCAAGAGGCTCTTTAGTTCCTCTTTGCTTTCTCCCATAAGAGTGGTATCATCTGCATATCTGAGGTTATTGATATTTCTCCCGGCAATCTTGATTCCAGCTTGTGCTTCATCCAGCCTAGCATTTCTCATGATGTGCCCTGCATATAAGTTAAATAAGCAGGGTGACAATATACAGCCTTGACGTACTCCTTTCCTGATTTGGAACCAGTCTGTTGTTCCATGTCCAGTTCTAACTATTGCTTCCTGACCTGCATACAGATTTCTCAAGAGGCAGATCAGGTGGTCCGGTATTCCCATCTCTTGAGGAATTTTCCATAGTTTATTGTGATCCAAACAGTCTGTGGCTTTGGCATAGTTAATAAAGCAGAAGTTTTTCTGGAACTCTCTTGCTTCTTCTATGATCCAGGGGATATTGGCAATTCGATCTGATTCCTCTGCCTTTTCTAAAACCAGCTTGAACATCTGAAGTTCTCGGTTCACGTACTATTGAAGCCTAGCTTGGAGAATTTTGAACATTACTTTGCTTGTATGTGAGAAGAGTGGAAACAAAAAGTCCTGTCACAGGCTACAACTGCCCCAGCCTGGGGCATAGCCAGATGAACTTAACAGAACAGAAGTCAGGCAGAGGCAGGAGACTTCCCACCACAGTTGTTTCCCATGTGGCGGAGAAGCGGCTGAGAATCTGTCTGAAGCACTTACCAGAGTGTGTCCGTACTGGGGTGAAGAACAAGGAAGGTGACAGGGCAAGCCCCTTTGCAGCCATTGAACATCTCAGCCATACTTCAGAATTGCCTGTGGCCCCAATGGGAACTGAGACCGAAGCATATGTGTAATGACTACCAGGTCCTATGACTAAAACGAGTTAGCCCAGATCAGGACTGAACAATGATTGTCCAGCAGGACAAGCACATCCAGGTGGACCCCAATCCAGAAAACCAGAGAATGCTGATGGCATCATTACTAAGACTCAGATTCTTCTCTACCCCTTTGAAACCATGCTATAGGGACGATGAAGGGGATTCTCAGAGAATCCAGGAATTTTTATCTGAAAGAGTTGGAACACTGCTATCTAAAGCATCTTTCTAAATGACCAGAGAGAGCTTGGACTAGTTTTAGTAGGGATATCCTCACGAACAAGAAGGTAGTGGCTTAAGAGAAAGGATTAGATTGTTTTCTGATATAGTAAAAGTACATTTTTTCTGCGTATCCAAGGTGCAGTGTAAGTTAAATATCATAAAAGCATTACACAGTTTGCTACCTTTTATTGGATGTTTAATATAAGCCTGGCCTGATGGACCCCAAAGTCAGTAGCCTTAAACACCACACCCCATTGCCTGTTTAACAACAGAAAACAAGAGATGTGTTACAACCCAAGAGCTATAGGAGTACCTACGCTGGATTCATGGAAATACCTTCAGTTAGATAGACTTAGGCATGGGGACAGGGGAGTAAAATAAATATGTCTTTAAACACAAACATCTGGAAAGATATCAAATACATGTCTGAGAGTGTCCAAAGCGGGAGGAAGTTCAGAAGAGTTATTATGAACCTTCCACATGCTTGGAATTCCGTCTGGAGGAATGGGGCATCCTGGTGGAGGCATCTTGAGGTTGAGAAACCCAGGTCTTCATGGAAGCCCACGGCAGAAGGTCCTGCTTTTTCTTCCACTGACAATTACCCAACACAGCCTTCTAGCACCATAGCCTACACTAGGCTTCTCACTCATGCAGAAAATTGAGTCACTCTGAAAAAACAGATTATTTTTATCTTTAGGAGAATACATGTGAGCAGGCCATTCATGATTTTAGAATTGCCATCCCTTAACTCTCAAATAGCTCCCGCTCTACCAATTAAAAACTATTATTAGATTAAAAAAAAGAAGTTTCATTCTACAAGTAGGGTTAAAAGACTTACTATGTGAATTCCAGATTAATATATAAAATGGGGGAAATCACACTGAAATATAATCAGTATATAAGCATACGCAGGTTTCTCATATTCTTTCTCTAATTCACTGTGGTAGAAAGAGTGAAGAGAGTAAGATGCCAGTGGGTATCCTGCAGAGAAGAGAGGAAGGGTGGTATCAAGAAAGCAAATATTTCAACTTTATTTTCTTTTCCAGTGCTGTTCCCAGTTTACTTTCAGTTGAGCCAAAGCAGAAAGAAACTGCCACAGTCACATATTTGGAAGACTCAACTATGCTTGATTTACTGGTTTTGTTTTTTAACATTGAATCTCATCATTCAAAGGAAACTGTAATCCCACAAAAGTATTACAGTATTTAAAAGTAATCTTTTAACTTCTTCCTTACTTTTTCTATAACTTTACTTAGCATCAAATTTCCTATCAAGTTTTGGAGAGGCACATAAGACATCATCTCAAATTTCAAGGGTTTCACTATGACGATATCCAAGAACCCAGTGTTCCTCCATAAATGTGAAAGACTGTATATAGACCAAGGGATTGTGGAAGACAAACCCATGGGATTCAATTCAAGTCTTCTACTAGAGGAAGAATGAAGAAATCCAAAACCTTTTGGAGAAAGTACATCTTTCCAGTTTAGCTGGGATGCATTCACAGACTGGGAAGGAAACATGGAATTTTCCTTTTGATGTTGTGACCTCCCATCTGTAACTAGTTTCATGTTGGGTAACATGTTTTCCATGGGACTGGTCATCTCTCTTGCCCTGCCAACTTCTCCTATTCACCTGGGATTACATCTAGAAAAATATGAAGGATAAGCTCTTCATTAATAAGGAAAACACTATAGCTACAAAGCAGGGAGTTTTAAACAAGAATCTTTAACGAACAAAATTTTCATATTAATTCTGTGTTAAAGGATGATGGTCCGTTATATTCATTATATTTCGTTTCCTTTAATTACATTTAATTATATTAATATAAAAATTATTTTTATTATTGCAATTTAAAATGTTCTGTTTATAACATAGAATAATCAGAAAAATAATCCCTAGTATGGTCAGGAAAACAATTAAAACATAAAATGGGAAAATAGAGAAAAATATGGTTATATGTCTATGGGAACCTGAAATAAAACCATCACTGTAACTACTCATTAAGGAATAAATTAATAGCACCTTCTTGGCCCTGAAAGGAGACTTTAAGAGATAGATTCATCACGTGGTTTTCCAACTTTTGGGGCTTCCCTGGTGATTCAGACAGTAAAGCATCTGCCTGCAATGCAGGAGACCTGGGTTCGATCCCTGGGTTGGGAAGATTCCCTAGAGAAGGAAATGGCAACCCACTCCAGTACTCTTGCCTGGAAAATTCAATGGATGGAGGAGCTTGGTAGGCTACAGTCCGTGGGATCACAAAGAGTCAGACACAACTGAGCAGCTTCATTTTTTTTTTTTTTTGGTGGCTCAGATGATAAAGAATCCACCTGCAGTGCAGGAGACCGAGATTTGATCCCTGGATTGGGAAGATTCCCTGGAGAAGGGAATGGTAACCCTCTTTAGTATTCTTTCCTAGAGAATTCCACAGACTGAGGAGCCTGGTGGACTGCAGTGCCTGGCATCCGAGGAGTCGGACATGACGGAGAAACTAACGGGTTTTGGCTTCTAAATAGCTAATCTTTATTTTCCATCCAACAAATGCAAAATGGTATATATGTGACCTGGTAGTAGACTGAGGAAACCATGACTAAACTGCACAGATGTGAACTTTCTATTTAAAAATGTATCAGCAGATGTTACTGTTTCCAAGGGTGTTAGCTTTCAGTCATTAACATTACTTAGGAACTATTAAAGTGCTGACTTAGCATTCTGTTTAAAACTTGTCAGTGGATTTTTCAGGTGTGAGCATAGTGAAACACTCTGAACTATACCATGATATGTTTAACAATAGCTGACAAATCATACATTATGCATGAAATCATGGCTAGCAAAGGCTACATATTTTTTAATATGATAATTTTTTGAAATCCTAGATGCCCTCTGTACCTAACATATACCATATTACTTTCCAAATGTGGAATACTCTTCTTTGAAACTAGAAAACTGACGAAATAGTTTGTATGTTTTGCCCTTTAAATTAATAGAAAATTTCTTTTTCTGAAGTTCACTTTCCTATCAGCATTTTAAATTTAAGATGTATTTCATTTTCCATGGAAAAAAATTTAGAACATTCTCTATCTAAAATGTCAGTGTATTTATATAAAGTATAAATTCTTAAATTTAAATTACCTTATAATTCACAAGATTATCAGAACTTCAGTGGTATTTTTTTAAATTAAGACTAAATGTACAAGGTAAATAATCCAGAAAAAACTTGATTATTTTAAACCACATATTTTAAACTTCAGAGCAATAGTTAACCATATTTTACCTTCTAAGTATAACTAAAATCACATTTTAGCATAATTTTGAAAAATAAATATTTTACATTAGAATTATTTCATATCCATGCCTATAGAGTACTTTCTTTAGAATGATTTTCAGAACATGGTAGAGCTTTTCAAAAATCCTGTTAAGATTCTAAATTGTGATAAAAGAAATTCAAATCTACTCTTTTATCTAAAATATAGTTTATAATTTTAACACTTTAAGGAACACTAGAAGTTTAAGGAAATATTTTGTAATCTCCAGGAATCTTATTTTAAACATATTTAAAACACGAGGGGAAAAAACAGCTGAAATTGGTACATTATTTTTTTTCACTAAACAAACAACCAGTCAGGATTTTTTGTTTGTTTTGTATTGTAAGTATCTCTGAAACACCAGAGCTTTTTTAATGTATAAATATTAGGAAGGATTAATAACTATTAAAATTGTGTACTTACTTTTGTTTGTTGGTGTTTATCTACAAAGCTAGAGAGAAGTAGATTTCTCACTCCTGTTGAGAGTGGAAATGTTCTTGAGAATGAGAAATAGTTTACTAAATGGTTAGCATGGAAGATCATTTATTTTAAGAATAACCTAAATCCAGAATGCTTCAGGATAGGTCAAAGGCAAATTTTGAAAGGAAATAGTCACAATGTTAATTTAGATCCGATATTTAAGTGTGAACACAATCAATTTCTGCCCATAGCTTTTACTGATACTAATTAGTGATCATCACTCTTCCTTCAATAAAATTTGAGGGGAAAGCTGATGCATTCCTTAGTATTTGCAGTTATTTTTATTATCCAACTGCTTTGTGTTGGATGAGTGGGAATTCCTAAGAGGGTTCATCTATCTGCCTCACTTTCATAAAACTAAACACAAGCTTATATTCTAAAATTTCGATAGACTCCTTCAAAATATTTCAGCTTTATCTATAAAACAATAGGAATGATGTAATAATATTTACCTCATAGAGTGAAGATTAAATGAAATGACTCATTGCCTGGCATAAAGACTCAATAACTGTTAAGCTGAGTTTTTTTCCCCTTCTATCCTATAAGAATTGGAACATGTTACGGTAGACATTACCTTATCTCAAAGCCTAACACAGCACACCATTAATAGGCATTTGATTGGTATTTTGCATTACTTAATAATATGGAGAAATTATATGGAGAAAAGTATTTTCACTGTTTGCTGTTAGGATCAGTAAACATTCTTTGATTCAAGTAACAGGAATCCTTACAGAAGTAAAATGACTTATAGATTCTATTCATTACCTAATAAATTTATAGTAGTGATAATTTATAAGATTAATGTAATATTTTTCCAAGTTTCTAATATCCCAAGTTAATATACACTTTCCTAGTTTGTGTTTATAAATTCTGGATTTGTTTCTGAAGAATAAAAAATGCTCCTGTAAAACAGATGGCATACCTATTTAGAGTTTTGGGCCCTAAATTCTACAACAAATTATTTCACAAGTACATATAACTGTAAATAGCAACCCATGATTTATTAGGGGCAGTTTCTTCTAGTGTGCCTTCCCATGCAGCTAAAAATTTACTGCTGCCTAACCCAGACATTAGTTTTCACCCTTGGTTGTTAGGACTTTTCATAAGCTTGTGCTTTTCAAGAAAGAGAGACAGAGAGGGAGAGAAAGGGAGGTGGCAGGGGTATAGGGGGTGAAGGAGGAAGGAAGGATAGAAAGAGCAGTTTCTCCTTTATCAGTTCCTCTCAATATGTGTGCCTACTATGCCTTGGGATTTCTGGTGAATCTGTTTCAAGTCCTGGATAGCCTCTCTAACAAAATAGATTGATCTCTGTTCATTCTCCAGGAGACTAATATACTACCAAGTGGGATTATGCATATAAAAGTATAGGAAGAGAATTAAAGACAGGAACAAGTATTTTTAAAAAATAAAGAGTTTATAAATACAGTAATTCTCTGGAGGGCAAAATACCATTTGCAGTTCCAAATAAATGTGTAACTCAGACCATGCCTACACTTGACATACTAGTCTATTTTCCTCCCTGTGATTAATTCTTCAAGCCTCCATCTTATCCAGATAAGTTTCTATAATCTCTAGTTTAACCATGCCTTAGAGAATTTTCTGCTGCTAAACTGTCACTTGGAGAACCATTGGCATATAGCCAAACATCCCAGGTTATGCACTAATGTGCAGAAAACCTTCATCTCTGCACAGCACTATATATCCTTGATCAAACCACACTCTCCAACTTCCATTCTTCCTAAGTCTTCCTCTGTCTTTTGGCAACTTGGAATGTATCTTCAGGTAACTCTATGCTATCTCTATCTTCTGAATGGCATACTGATTATCTTGCACTAACTGTAACCAGTGTTCTCTGATGACATGACTTCCCTTTCATCTCTCTCACGTGTGGGCTGCTTTCCCAGTACCTTACAGTTTTAGGTTGAACTTTCCATGTTCCAACCATTTCTCCCCCGACACTCTTCAAAAACATCATTAATTTGAATCTTATTGCATGAGTTTTTGCCACAAATGAATGCTACTTAACTGCTGTTGTCTGCTGACTTCCTGCAGAAATCATTGATGTCTTTTCAATCATTGATGTCTTTAGTACTGACTTATTCTTTCTTATTACCTTGTCCTGTTTTTCTGCTTGGTAAATTGACCATTCACAAAGAAGACCCATCTGACCTCTACTGTCTCTTTTCTTAATTTTCTCTCAATTAATACTATTTTCCTATTTACTTCATACCTCAGCCTCTCACTCTCATGCTCATCTCTTTATCAACAACTATATGTTGATTTCAAACACCCTCATTCTCTGTTATTTCTTATCCTTCTAGCTCCCTTAAGTAATCAAAAGTTCATCAAATGAATCAAGACTTCCGTTGGTCCTGTCACGTTTCCGACATTTCTCCTTAACGAGGCTATATTTCAAAGTCCATTATTTTAATGAAACTTTCTGAATACTTTAGACTTACCTCCTTGTCATTCTCTTTATCTGCCCTCCTTACCTAGTAACATCTCACCTCTAACTGAATGCAACAATCTGTTTTTCTCCATCTGTATCTGATTAATGATTAATGTGGACAAAATTATAAAGACCTGCTAACAAGTTTCACTGTAGATTTAGGAACACAAATAACTACTCAACACTATTAACTAATTCCATCATATTCTCTATCTTCGAACTTCTAAACCGCATCTTAATTCAACCTACCTAATTACTTCATTTCAGTAATCTAAAGTTAAATAGAAAGATTCAAATGCAAGCTCCCTCACTTTCTGAAACCCACAGATAAAACATCCTTTTTGTATTTGTATCCACGTTCTCTGCTTTTCACTTGCTGATGTAGTTCGAAACCCTTCCATGTGTATTCCCTTCCAAGAAACAAATTTCCACAATCGTACCTCCTAGCAACCCACTCCAGTGTTCTTGCCTGGAGAATCCCAGGGACAGGGGAGCCTGGCGGGCTGCTGTCTATGGGGTCGCACAGAGTCGGACACGACTGAAGCAACTTAGCAGCAGCAGCAGCAGCAGTATATCATAAATTTCTCTGCTCTAGTTTAAAATTCTTTATGTATAGTTCCAGTGTCTTTCTTCTGGCTATGCACCATTATTTTCAGCCTCTCCTGGCAAAATTTCTTGCGTCTGTGTTCACTTACTCCAGATCATTCCTTCCTATTTTTTTCTCAGTGACCCCAGCTAGATTTTCACTCCCTTCATTCCGTGATTATAGAAGAGATTGTTGGCGTCACAGTCATACTGGTCATTTTTATGCTTTCATCTTACTTGAATTTATAAGCAGCATCCAATGCAGATGACCACTCTCTTTCTTAAAATCAGGTTTTGAGTTGTCCAAGATTCTGAGAAGCTTCTTTCTCCCAAATTTATTCCTATAAATTTCTCTTAGTGTTCTGAGAAAGTTGGTTCTTCTTCCTAAGACTGGCTTGTAAATGCTCGAGTGCCTGAAGGATAGGTTCTAATTTAACCTTGTTCATCTGTGCTGATCTCCTTAGAGGACATCATCAATGACAAAGAATTATACTTACATTCTTGGAAAATAGGCACTCACTTTTGCAAATAAGTTATTTTTTGCCCTTTTTTATTGAGGTAAAATTAATATATAACATTATGTAAGTTTCAGATGTAGACCGTTATAATTAGTCCTCTAGTGATTATTACTATTAGTGATTGTTACTTTGTAATAATTACCATCCATCATCATACAGTTGACCCCTTCATCCGTTGCAGCCATTCTGCCCACCATTTAAAGTTATTACAAAATGATGGCTATGTTAACCCTGTACTGTACAATATATCCTTGTTGCTTATTTATTTTATACATAGGGGTTTGTACCTCTTAATCCCATGACCCTGTCTTGCCCCTTCCTTCTCCCCACTGGTATATCCACTAGTTTGTTTTCTGTATCTGTGAGTATGTTTCTTTTTTATTATATACATTTGGATTTTTTATTTTTTAATTTCCACATTTATGTGATAACATATAGTATTTATCTGACTGGCTTATTTCTCTAACCATATTATCTGAGGTCCATTCACATTGTTGTAAGTAGCATTTCATTCTTTCTATGGCTTGGTAATCTTCCCTTGTATGTGCGCATATGCATATACCAAAATATATTCACACAAGAATTATAAATATAGTGTATACATTTACACATATTGTATATACATATACAATATTCTGCATCTTCTTTATCCATTCATCCAAAAATAAACACTTAGGTTGCTCCCATATCTTGTCAGTTGTAAATAATGTTGATGTAAACCTTGGGGTAGATGTATCTTTTCAAGTTAGTGTTTTCGTTTTTTCAGATATATACCCAAGTGTGGAGATTCCAGGTCAAATGGTAGTGCTTTTTAGCTTTTTGAGAAACTTCCATACGGTTTTCCACAGTGGTTGCACCAGTTTACATTCCCACCAACAACAGTGTATAAAGATTCCCTTTTCTCCACATTCTTGCAACATTTATTACTTGTGGGCTTTTTTGGGGGGAGTGGTGATAGCCATTCTAACATGTGTGAGGTGATATTGTAGTTTCGTTTTGCATTCCTTTGATAATTTGCGATGTTGAGGATCTTTTTATGTACCCATTGGCCACCTGTATGTTTTCTTTGGGAAAACATGTGTTTATATCTTCTGCCCATTTTGGGGGGGGGTGGGGGACGGGGGGCTTCCCTGATAGCTCAGCTGGTAAAGAATCCACCCGCAATGCAAGAGACCCTGGTTCGATTCCTGGGTCAGGAAGATCTGCTGGAGAAGGGATAGGCTCCCCGCTCCAGTGTTCTTGGGCTTCCCTAGTGACTCAGATGGTAAAGAATATGCCAGTAATACAGAAGTCCTGGGTTCAATCCCTTGGTTGGGAAGATCCCCTGGAGAAGAAAACGGCTACCCAATCCATCATTCTGGCCTAGAGAATTCTATGGACCCATTTTTTAATCAGACTTTTTTCTGAGCTGTATGAGTTCTTTACATAATTAGGAAATCAATCCCTTATTGGATATAAGCTTTAAAAATATTTTCTCTCATTTTGTTAATAGTTTCCTTTGCTCTGCAGAGGCTTTTTAGTTTGATTTAATTCCAGATATTCATTTTCTGTTTCCTTTGGTGTTTGGTGTCAAATCTAAAAATTGTTTCCTTTAAAATTCACAGATGTATTTTCTTTTATCAAGAATTTAACTTTTCAGAATAGTTTTTAAAATAGCTGTGTTGAAATATAATTCACATACCATAAAATTTACTCATTTTAAGTGTACAGTTCAATGTACCCTCATAGAGTTGTAGAGTCACCATAATCTAATTATGGAATATCTTCATGTTCCAGAAGAGAAACCAAGCATTGACTGTCACTCCTTACTGTCCTCCACTTCTAGCTCTAGGCAGTTGCTAATCAACTTTTTGTCTGCATTGATTTGCCTATTCTGGACACTTCATATCAGTGGAAACATATGAATTGTCATCTTCTGTGACTTTTTTTTCACTTAGAATAATGTTTTCAAGGTTCATTCATGTTTAGCATGTATCAGTACATCATTCCTTTCTATTGGTAAATCATATTCATTAGCCTATACATTAATAATGGCCATTTGGGTTTTTTCCACTTTTTACCCATTATGAATAATAATGTTATGAAAATTCACGTGTAAATTTTTTTCATGGACATAGTTTTATTTTCTCTTTTGTATGTATGTAAGAGTGGAATTGCTGGATCATATAATAACTGTATGTTTAACTTTTGAGTGGAAGTCAAACTGGTTTCTACAGCACCCAAACCATTTTTACATTCCCACCAGCAATGCATGAAGTTTCCAGTTTCTCCATATCCTTGCTAATACTTGTTATTATTTGTCATTTTGATTTTTGTCATCCTAGTGGAAATGAAGTGTTGTCACATTGCAGTTTTTATTTGTGTTTATTAATGGCAAATGATGTTGAGCATCTTTTCATTGTTTTTCATTTTCAAAAAAAATTATTCAGACTGTTGGACTATTTAAAATTTGTTTTTTTATTATCAAGTTTTAAGTTCCTTTTATACGTTCTTTATACAAGTCCTTTATCAGATATATGATTTTCTATATTTTAGAAATATTTCTAAATATTTTCTACCAATCTGTAGTTTTGCTTTTCACTTTCTTGACAAGAATTTTAAGTAGAGTTATTTTATAGTTTTACCAGTGTCACCATCAATTTATAGGCCAATAAACAAACATTCCAAAATATATTGTACTAAAACAGAAAAACAATGATTTGTCTTTGTATACCTCATGTTACTTTTACAAGGTTACAGTGGAATCGCTAGGGGTAAAGGGTTGCTTCATGTTCGTACTCAACTAGAGAATATCTGGATGTTGAGATTTAATATGAGCGTTGTATTTGTTTTATGTTTTGCTGAATTTCCTATTAAGAAAAGGAAAGACTTCAGAACTGGTGGTAGTTTTTTGCTTATAGTGAAAACTCGAACAAATATAAAGGCAGGCAGAATCTATCGCTAACCATGGGGGAACTCCTATGTAGGTACTCAGTTGAACTTGAAGCTGGGGGACAAAAAGCACAAAATGCCTAGCTCATTTTAAGTGTTCAGTAAATGACGGTTAAGTGGATGAATGAATAAATGATAGTATGTGATTTGGATTCCTTAGGGCCCTAGGATTCTACTAGTTCAAACTGCGTGATCTTGAAAATACCTATCTAAAATTAGTGTGGACTTGGGGAACAAAAGGTATTTCCATGGCAACCTGGAGTGTCATAAATAAGTAAATTGTTCAACAGTTAAACACAGAATGAGACTTTATTTTCTGAATACTTTGGTCTGGGCACTTAAAATTTTTTAGCTTTTGTAAAATCTAGCTGTAGTAATAATCTTCTGGGTAGTTAATGCAAACTAAAAGACTTCCTTGGTGGTGAGAATTTCCAGAAATACTGCAATTCAGGGTGATATTGGAGCAAGATGTCTAAAGTGGTATGAATGGTCTTTGTGAGGTCTTAAGGCCAGTTTGGAGTCAGGGGCCAATCTGGTACATGTGGGATGACACTGAGTGATACTGCATTAATTAAAGAGATCAAATAAATACTTTCTGTGCATATTCTTAAACATAATACTTTTAATGATACAAAACCTCCACTGGTAATAAATGTAGTAAGAAAAATGGTCCTAGTACGTTATATCTATTACTTAAAGTCTTTGATGTTCTATACCAAATGTCCCTTGAGAACATAGTATTTGGAAAAAAATCATCTTCTAAAGGTATTTTATAAAAATTATCTGTTACTTTTGGCATTTTTTAGTCAATCTTAGATAACATGTAGTTATGTTGCTGAAACACTGATATTATAAGAAAAAATGTTTTGAGGAGGCTTGACATCTTCTGAGACTGATGTGCATAAAATGAGTAACAGAATATTTGTTTGCCTTTGTTGGAAACTAGTTCTTATAACTTTTCTTGAAACACTGCGGATTTCATTCTATACTAGTCATGTTTCTATTGATTGCCTGGTCATAGACCAAGCAGTGATAAGTGTACTACCTGATCATTAGCCATCTCACTGGCCGATGGCATTCCTGAGCAGGTCTGATGCAGGGTGAAACAATTCTAGCTCTTTAGTTCTCTAAGAGCTTTGCCCTGAAAATACCTCGGGACAGAAAAGACATGAGGCCAAGGCTAAGATAAAAATTGAGGAAGTAATGGGTGTTTTGGGCAAATTAATGCCACCATGCCAATAGACTGATTTTGTTTTTCCCTGACCTCAGTAGGTCCTGAAGCTCTGTTCCAAGAGTGTATTTTTGTTGTGCTCAACTGGAACCATTGAAATGTCAGGCTAATAAATGTCACCTCACTAATTTGTCTGGATGTAGCTATGAAATTCATTGAAACTGAATCAAATCAAAAACTGTTGAATTTAACTGAAATGTGTACACTATAGGACTTAAATTATTATTGCTCAAATACATTTTCCATTAGTATAGTTTGCTTTATAATAGGGTCTCAATTTATATTGTGTTAGCCTCCCTTTTATAAGGGGTTTGATTTTAGTATTACTGGAAAGAGACAATGCCAATTAAGAAGGGTATTTTTTGTCTTCAGTTTTTGGAAATTTTGATGGCAAAAAAAAAATTTTGCTTTTAGTGATATGGTTCTTACTTATGGTTCTTATAGTTGCTCAATAGATTAACTGAGCTAATACTGAAAACAGACAGTAGTGATACTAACACTATTATAGAATATTTAATATTATAAATATACTCTTATAGAATATTAGTAATGTTATAAACTGTTCCCTTACTAAGGGAATAGTATCTTTATCCTCTCCAATAATATGGAAATAAAATATATTGCTACCAAAAAAAAAAAAGTAGAATGTTAGCAGAAAAAGTCTTAGAGCTCAGGGTTAATTTAGCTTTGCAAATATATATGTGTGTGTGTGTGTATGTGTGTGTGTATTTGTATTTTCAAATGAGGTTAAAAATGACATAGAATGAAATGCTCAGATCTTTACTGTAACCTTTCAGTCTATTTTGATGAGGGGATATCAATAAACAGAGTATTTCCATCATTTTGGAAGTCCCCTCTGTCCCTTTCCCAGTCAGTCCCCTCAGGAACAGCCACTGAATTCACTGCAAAACCCCTGATATTGGTTTTGATTAATCTATAATTCATATAGTTGGAATCATACATATGTACTTTTTTGTGTCTGTTTATTTCATTTAGCATAATATTTTCACAGCTCAACTGTGTTTGTGTATGTCAGTAACTTACTCCTTTTTATTGCTGAAAATGTTCCATTATAGGAATATCCTACAGTTGTTTTTTTTTTTTTTTAAAAAATACCTTGTCTTGTTGGTGGCCATCTGGGTTATTTCCAGTGTGGGACTGTTTTTAATAAAGCTGCCATGAACATTCATGTATAAGCTATTTTTGTATATATATATGCTTTCATTTCTTTGGGGGAAAGAGTTAGTAGAATAGTTAAAGGAGTTCTGGGTCAGAGGATAAGTGTATATTTAACTTTGAAGTAGTTGTAGCATTTTACCTTCTGACCCGAAATTCAGAATTTCACTTGCTCCATGTCATTTCAGACTTAGTGTTGTCAACCATATTTTGCCAGTTTTATCTGTTACAAATATTTTCTTCCAGTTTGTGGCTTTTTATTGAGTCATGCTTTTTTTTAAGAGCAAAAAATTTTAGGTTGTAGATAGTTTAGAAATAAAGCTTTATTGTTTTTATATATAAATCTGTTATTCATCTTGATTCAATTTTCAGTATGGTATGGGTAAATACCGAAGTTTTTTAATCCCTAATGGATAATCAGTGTTTCCATACCATTTATTGAAGAGATTTACCTTTCTCTCTTAATTTAGTTCTGTTTTCAAATATCAAGGCTCTGTTTCTAGACTGTTCAGTTCCAATTGATCTATACTTTTGCCATACCATACTCTTTTTGGTAACTATGAAAAGTATGAAAGTGAAAATCACTCAGTCATGTCCGACTCTTTGCGACCCCATGGACTACACAGTCCATGGAATTCTCCAGGCCAGAATACTGGAGTGGGTAGCCTTACCCTTCTCCAGGGGATCTTCCAAACCCAGGAATCAAACCCAGGTCTCCTACATTGCAGGTAAATTCTTTGCCAGCTGAGCCGCAAGGGAAGCCCAAGAATACTCGAGTAGGTAGCCTATTCCTTCTCCAGCGGATCTTCCTGACCCAGGATTCCCTGATAGCTCAGCTGGTAAAGAATCTGCCTTTAATGCAGAAGACCTTGGTAACTATAACTATATAAAAAGGCTTAAAATTAGGTGGCATATATTTCTCTTTTTATTTCTGAGGCTATTTCAGGCTATTTTTCTTTTTTCTTTTTGCATTTTTTCAGCTTTAGCAGGTTGTAATTGTTATTTTGTCAATGGTTTCTTTTGCTCTATAGAATCTTTTTAGTATGACATATTTTCATTTGTCTTTTTTTGTGTTTGTCTTTGCTTTTGTTGTTAAATCCTATTTTAGTTATTTTTCATCCTTTACCTTTTAATATACATTTTTAATTGCCTTGCCAATTTAAAAAATCTTTAATGGATTTTAATTGTGATTGCATTTAATCTATAAATATATTTGGAGGGACCAGATATGTTAACACCATTGAGTCCTCTGATTCATAAACATAGTATATATTTATTTGTTTGTTTAGTTTTCTCTAATTTCTGTCAGGAATGTTTTATAGTTTTCAGTGGGCCAGTGTTGTCCATCATTTGTTAATATTTATAAGTTTAGGAAAATATTTAGAAATATTTTTAAATATTTGGTGTTTTGATGCTATTATAAAAGATTTAAATTTTTATTTTCAAGTAGTTTATTTTTAACTTATTTATTTTAAACTTATTTATTTTTAACTTATTTACTTTTCGATAGTGAGTTTATGCTTTGCTATATTACTAAATTTGCTTATTACTTTTTGTGGTATTCTTAAAGATTCCTTAGGATTTTCTTTGTACACAATTATGTCATCTGAAGATAAAGACAGTTTATGTCTTTGTAATCTCTATAGCTGTTTCTTCTTCTTGTTTTACTGCAATGATGGGGACCTCTAGTTAAATATTGTTTTAGATCTTTCTTTTATTATGGGAAGAATATAATTTTTTCTCTTGGGTCAACAATAGCAGAGACTGTTGTCAGTTGGGGTGAAGGGAGCTTATGTCCCTTGTGCAGCATGGGAAGCATTGCCAATATATCCGAGATTGGTAACATGAAAATCCTGTGTAATCCAGGCAAGTGCAGGGAATGATCAGTTTTCTTTCTTTCCTCTGGCTGGAGTTAACTCTTCTTTCTTTGTTTTACAGATATAATAAAAAAGCTAAAGTAATTATCCGTTTAGTTGTATGTGTATACTTTTTCCCCCCAAAAATAAAAGTTTTCCATGTGAAGGTCTTTTTGTCAGATTTGCCTTTTTTGTCAGATCTATCTAATTTCTAAGCTTTTCCTTCATTGGAAGCCTTCAAAAGTCAGTTTAGCCACTTTGGTCAATGACTCTGGAAGCTGACATCTCAAATACTTATATAGGGCAATATAACCTTTGAAAAATTTGCCATCTTTGAACCTGTTTCCTCATCCCTCTGAAAAAAGAAAGAATAATAGAATACTTTCATTAAGTCATAATATTATAGAAATATTTATATAGTTAGTGCTTTGATGGAGAACAGAGTAACAGAGCGTTAACTTCCGGTATTTATCTGGTTCAGTACCTATGTCAGAGAGACTTAAGTAATGGTTTGTATGACAGTTGTTTATCTCAATAATCAACTTCTAAGATGTTGACTTGTAGTTTTAATTTGTATGAATTTAGTTATCAATTGCTACATTTGATTGGATAGAAAACAAAGCTTTTTACAAAGCTATGCAAAAGATTCTTATAAATCTTTCTCAAACACATTTTTAGTTCAAATTAATAGTGTATTTATTTGGATCTTTATAATACTGTTACTCTACGTAGAAGTAGGTTTAATGCTTTACCTGTTTTTTTCAGTATTTCATATTTGGTTTAGACATTTAAGTATTTGAACTTGGTAAAGTGGAGTAAATTAATTTTTAAGTATATAATTATTATTCATCAGTCTTTCTAGTCAATAATTTTAGATGAGATACTTGCTACTAACTGTAATCTATTAGTACTATGGGTTTGTTTCCTTTCTATTAGTGACATTGCTGTTTAATATGCCTCCAAAGCAGGGTCCTGAAGTGCTATTTAGTGTTCCTAAGCACATAAAAGCTGTGCTGTGATACACAGAAAATACATGTGTTGAATAAACTTTATTTGCCATGAGTTGCATTGCTATTAGCTATGAATTCAATGTTAATGAATGAACAATATATGTTAAGGTATCTTCAAAGAGAAGCATATATAAAACAAGAATATGTATTGATCAGATGATGAAAATATTGTGACCAGAGGCTTACAGGAACCGAATTCTTTATTTCCCCTAGGAAAATGATTCATTGTTTGCTATAGTGTTTTCAGCAACTTTATAGATTATAACTACCATGGATAACAAGAATTGACTCTATAGTTGACCTTTGAACAATGCAGGTGTTAATCTGCGTATAATTTATAATTGGCCCTCTGTATCCTTAGATTCAACCAACCGTGGACCCCATAGTACTGTAGTGTATACTGTTGAAAAGTATCTGCGCGTAAATGGACCGATGCAGTTCAAACCCTCGTAGTTCAAGGGTCAACTGTATTTCAGTTGTGATGGTAACAAAGCTTCAGTCTGTAACAATTTACACTGTGATCAAAATATGTAAGTGGTTATTTATTCACACTTTCATCAATAGTGTATATAAGGGAATTTTCAAATCTTTGTCATATAGGTTCAAAAAAGTATCTTACTGTTGTTTTACCTTCCTGTCTTGAGTTATATACATTTGTATTGGTGTGTGTAAATATGTGTCTATGAAGGGTTTGCCCATATCCTTTCTCCATGTTAACAATTACATTATTGGTGTTTTTCTGGTAAATTTCTAAGGGGACTTAATATACAAAGGAAATTTATCCTTTGTGGTGTTAGTTGAAGATATTTTTTCCTCAGTGTCATTTGTCTTTTTATCTTTGAGTAAGGTTATTTTTCTTTGTTTAACCATAACAACTCTAAGTTTTTGCATAGTGAAGTTTATCAGTCTTCTTTCTGATTTTTGTGCTTTCCTTAGAAAGACTGTCTCTAATAATGGAAGTAAATTTTTTTAAGTTTTAATATTTTCTTCCAGTCCTTTTAAATTTTATTATTTAGTGTTAAAATATTTTATTCCAGCTTAATTTTTTTTCTCTTTTTAAAAATGGCTACTTGGTTGAAACACTTTTCAAAAAATCTATTTTCTCCATCAATTCAAAATGCCATTTTGATGTCAATATATCAACTTTCCCTATATACTTAAATGTATTGTTTTTGTACAACATATTTCCAATTCTGTAAAGTATACTTGCACAAAAGAGACCAGAGGAAAAATATGTCAATACATTTATACAAAATAAATGAGATGGAACCTAAATAGTGAGCCCAACTGGGCTGGCATATGTTGTTTTCCAAATGTTTTAACCTATCATTTCTGTGGGAGATTCTGAAACCAGTAGAAAATTAATATCAGATGATGCTTCAATTCTTAGAGCTTTTGGTTGAAAGTAAAACAAAAGTGTCTTAAATTTACCCGTATAAATTTTGTGAATTCTCTATATGCCATTATTCCTAACAGGTCAGTATGGAGAAAAATAATTCAGCACTACATTCCTAATGTTCAGGTCCAGTGAAATGGATTCACTTTCCTTAGTTAAGTCTCACATTGTTTGGAAATGCTTATGTTTATTACACGAAAATCCACATTAACCTACAAGGCCAGTAATAGCCTGCTAAATATAACAGACCCCACACATCCCTGTAATTCTCCAAATTAATGGGTTCATACATAGAGAGAACCCCTACCATGGTCAAGAAACCCAAATTAGTTATTCTGCCTGCCTTTTCTAAAACTGAGCCGTTGAGGAGGTGACAAAGATTAGTGATGTTGAGCACTAATAATGATGATCCTGCTGACAGCCCTCCAATTTTAAAAATAATTAGGTTTTTTTTTTTTATCCAGTTTTCTGTGTGGTGTTAAATGTTCACAGCTTCTTAAATAGCTATGTGACACCATTCGTGGGAGACATTTAAGACATTACCCTCCCTACTCCCCAAACCCCAGAACCAAACCACAAAGGAAATAGTAACAGAAGTAAGATCTTATGGAAGGTTTTACATAGAGGCTTCCTTAGAACTAAAGTTAGCAATATTCTGACTCATTTTCTGCTGAGCGGCTATATAGTTTTTGAGGTAACTTACATTTTCCATACACTTAGTGATTTCATCAGCATACACAACAGGACTGAAAGCAATTCATCAACCCAAGTGTTCTCTGTTAACACAACAAGGAGGTAGAATAATTAAGTAGCTCTCTTTTTTAGAAATCAGCTTCAATTTATAGAGGATAATTTGTTTATCAAATCATGGTTGGTTTTACTACCAGGTTTGTTGGAACTTGCACCCAAAGAATAGCAAGAAGAGATAAGAAAGCCTTCTTCAGCGATCAATGCAAAGAAATCGAGGAAAAGAACAGAATGGGAAAGACTAGAGATCTCTTCAAGAAAATTAGAGATACCAAGGGAACATTTCATGCAAAGATGGGCTCGATAAAGGACAGAAATGGTATGGACCTAACAAAAGCAGAAGATATTAAGAAGAGGTGGCAAGAATACAGTGAAGAACTGTACAAAAAAGATCTTCATGACCCAGATAATCATGATGATGTGATCACTCATCTAGAGCCAGACATCTTGGAATGTGAAGTCAAGTGGGCCTTAGAAAGCATTGCTAGGAACAAAGCTAGTGGAGGTGATGGAATTCCAGTGGAGCTGTTTCAAATCCTGAAAGATGATGCTGTGAAAGTGCTGCTCTCAATATGCCAGCAAATCTGGAAAACTCAGCAGTGGCCAGAGGACTGAAAAAGGTCAGTTTTCATTCCAATCCCAAAGAAAGGCAATGCCAAAGAATGCTCAAACTACCACACAATTGCACTCATCTCACATGCTAGTAAAGTAATGTTCAAAATTCTCCAAGCCTGGCTTCAGCAATACGTGAACTGTGAACTCCCTGATGTTCAAGCTGGTTTTAGAAAAGGCAGAGGAACCAGAGATCAAATTGCCAACATCTGCTGGATCATGGAAAAAGCAAGAGAGTTCCAGAAAAACATCTATTTCTGCTTTATTGACTATGCCAAAGCCTTTGACTGTGTGGATCACAATAAACTGTGGAAAATTCTTCAAGAGATGGGAATACCAGACCACCTGACCTGCCTCTTGAGAAATCTGTATGCAGGTGAGGAAGCAACAGTTAGAACTGGACATGGAACAACAGACTGGTTCCAAATAGGAAAAGGAGTCTGTCAAGTCTGTATATTGTCACCCTGCTTATTTACCTTATATGCAGAGTACATCATGAGAAACGCTGGACTGGAAGAAACACAAGCTGGAATCAAGATTGCCAGGAGAAATATCAATAACCTCAGATATGCAGATGACACCACCCTTATGGCAGAAAGTGAAGAGGCGCTAAAGAGCCTCTTGATGAAAGTGAAAGAGGAGAGCGAAAAAGTTGGCTTAAAGCTCAACATTCAGAAACGAAGATCATGGCATCCGGTCCCATCACTTCATGGGAAATAGATGAGGAAACAGTGGAAACAGTATCAGACTTTATTTTTGGGGGGCTCCAAAATCACTGCAGATGGTGATTGCAGCCATGAAATTAAAAGACGCCTACTCCTTGGAAGAAAAGTTATGAGCAACCTAGATAGCATATTCAAAAGCAGAGACATTACTTTGCTGACTAAGGTCCGTCTAGTCAAGGCTATGGTTTTTCCTGTGGTCATGTATGGATGTGAGAGTTGGACTGTAAAGAAAGCTGAGCACCAAAGAATTGATGCTTTTGAACTGTGGTGTTGGAGAAGACTCTTGAGAGTTCCTTGGACTGCAAGGAGATCCAACCAGTCCATTCTGAAGGAGATCAGCCCTGGGATTTCTTTGGAAGGAATGATGCTAAAGCTGAAGCTCCAGTACTTTGGCCACCTGATGTGAAGAGTTGACTCATTGGAAAAGACTCTGATGCTGGGAGGGACTGGGGGCAGGAGGAGAAGGGGACGACCGAGGATGAGATGGCTGGATGGCATCACGGACTCGATGGACATGAGTCTGAGTGAACTCCGGGAAATGGTGATGAACAGGGAGGCCTGGTGTGCTGCGATTCATGGGGTCGCAAAGAGTCGGACATGACTGAGCAACTGAACTGAACTGAACTGATACACCAGTACTTCTTAGCTGGAGACCTGGTGGTTACTTGTGGTTTTGTTAATGGCAGCATCTTTACTTGCCTTGTTATCATACATATCAGAAAAAAACTTGATACTGTTTGCCGCATTACATTAATTTAGGTCTTCTCTTGGGTCAGTTAACGATCTGTCAGAAGCTGCTGGAGGTATTTGCTAATGAAAGCATTTACTGAATGTATATAATGACTGAGATGTTATCTTTCAAATTCTCTGAACACTGGATAGAGAAATACCATGTTCTATGCAAATCTTTTCTAGTGTCTTTCCCTCTATGGGATTTGGTGAAGGATAATTAGATGGGGTTGAAGGCTACGCACATTCTTCTCCCAAAGATGGACTCTACATGGTGTTTTAGTTATATACTGCTTTGCTGTATAGAGCCCCCAAATCTGGTTTTAATAAATTAAAACAATTTATTATTATCTGATGTTTCTGCTCGTTGATGGTACTGGACATTTGAAAATCTAAATAATTTTTTACTTGCCGTCTTTCATATGACTATAGTCAGATGGTGAGTGGGCCTGGCGTCATCTGAGGGTTCTACTAGACATTCAAGAACTTCTTCCTTCATACACCGAAAGCCTCATCAGGGATGATTGGAACCACTTGGCATTGGTCAAGCAGACTTCTGACTGGGCAGATTTATGAAATCAAGACATGTGACTTAATCCATCTTTAGAAAATTTCTTCTTATCTAACTGTGATTTCAGTCCTGTTCTGCCTGAAGTTTTGTGCACTTAAAAGCTAAAACCTATTCTGTAAGACCTTTGATGCCTTTTAAATGGGTTGGAAGAGTCACTCTAGAAATACAATGTGCAAAGTCTTCATTTTGTTTCAAATTGCACATGCACGTTTTTACTAATGCTGCAAACTGAAGCCTTTGACACAATGTTTTTTGAGTGTTTAGAGATTTATATTTCTTTTTATGGAGAATTAACAAAATTTTCTCATGAGCTCCAGATGGACCTACCCTTTAAAAATTCTTCTAAAAATAAAAATTACTAACTTTTCTTTTGGTATACTGATAGAAATTAGATTGTAACTGTGTTGAACTTAATTTTTTTATATTCAGTTTTTCTCAATTGTCTCAATTTCTGCTTGCAAGGAACTGTTACAAAGTCTAAGCTCACTCTGCTCACTGCACAATAGGCCAATAAATCCAAGCTGAGGTGTTGGGCAAGGAAAGAACTTTATTCAGGAGCCAGCTGACTGAGAAGATGGCAGGCTAGCACTTCAAAATAACCATCTTGTCCAGCCCTGGTTGCCAGGTTCTTTTATGGATCAGAGATTGAGGGAGGTGAGGAACCAAAGTAAAAAGATTTATTCAGTCTTTGCAAATGTCCCCTAGAATGGCAAAACTCAGGGAAGAGGATGTATTAGTTTTATTTCCTTACAGTCCTTCACAGGTTATCTCCCTTGAGGCAGGCCATTATGTATGCCTACAGTAAAAAAAAAAAAAAAAAAGCAGCAAGATGAAGGTTAAAGTCTTAGAAGCAGATCCGGCATGAATTCAAAATTAACCCATCTCGGTTACAGAACCATATGTGTACAAATTATTTGTTTCCTCTGGATCTTGAGATCTTGGTTATTTCTATTCTTTGAGACTCATTTGTTTTTTTGAAGAGTTACTGAAAGGCACACTGTGGTTCTCACTATATTTTTTTCTTCGTGACACCAAGACAACTACTACCTGGAGTAATTTTAAAATTAGATATAAATGTGCTGCATCTTTACAATGCAGCATAGGTTTAGTGTCATTACTGGTTTTGAATCATCTGGAAGGAAGGATTTTTGTGTGAATTAAGCTGTATGTTTTGCCTTTGGGCTGATCATGTCACCTTTGCTACCATTTGGTTTGATATATCTAGCATGTGTAATCTTAACACTTGAAAGTTTGAGGCACTTAACTAGAAAGAGAAATGATATTTCATCTGCCTCTCCAGGCTTTGTCAGATGAGGGAATACATATGGTAAAAAATGTTTACCAAAGGAAGAATGAAAATTCTCAAGGGTGTATTCCCAAACTAGGTTCTAGTGATCACTTTGCTAGTTCATTTGTGAGAGTTTTCCTGGATTTGAACACTTTGGTTAAAAAAAAAAAAATTTATTAAAAAACTAAAGGCCTGTGTTGTGCCAAACTCACTAGCTATTCTGTTTTGTGACTGACATTTCCTTGGCCACTATGTTAGTGCAAGCATGATTTACGTTAGGCAAAATAGTAATATTTTCAGAAACTGTCTCAATGATGACACATTGGTAGTGAAATAGTGGTTTGAACATAGGCTGTTGACAGAGTTGGATGCGATATGACTCCTTCACTTAGTAACCATCTGACCTTGAACTGGTTATCTCTCTAGACCTCAGTTTTCTCATCTGCAAAATGTAGATAATAAGAGTTCTTACACTAAGAACTCTGGGCTTCCCTGGTGGCTCAGATGGTAAAGCGTCTGTCTGCAGTGCAGGAGACCTAGGTTTGAACCCTGGATGGAGGAGCCTGGTAGGCTACAGCCCATGGGGTCAAAAAGAGCTGGACGTGACTGAGCAACTTCACTTTCATTTATTCACACGAAGTAAATGAAACACACATGTGCACTGATATCCTCATTTGCCCCTCCAGATCCACACTCTACCCTTCTCCTCCCTGCTCTCTTTCCCAGGAAGCTGACCAGCATGGACCACAAGAGGCTTCCTTGTCCTTGCCTCAGCTGGTTTGGAGAATAGAGAGCCCAGACAGAAGAGCAGAGAGAGGGCTGAAGTGAGGTTGGGCATTTTTTCTGAACCGTTGCCCTGCAGCATTCCCTTAGGCTTACTGTTTCTCCCCAGAAACTCAATTGGTAGAGTGTGTGCTTACATAGTTTCTTATACATTGTAAATGCTCCACAAAGTGATATTTATCGTTTAAAAGAGTTCAGTTCAGTTCAGTCGCTCAGTCATGTCCAACTCTTTGCGACCCCATGAATCGCAGCACGCCAAGCCTCCCTGTCCATCACCAACTCCCGGAGTTCACTCAGACTTGCGTCCATCAAGTCAGTGATGCCATCCAGCCATCTCATCCTCGGTCGTCCCCGTCTCCTCCTGCCCCCAATCCCTCCCAGCATTAAAGTCTTTTCCAATAAGTCAACGCTTCACATGAGGTGGCCAAAGTACTAGAGTTTCAGCTTTAGCATCAGTCCTTCCAAAGAAATCCCATGGCTAATCTCCTTCAGAATGGACTGGTCGGATCTGCTTGCAGTCCAAGGGACTCTCAAGAGTCTTCTCCAACACCACAGTTCAAAAGCATCAATTCTTCAGCGCTCAGCTTTCTTCGCAGTCCAACTCTCACACCCATACATGACTACTGGAAAAACCATAGCCTTGACTAGACGGACCTTTGTTGGCAAAGTAATGTCTCTGCTTTTGAATATGCTATCTAGGTTGGTCATAACTTTTCTTCCAAGGAGTAAGCATCTTTTAATTTCATGGCTGCAACAGCCTGTAAATTAGTGTTATATACAACCAGTATGTTGAAGAAGCACAGTGCTTAGATTGTGGTAAAAGCACAGCATTATTTTATTTACCACTGTGTTTAAATGTCACTTAGAGGAGACATCTTCCTCTTTCCCTGGAGGAAAACTCCAGCAGTCTGCTGATCTCTGATTTCTCTGCTCACTGTTAAATGGCAACCCTATGATCACTTTAAGCCACAGCACGTGCCAGGTCATTCAGTCATGTCTGACTCTTTGCAACTCCATGGACTGCAGCCCACCAGGCCCCTCTGTCCATGGAGATTCTCCAGACAAGAATACTGGAGTGGGTTGTCATACCCTCCTCCAGGGGATCTTCCCAACCCAGGGATCAAATTCAGGTCTCCCACACACTCACAAATTAATAATTAGAATGCCCTGGCCATGTAGCAATAAAGATCTGACTTTGGTCAATTCCTCTCCCATTTTGCAGGTTGTATCTGTCTCTGGCCGGTACCTGCTATTGGTATGAGGCGAGGTCCTGGCTCTCTCCCATCTCACTCCTCTGAATCTCACTAATGCTATTTTAGAAATGCCGGAGTGTTAAGGGTAGGAGAGAGCACTGCTTGGTTAGGAGGCTTCACTCTCTGTGGACTTAACAGAGCTGGTGCCCCAGAGTGGGCCTTGAGATGGATGAAGCTGCTGCTTCTCTCATGGATTCTTTTTGAGTTCTTCACACCTTTTCTGCTGGGGCTTCTCTCTCACAGTTCCCTTGACCAGGACATAGGGTTACCTCTCACTCCAGTTTGCTCTGTCTTAACATATATCTGATATGAAACATGGAGGTATCCCTCCCCTGACTCCTTCTCTTGGCTTCTTCAACCAAGCTCTGAGTGTATAAAATACCAGGCAGGAGACAGACCCAGCCCCTAGCCCACTTGAGCTTTGAGGCACCAGGCATCTTTGTCCTCAATAGCTGGGTGCACATTTCAAAGCTTCAGTGTGGCTGCCCTGAAGCTCCCCCACCAGGCCTGGGGATAGAAGGCAGCACACCCCAATCCATCCTCAAAAAGTGTTGAAAGTGAAGATAGTTCACTCCAAAGAAAACATCACCATATTCTTAAACCTGCCAGCTTCTCTGGCCCCTTTTGTATCCATGGCTAGACTGAGGGATTCAAGAGTCAGGAACAGATTCTGGTAGAGTTCTTGCTTAGTAATTCTGCATTAAGTAATTATTTGGTGTATGTTGAGTGTTTCCTTGGTGGCTCAGATGGTAAAGAATCTGCCTGTGATACAGGAGAAAATGAGAAAGTGCTAGTCTCTCAGCCCTGTCCAGCTCTTTTCGACCCCATGAAGCCTGCCAGGCTCCCCTGTCGATGGACTTCTCCAGGCAAGAATACTGGAGTGGTTAGCCATTCCCTTCTCCAGGGGATCTTCCCAACCCAGGCATATTCATTACAGTCTGAGCCACCAGGAAAGCCCACAGTGCAGCAGACCCACACTCCATCTCTGGGTCAAGACAGTCCCCTGAATGGAGTCGCAAAGAGTCAGACACAACTTAGAGACTGAACACAGCAACGTCATCATCATTTATCATATCAGCCTTATTGTAGAAACACACATTTCAATATATTTGGCAACATTGTTTAGTTTTCTTTTTCTTTAATTTTTATTTCGCAGTACAAA
This sequence comes from Oryx dammah, assembly GCF_014754425.2. Lineage (NCBI taxonomy): Eukaryota > Metazoa > Chordata > Mammalia > Artiodactyla > Bovidae > Oryx > Oryx dammah. The sequence goes on from NW_024070189.1 coordinate 86,016,670, forward strand.
ACTTTAATAATCAGGACCTGGCTAGAAGATAAGAGTTTTCTGATTGGTGGTTTGATGGTGCTGTTTATATTGTTTTTGTTCTGCATGTGTTTGAGTCTTTTCACTATGGGTTCCGACTGAAGATAGAGAGCTAGGCTGAGGCAGAAATACGAATGATAATATTGCAAACATCTAGAGTGACTGGTACTGACATCTGGTGCTAGATCTGTGAGTGAGGCAAAGGCACAGGGAGGCATCTTGCACCCTGGAATTTATCATGCAAAGGGAGAAGTAGAGAGGAATCAATGTCATGGAAAGTAGGATAAAGTGCCATGGGAATTCAGAGGGAAGAAAGCACTCATCCAGTCTGAGAGTCTGTGGCCAGAGCATACTTTTGCAAGTTTTTAGGTCATAGAAGATAAAGGGAAGCACTTGAAAGGTCCCAAACCTGACTCTTTTTTGTGGCATCTGTGTTTAGCTTAACTGATAAAAAAATCCTCCAACTCAAACCCCTTCGAGCTAGCAAACATGGTCTGTGACTAAGCAAGGATGGGTCTTTCCTAATCACCGAATATGGCAAGCATCCATTTCACATAATGGACTGATAAAAAGTTGAGCTTAGACCCCAGTCCTGATACTTCCTGTGTGTGTTTGCCACTCCTAGATTTCAGCAGTAGCAACAGGGTGTTTCAGTGGGGCAAGAGGATAAAACACAAGAATGGAAGCTCAGAACTCTTGACACTCTTTGAAGGTGATGCTCAGATGTTCCGGAGTGAATGCTTTTAGAAAGAAATTGAAGGCTGCATCAATTAATATTAAGAATTGATATAATTGATAACTCTTATATAATTGATATAATTTTTAATATAATCAGATATAAGGTCTGATTTATCCTTGTTTACAAAAAAGAAGGTGTTTTCTATAAAATAAAATTATGTGTAAATTTTAAAATATACACAAAATAAAGACAATGAACTAATAAACTCCCATATAGTCATCATCCTGAGAGCTCCAAAACAGTTGATATAATTATACTTTGTCCTAGGTTTTTTACTCTTCAAAAATACGTACTATAAAAAAAATACATAATCTAAATGAAAAATGTAAATGACACTGAAACTGAATTAGTACACTGAATGTACTAATTAGTATTCTCACAAAGATGACCATTTTAATTTCAAAGATTAATTTATGATTAATCACTTGTACAAAATTTCTTTTGATGAATTCAACATGATGGCATGATGTCTGATAAATCTGATTGCATGGCTAACTTTATTCTTCTCTTTATATATTAAAATTTTTTAAGTATATGGAATTAGTAAGTATATATCATTCTCATATTTACAACATTTTGTTGAGTAGTCATTAGATTGTCAGCTTAATTCACCAAAGGACAACAAATGATGTACTCAGACTTCACATTTCATCAGCCTGTGATGTCTTTTCTTAATTATTCAGCAGTCAGTTACCAAGATTCCTCATTCTCTACTCTGCTTCCTTCTGGCACTTTACATTCACAGTCACTCATTCTCAAGCCTCAGTTTGTAACAGTGCCTCCTTAGTTGGCTACCCTGTGGCCTTGTCTATCCTTCTTTTTCCTTAGACATATCATTTTAGAATTTAAATATTCTAGTCACAACCTTCCTAGAGTGTATAGCATGAGAGGAGGGCTCTACATGGCTTAAAGAAATAATGTTTCATTACTCAAGATTGACTCCTCCCCACAAAGCAAAGACAAAACAATAAATTTTAAAAATAAAACCCTGAGCTTCTAATACAGGAGATGAACATTAACTGTCATTGCCCCAATTTCCTGTGGGTCTTATTATAAAGAAAGCAACAGTGGAATAGCCTCATCTCAGACTGTGACCTGCCAATTAGGCATTTCTTCTCATCTTTAAAACTGTTCTTGATACTCATTCTAAGCAGATTTCACCTCTGTAATGTTTTATGATTTGCATTAGTCAACAGTGTGTGATTTACCACTACATTCACATTTCTTCTTTTATTTTTGAGAGGCAGAAAGTGAGTAGTCTTGGTTTTGATAGTGAGATTGGTATCTTTAATTAACCACCTTAGAAAATTGTAGGAGTCCACAATTTCCATCTCCCCAGCCAAGGTGGAAGACAATGTTTACAATGTAATGAAATATCAAGAAAGAATTATCTCAAGTTCACTTTAACGGATTAAAAAAACAAGTTATTGGAATAATAATTTGAAGTACAAGTAATCTAGAGAATATGAACAGATTTCCATGATGTTTTTGTTTTTGAAAAAACAGAATTGCACTGGACTGAAGTATATTGATTCACTTTGTTGACTTACATGTTGGAAAAACCTGATGTAGTTAAACTATTTTGATGATGTTAGTAATTCTTAAGTCAGATACAGAATACTAACCATTTGGTTCTTGATCACTGTTATGAGGGGCGGGGGATGCAGGACATCAGAGGAATGGCAAATTGTTAATGTTGCTTAGACAAGACCATGTAATTATATACATACAACAGTTGGAAGAGAATGCTTATAGGTGACATTCTGCTCTGTGGATAAAGAAGTTTTTTAAAGTTTGGGGAGCTGTAAGTAAAGTGAAAGAGTTTTCAGAGATTAGTCATACAACAACAGATGAAAATATTTTAATTAGCATTTTTAATAAAACTTGCATTTGTTTCCTTCATGTGTACATATTTTAAGTGGAAGTAAAAGTTTAAACATTGCTTAATAAACTTGTTATGCACATTTTCTCTGCTGGATTGAACTTCCCTTTCTGGAATGCCTCTGTCTCCATTATAACTAGTTGTAATTATTCCTCTGCTGCATTTTAGGCAGTGACACATTTATGCTTCCCATATATGCCATGTGTTCCTCTTTACCCAGCCCCATGCATTGTATGAGGTGCAATTATTTGTTCTCATCAAAGGGAATTGGGCAAAAATGATGTGTTACTTGTACGAGAACACACCCTCACACCACACACAAAAATAAACACAAAATGGCTTTATGACTTAATCATAAAACATGACACCATAAAACTCCTAGAGGAGAATATAGACAAAGCATTCTCTGACATAAAGCATACCGATGTTTTCTTAGGTCCGTCTCTCAAGGCAATATTAATAAAGAACAAAAATAAACAAATGGGACCTAATCAAACTTGCAAGTTTTTGTACCTCAAAGGAAATAATAAAACAAATTATACACTCAATAACAACAACAGCAACAAAAATCCATTTGGAAAATAGGCAGAAGACCTAAAGATTTATCCAAAGAAGACATAAAGATGGCCGACAGCCACATGAAAATATGCTCAATGTTGCTAATTGCTAGAGAAATGCAAATAAAAACAGCAGGGAGGATATCAGCTGACACTGGTCAGAATGGTTACCATTAAAAAGTCTATAAAAGATAGATGCTCGAGAGGGTGTGCAGAAAAGGGAACTTCCCTGCACTGTTGGTGGGAATGAGAATTGGTTCAGTTCCTATGGAAAATAGTATGGAAGTTCCTCAAAAAAACGAAAAACTGAGTTGCCATATGATCCAGCAGTCCCACTCCTAAGAAAATATCTGGAGAAAATTATAATTTAAAAATATACATGAACCCCTAAATCCCTGTATTCATAGTAGCATGATTCATAATAAGCAAGGCATGGAAACAATCTCTAAATATACAAACACACATACACAAATGCAGTATTATTCAGCCATAAAAAAGAACATCAGGAACATGGATGGACCTAGAGGTTATCGTACTGACTGGAGTAATTCCGAAAGAGAACTACCGTGTGATATCACTTATATTTAGAATCTGAAATATAACCCAAATTTATCTTCGAAACAGAAACAGTCTCACAGACATAGAGAACAAATTTCTGGTTGCCAAGGAGGGGTGGGAATAGCAGAGGAAAGGACTGGGTATTTGGGCTTAGCTGGTGCAAGCTATTATACATGGAACAGATAAACAGCATGGTCCTACTATTTAGTTCAGGAAACTATCTTCAGTATCCTGTGATAAGCCCTAATGGGAAAGAATATGAAAAAGAATGTGTGTGTATCACTGAATCACTTCACCGTACGGTTGAAATTAACACATAGTAAGTCAACTCTACTTCAATAAAATGCTTTTATTTTTTTTAAAGAGTATTACAGACCTTCCCCTTGCTACTTCAGGTAACTGGGGAAAAACAAGACTCAAGACGACAAACTTGCAACAAGATGGGAATATTAACTGGTCCTTGAGTCACTGGTGAGGGCAAGCCACTTCACTACCTATGTTTGTGATATGAGTGAGAAAGAAACCTTTATTATGTTGAGTTGTCAAGATTTGTTTGTTACTGTAGCATGATCTACTGAGTAACATGCAGTCACATTATTACATTACTGTGCTCAGTGCTAAGTCATGTCTGACTGCATTACTAGGAAGGGTGTAAAATGGAATTACCTGTTTTGAAAGTAAGTCATCATTTGATACATTGGTTGTTTTCTGTTTATTCTGTTTTGACCTTGAAAATCTACTCCTAGAATTATATCCCAAGAAGATACAAATGCGCGGCTTTCATTCATTGAACTTGTATTTACTATATAATTCCAATTTTATTTTAAACAACCCATTATATGTCTATGCCCATATGAATTTTTGCAAATACATATTACAAAAATTAGAAATACACAGAGTGTGTCATTATGGTTTTGTTACTGGGCCAGAAAATGTAATAGAAATTAAGGGATTTTTTTTTAATTAGAAAAATATTTTATGTTTTTAAAAATCCATTTAAAAGCATTAGTTTTATAATAAAGATATAAAACAACAAATGCCATAAAAGAAAAATGTTTAAAGTTAAATATACACCAAAGAGGATATACAGATGACAAATAAGCACAAGCAAAGATATTCAACATAATTAGTTATTCAGTTCAGTTCAGTCGCTCAGTCATGTCCGACTCTTTGCGACCCCATGAATCGCAGCACGCCAGGCCTCCCTGTCCATCATCGACTCCCGGAGTTCACTCAGACTGACGTCCATCGAGTCCGTGATGCCATCCAGCCATCTCATCCTCTGTCGTCCCCTTCTCCTCCTGCCCCCAATCCCTCCCAGCATCAGAGTCTTTTCCAATGAGTCAACTCTTCGCATGAGGTGGCCAAAGTACTGGAGTTTCAGCTTTAGCGTCAGTCCTTCCAAAGAACACCCAGGGCTGATTTCCATTAGAATGGACTGGTTGGATCTGCTTGCAGTCCAAGGGACTCTCAAGAGTCTTCTCCAACACCACAGTTGAAAAGCATCAATTCTTCAGCACTCAGCCTTCTTCACAGTCCAACTCTCACATCCATACATGACCACAGGAAAAACCATAGGGAAATGCAAACTAAAACCATTCTATAATACCACTATGTACCTAGAGTATATAATATATACTCTATATAATGTATAGTGTATTTTAGTGTGTAATAGGTACTGTCTTTGTGAAATAACTAGAATTTTCTTACACTGCTGGGTAGGAGTATAAAATGGTACAGCCATTCTGGAAAATGATCTGGCAGTTTCTTGTAAAGCTAATGCTGGGTTACTTAACCATACAGACCCAGCAGTCTTACTCCTAGGCATTTACTCTAGAGAAATGAAGTTATGTTTACACAAAAACCTCTGCACAGATTTTTATAGTGATTGTATTCACAGTATCCAAAATGTGAAAGTGATCCAATGGACTTCAGTGGGTAAATGGACCAATCTACTGATCCATAGAACCCAGCCCCTCCCAGCAATAAAAAGGACTAATATATTGATATATGCAATAACATGGATTTATCAAAGGCATGTTGATTGAAACAAGCTTATCTCAAAAAGTTGCACCCTCTATGGTTCCATTTATATAACTCTCGAAAAGGCAAAGCTATGTGATAAATGTATTGACAGAGAACATATGAGTGATTACTAGGGGTTACTCGGAAGTGTTCTAAGGTGACAAAACTGTTCAGTACTCTGGTTGTGGTGCTAGTTATACAAATGTATTGTTATTGTTGTTTAGTTGTTAAGTCATGTCTGATTCTTTGCAGCCTCACAGACTGTAGCCGCTAGGCTCCTCCGTCCATGGGATTTCCCAGGCCAGAATACTGGAATGGGTAGCCTTATCCTGCTCCAGGGGATCTTCCCCACCCTGGGATCAAACTGATGTCTCCTGCATTGGCTGGTGGATTCTTTACTACTGAGCTACCAGGAAAGCCGATACAAACCTATACATGAGTTAAAAACCATAGAACTGTGTACCAAACAAGTTAATTTTATTGTGTGTTAATTAAAGATAAAAATAAAAATCTGAAACAAACCAATAAATAATGCTGATCCTTCAAGCTTCACTGTCTTCATCACACCTACTTTTCAAGTTCAGTCTAGTCCACTTGAATTGCCCTTTTCTTCCTTTAAAGGGTATTAATGATTACATCATTTATCATTTGGTTCTTAACAATAGAAGTCACTTCCTTGATCACTAATTATACTTAAAATAACAGTGTTTACTGTCTACATCATTTATCAATGACACATCAGTTAATTGGTTTTACACTATTGCTTAGTCTTAAGGTGTTTGAATACTTTGGTTGGGCTCTACCCTTGTCCCTTAGACTCAGTGTTGCACTCTGATATGGCCAATTGCGATGTGGTTAAGCTGAAATAGCTGGGAAAATGATGTGTGGACTGTAGGGGCCAAGCCTAGGCTTGTTTCTTGATAATTGTATTGGAAGTTGGGAACCATATTGAAGAACAGAATAGAATAAAAGACCTGAGAACTATGAGATTAGGCTCTAATGCCCTATGTCATTCATTGTATGTAAGAAATTAATTTCTCTCCTATGATTTTGGAATGTGACTAGTTGGTACCATCCTTGTTAGAACTGAGGAAATAATCACTCAAATTATTTTTCTGAGTTCTATAAGTTCAAATGAGGATTCTCAGTTGAGAAAGACTGGAAGTACGGAGTTAGTAGGAGTGAAGTTCATGCTCTTCCATATAAGGGAAGGGAATTTGGGATAGATAGAAGGGGAAAGTTCTCTTGAGTGAAAGGAGAGGCCAGTACCACCCTGAAACCCACATGTTGGTGAGTGGTGGTGGGCAGTACTTTAAACTTGCTCTATCCACTGGCTGGTCTGCCCAGTGCCCAAGTAGGGTTAGGAATGTTCTCCTGGGGTTGGCATCCAAGGCTTGAATTTATTTTTCATGAGCTCTGAGCAAAGTTCTTTGGTCTCAAAGGTGTCATCTTTCTTTTCTGTGGTATACAGTATAGTAAAGGATAAAGCTAAGTAAAACCACCTAGAAAGTTGTGCTTCTTTTAATAAGTCTTTACCAAGGTGTAACGACAAGGTTTTCTCTGAAATCTTGCCTCTTATTTTTGCTGCTGCTGCTCAAATGTTCCAGCGTCGAAAACAATAGGGCTTTGTGATTTAGAGTATTATAGATATTGAAATATCACTGTTAGAGGGCTTTTGTTCCCCTCATCAGCTTTGGTGCTATTTCATTCACATTGCAAATAGCTGCTTTATATCGCTTTTCCCTTTCCCCTCAGCATCTGTCTTTCTGTGCTTAGATTTCCCAGATTTCCCTTATATAACATTTTTATGTTTTACACTATGTGCTATTTTGTCCACATAGTATAAAATATCGTCCCATAACAATCCTTCTGCTCCCAAAGCCCATTTTCTTTTTCTGCCTGTATTTTCAACCTAGAACCTTTGCATTCTTTTTCCCTCTTCATGCCACTGGTGCAACACCTTAATCTTGTATCATTGACACATGTAATTAATTTGCTTCTTATATTTTGTTAGTTCACTAATGAAGACATTGAACAAATATATATTACATCTTATTCTGTAACTGTTCATTTTTATTCTTTTGAACTCTTCTAGGCATTTTCTCTAGCTATTCACTCTTATTAACTCCTGACCTTTATAACAGCTGTAAGTATGGAACTAGTCTTTTAATGGGGTTACAGTCCTATCTATGCTATTTATGGACGTGGGGAGAAATCATTCACTTTAAAATAGCATTCCCTTTAGTATTATCTTTACTTTTAAAAGCTACCTGGGATTTTATCAACTGGGGAACTGGATATATATAACAATATACCCTTTATATATAAAGTACTCTTGGAGGACCAATGTAGGAAATAAATTTAATGATTAACCAGGTTGAACATTAGCTTGAAGTTTCAAGAAGACCTGAGGAGAAGGAGAGTTTGGATAAGAGAAGGAGAAATGAACATTACTTCTGGAATTTGGGCAGGGTACTGCTGTGAAGGGGAGGCAGGGGTCCATCTGCTTGGAGAAAGGAGAGAGCAGATGTAGGAGAGGAGAAAGGAAGGAAGATACCAGGTGATGGAAAAAATGGAAAAAGAGGCTACAAAAAATGAATGTTCTGGTTATTTTTCTTAGCATTCAGAGTGTAGTCATGGCCAGGTATAGAGGAAGAGAAAGTTGCACTTTCCATGGTACATATCAGGAGGGTTCCACCTCAGCATACAGAATAAAAATCTAGTGAGTGAGAACTTTCATTTTCAGTAGTATCATAGATTGAATAGTTTATGAACTCTGAAAATGCTTCACAGATACACATACCCTCATACATGCACATAAATCTCTTTACATGCATAGCTGGGTCAACAAGGATGTCAAGGTAATTGAGTTAAAAATGATAGGTATATATTCTCACAATTGGCCAATACTGAAGCTGACAGCTGCCCCAGTGGCCTGGAGCTTTAGTTTTGATAAGTCAAGGATGGGACACAGAGATCTGTGGGTTTATCAGAGACTCCAGGAGAAAATCAGAATCCCTGAAAAGTGATCCTTAGCAAAAGAGAGTACAAGAAAAAGTTTTCTGAAGAGAGAGATAGTAAGGAATCTTGCCTGTCTTGACTGTGGCTCTGGTGGAGGGAAAACATCCCTGAATATTTTGTAACTATAAATCGGCCTTCATTATGATTTGAAAGCCAGAAATCACTTCACCTATGTGGAGTAATACACCTTAAGCCATGTATTTTGTTTAACCTGGTTTTGTAAATACAGATGCTCTCTAGAGGATTATACACTCAACTTACACTTCAAAAAATCTAATAGAAAGGTCTCAAATGTGAACTACCTAACCCTCTATCTCCTCTGGAGTTAGAAAAGGCAGAGGAAACAGAGATCAAATGGCCAACATCCGTTGGATCATTGAAAAAGCAAGAGAGTTCGAGAAAAACATCTACTTTTGCTTTATTGACTATACCACAGCCATTGACTGTGTGGATCACAGCAAACTGTGGAAAATTCTTCAAGAGTTGGGACTACCAGACCACCTGACCTGCTTCCTGAGGAATCTATATGTAGATCAAGAAACAAGAGTTAGAATTGGACGTGGAACAACAGACTGGTTCCAAATTGGGAAAGGAGTACATCAAGGCTGTATATTGTCACCCTGCTTATTTAACTTATATGCAGAGTACATCATAAGTAATGCTGGTCTGGATGAAGCACAAGCTGGAATCAAGATTGCCGGGAGAACTATCAATAACCCCATATATGCAGATGACACCACCCTTATGGCAGAAAGTTAAAAAGAACTAAAGAGCCTCCTGATGAAAGTGAAAAAGGAGAGTGAAAAAGTTGACCTAAAACTCAATATTCAGAGAATGAAGATCATAGCATCCGGTTCCATTACTTCGTGGCAAATAGATGAGGAAACAATGGAAACAGTGACAGACTTTATTTTGGGGGGCTCCAAAATCACTGCAGATGGTGACTGTAGCCATGAAATTAAAAGACAGTTACTTCTTGGAAGAAAAGTTATGACCAGCCTAGACAGCATATTAAAAAGCAGAGACATTACTTTGCCAACAAAGGTCCGTCTAAGTCAAGGCTATGGTTTTTCCAGTAGTCATGTACAGATGTAAGAGGTGGACTGTAAAGAAAGCTGAGTGCCGAAGAATTGATGCTTTTGAACTGTGGTGTTGGAAAGGAGATCCAACCAGTCCATCCTAAAGGAAATCAATCCTGAGTATTCATTTGGAGGACTTATGCTGAAGCTGAAACTCCAGTAATTTGGCCACCTTATGTGAAGAACTGACTCATTGGGAAAGAACCTGATGCTGAGAAAGATTGAAGGCAGGAGGAGAAGGGGACAACAGAGGATGAGATGGTTGGATGGCATCCCCAACTCAATGGATGTGAGTTTGAATAAGCTCCAGGAGTTGGTGATGGACAGGGAGGCCTGGCATGCTACAGTCCATGGGGTCGCAAAGAGTTGGACACGACTGAGCGACTGAACTGAACTGAACTGTCTCCTCTCATTCTCCTTCCGTCCCCCTCCTTCCCTCCCTCCCTCTCTCTCTCTCTCTCACACACACAGATCACAAAGCACATGGAGAAACAAACAACTATAAGTGAGAATTAAGTGTAAACAACCTGTCGTAGAATTAAAACATTCAAGACCTTAGATACTGGAATTAATGGAAGTAGATTATAAAATTATGTTCAAGTTTACTCTTGTTTTTCTGCTTTCTTAGGTTGTAAAGTTAGGTTGTTGCTTTGCCATCTTTCCTGTTTTTTTTGTGTGTAAGCATTTATGGCTATAAATTTTTGCCGTTAACGCTGCTTTCACTGAGTCCCTTAAGTATTGGTATAATGATTTCATTTTCATTCATCACTAAATATTTTCTAATTTACCTTGTGATTTATTTTTGAATCACTGGTTTTTAAAAAATATATTGTTGTAAAGCAATCACCAATCAATTAAAAATATAAATTTTTAAAAAGTAGATTGTTAATTTCCACAAATCTGTGACTTCTCAACCTATACTGTGTTATTCATTTTTTATATCGAGGTATGATTGATTTGCAATATATTATCAGTAGTTTCAGATATAGGACATAGTGATTCAAAATTTTTATAGACTATACTCCATTTATAGTTACTATAAAATATTGGCTATATTCTTTGTGCTATACAATATATCCTTGTATTTCCCTCTTATTTTCCTATCCCTATCATGCCCCTCCTCACTTCCATCTCACCACTGGTAACCACTAGTTTGGTTTCTATATCTGTAAGTCTGTTTCTTTTTTGTTATATTCACTCATTTATTTTATTTTTATCAAAGTATAGTTCATTTAAAATGTGTTAATTTCTAATATAGAGCACAGCAATTCAGATTTATATATATTTATATTATATATATATGTTGTTTGCATATATATATACACTTTTCCAGATTCTTTTTCCTTATAGGTTATTATAAAATATTGAGTACAGTTCCCTGTGCTGTACAGTATATCCTTGTTGGTTATCTGTTCTATATATGTATGTATATGTTAATCCCAAACTCTTAATTTATCCTCCCCACCCCCATTCTTTCCCCTTTGGAGATCCTAAGTTTGTTTTCTTTGTCTATGGGTCTGTTTCTGTTTTGTAAATAAGTCCACTTGTATCTTTTTTCTTGATTCCACATATAAGTGATATCATATGATATTTGTCTTTCTCTCCCTGGCTTACCTCACTTACTGTGATAATCTCTAGATCAATCCATGTTGCTGCAAATGGCATTATTCTTATTTATGGCTGAGTAGTATTCTGTTGTGTTTGTACACATATATATATATACACACACACATGCTATATCTTCTTTATCCATTCATTCATCAATGGGCACTTAGGTTGCTTCCTTATCTTGGCTATTGTAAATAGTGGTATAGTGAACATTGAGATGCATATATCTTTTCAATTATAGTTTTCTCCACATCTGTGCCCAGGAGTGAGATTGCAGGCTCATATGGTAACTTTCTTTTTAGAGTTTTGACATTGATACCATCAAAATTCAGAATATTTCCATCACTACAAAGATCCTTCAGGCTGTTGTTTTACAGCAATACGTGCTTTGCTTCTACACCACTCCCTTCTTAATCCCTAATAACCATCAATATGTTCTCCATTTCTATATTTTTAATTTAAAAAATGTTGTATAAATGAAATCATAAAGTAGGTAACCTTTGGGGGACTTTTTTCACTTTGCATAAGTTCTGTGGGCATCCATCTGGGTGGCTGCATGTATTGGTAGTCTGTGTATCATGTAGCAATGTTTATGTTGCATGTACCCATTGAAGGGTCCTTTTTACTGCTGAGCAACAGAAGGCAATGGCACCCACTCCAGTGCTTTTGCCTGGAAAATCCCATGGACGGAGGAGCCTGGCAGGCTGCAGTCCATGGGGTTGCTGAGTCGGACACGACTGAGTGACTTCACTTTCACTTTTCACTTTCACGCCTTGGAGAAGGAAATGGCAACCCACTCCAGTGTTCTCGCCTGGAGAATCTCAGGGACGGGGGAGCCTGGTGGGCTGCCGTCTATGGGGTCGCACAGAGTCGGACACGACTGAAGTGACTTAGCAGCAGCAGCAGCAGTAGAAGGCAATGGCACCCCACTCCAGTACTCTTGCCTGGAAAATCCCATGGAGGGAGGAGCCAGGTAGGCTACAGTCCATGGGATCAAAAGTGAAAGTGGGACTTTTTAAAAATTATTTATTTTGCTGCATCAGGTCTTAGTTGCACACAGAATCTCTAGTTATGGCACACCGGTAGGCTCCGGAGTTCTTGGGCTCAGTAATTGTGGTGTGTGGCTTAGTTGCTCTGCAGCATGTGGGATCTTAGTTTCCTGACCAGGGATCAAACCTGCGTCCCCTGCATTGCAGGGTGGATTCTCAACCACGGGACCACCAGAGAAGTCCCATGTTCATTTTCTAATTAGATATTTTTATACTGTTGAGTTTTGTGAGTTCTATATAAATTTCAGACACTAGTCCTTTTTTTGATACATGACTTGGCAATTTTTTCCTAGTCTGTAGCTTATCTTTTTTATTCTTTAAATAGGGTCTTTCATAGTGGAAAAAATTTTTAATTTAGATAAACTTCACTTTATCAGTATTTCCTTTTATGAATCGTGCTTTTGATTTAAAGAATCAAAGAACTTTTTGCTTTGCTCCTAGATCCAAATTTTTCTCTTCAGTTTTTTCTAAAAGTTTTATGGTTTTTACATTTAAGTCCATTTTGAGTTCATTTTTTAAGGTATGAGACTTGTGCCTGGAATGCTTTTAAAAATTTTTTTGCATATAGATATCTAATTGTTCGGGCTTCCCATGTGGCGTAATGGTAAAGAATCCGCTGCCAGTGCAGGAGACACGAGATGTGAGTTCAATCCCTGGGTCGGGAAGATTCCCTGGAGGAGGAAATGGGAACCCACTCCAGTATTCTTGCCTGGAGAATTCCTTGGACAGAGGAGCCTGGTGGACTACAGTCCTTGGGGTTGCAAAGGGTCAGGCACAACTGAGCAACTGAGCACACTGTGTATACACATACAATTGTTCATGCACCAGTTATTTCCTCCACTGAGTTGCTTCTGCCCCTTTGTCTAAATCACTGGACTTTTTTGTGTGTATCTGTTGTTTGGTTCTCTATTCTTTTTATTGATCTATGTGTCTATCCCTCCTCCAAAACAGTTTGATGACTAAGTCTTGAAATTTGGTAGACTTATTCATCCTACTTTATTCTCCTTTTCCAGAATTATTTTAGCTATTCTAGTTGCTTTATGTTTTTATCTATATTTCAGAATAACCTTGTCCATATCTATCAAGAAAAACCTTGTTAGCATTTTTATAATAATTGAACTAAATCAGTTTTCCTCAAATTGATATCTTTTCTGTATTGAGTCTTTCAATTCATAAAAATGGTATGTCTACATTAATTTAGATCCTCTGTTTCTCTTGTTAGCATTGTCTTTTACAGCATACATATACATGCTCTTTTAGAATTATGCCTGTCTTTCCATTTTTTGAGATGGTTAATTGTATTTTTAATTTTGTAATCACATACTCGTTGCTAATATATAGCAATGAATATAATTGATTTTTGTATCTTTATCTTGTATGCAGTAACCTTGCTGAGCTTACTTACTACAACTGACCTTGAACAAGATAGATTTGAACTGCAAAGGACCACTGACAAAGGAATTTTAAATATATATATATTTATATATATATATATATACACACACACTATAGTACTATAGCCCACTGGCTTCCCTAGTGGCTCAGACAGTAAAGAATCTGCCTGCAAATGCAGGAGACCTGGGTTTGATCCCTAGATTGGGAAGATGCCCTGGAGAAGGGAATGGCTACCCACTCCAGTATTCTTACCTGGAGAATTCCATGGACAGAGGAGCCTGGTGGGCTACAGTCCATGGGGCCACAAAGAGTCAGACATGACTGAGCCACTAAATGTAGCATAGCACTATATGATCTGTGGTTTGTTAAATCAAGAATGTGGATTTGCACATAGGGAGGACCAGTTCTAAAGCTATATGCAAATTTTTCAACTGCGTGGGTGTCAGTGCTCTTACCCACCATGTTGTTAAAGGTTCACCTGTAGTTTGCCATGTTTGTGGATTTCTTAGAAACTTTTATGCAATCATGTCATTCACAAACATGGAGAGTTCTATTTTTTCCTTTCTAATCTGTATGCCTTTTATTTCCATTTCTTCCCTTATTGAACTGGCTATAACTTCTAGCTTTATTATGAGTAAGTGGGGAAATCAGAAATCCTTGGCTTGTTCTCCATCATAGAGGGAAACATTCCACCTTTTGTCATTAAGTATAATGTTAGCTATAGATTTTTTGTAGATGCTTGTTACTAGATTGAGGAAGTTTTGCTCTATTCTATTTTTCTGGATTTTTAAAGTCATGAATAAGTATTGAATTTTATCAGATATTTTCTCTGTATCAACTGATATGATCAAGTGTTTTTCTTTTTTAGCTTGTTGCTACTGCTAAGTCACTTCAGTCGTGTCCGACTGTGTGCGACCCCATAGACGGCAGCCCATGAGGCTCCCCCGTCCCTGGGATTCTCCAGGCAAGAACACTAGAGTGGGTTGCCATTTCCTTCTCCAATGCATGAAAGTGAAAAGTGAAAGTGAAGTCGCTCAGTCGTGTCTGACTCTTCGCGACCCCATGGACTGCGGCCCACCAGGCTCCTCCGTCCATGGGATTTTCCAGGCAAGAGTGCTGGAGTGGGGTGCCATTGCCTTCTCCGTTTTAGCTTGTTAATGTGGTGGAATCCATTGACTGATTTTTGGATAGTGAACCAGACTTGCATCCCTAAGATAAACCCCTTTGTCATGGTATACAGTTCTTATTATATATTGCTAAATTCTATTTCCTAATATTTTTAAGGCCTTTTTGTTGTCTAAATAATATGGAGGAAATTGGTCTATAGTTTTCATTTTTTTGTACTTTTTCTGGTTTTGATATCAAGATAACAGCCTCACAAAATGCTTTGGGAAGTATTCTTCCTTTTGTGCTTTATGGAAGAGATCATGTATAACTAACATTAAGTTGACTTTAACTATATAGTAGAATTCTTCAGTGAAACCATTTGAATGTGGTACTTTGTTTTCTGGGAATTCACAAATTATGAATTCAACTTTTTTAATAGCTATGGGGATTTTCTAATTATTTTATATTGAATGAGTTGTAGTAATTAGTGTTTTTCAAGTTATTAGTCCATTTCATTTAAGTTGTTGAATGTATTTGTTTAAGAGGTTTTTGTAGTATACCCTTGTCTTTTTGAGATCTGTGGAATGTGTACTGATATGGGCTGGTTTTATTCTGATACTAGCAATTTGTTTATTTTCTCCTTTTGTCTTTGTCAGCAGTCTTAAAGACTGGATTTTTGTTTTATTGATTTTTTTTTCTATTTCTCTCTTTTCAATTTTATTATTCATTTCTGTTTTAAAATTTTTAGTCATTGCTTTAGAGTAGATGTGCTTTCAACAATTTTTTTTTAGATTTTTTTAAAATTTATTTTTACTGAAGTATAGCTGAATTATAATGTTAATTACTGCTGTACAGCAGAGTGACTCCATTATAAAAATATACATTCTTTTTCATATTCATTTCCATTATGGTTTGTCACAGGATATTGAATATAGTTCCCTGTGCTATACAATAGGGCCTTGTTTAACAAATTATTTTAGTTTAATTCATCTGAAGATGTCTTGATTTCTGCTTTATTCTTAAAGTATAGTTTTGCTGAATATAGTATTCTGGGTTGATAGAATCTTTTCTTTCATCTCTTAAAAAATGTTGTAGCATGTTTTTCTGGCCTCCATGGTTTCTGATGAAAAATCTACTGCCCTTTGAATTGTTTTTCTGTATATAGATGTTATCTCTCTCTTGTTATTATCAAAATTTTTTCTTTGTCTTTGGTTTTCTGAACTTTGACTATGCTGTGTCTTCATGGGGATTTCTTTAGGTTTATCTTGCTTGAGTTTACCCAGCTTCCTAAATCAGTCGGTATGTCTGTTTTTTTTTTTTTTAGCAATTCTGAGGATTTTGCAGGTGTTCTTTCTTTGAGCACTTTTTAACCCCTATCCTCCTTCTCCTCTCATTTTAGGATTCTTAAAACAGGAACATAGACGTTGGTGGAGAAATTTGGACTAAGTCTTACCTTTGCTTCCAGTACTCAGAATTGACCGTGTAAATTCCAATTCAAAAGTTCAGTGTAGTAAATATATTTCTGTTAGTGTATGTTCTGTTAGAGGGAAGAAGAAGAGTGCCTTTTCACTACAACAGCTCTGAGTATTTACAATTGTTTTATTCAAGAGCAGAAAGATTGGAAAACAATTACATATATCATTCAAAATTTGGAGAATGAAGATATTTCCATTAGAAGAAGAAATCGGATTATTTTAAAATTTTTCAGTGTTAACCTGACTCATCTGAAGGTGGTTAGAAGCTATTAAAATCTGTTCTCAAACTTTATTGAGAGTCTGAATCTCAGGAGTGGCATGCATGACTTTTCAGCCAGCTAGGATGAATGGGCAAAATTTAGCAGCAGTTCCAACTTCTGACATTTTATTGAAAAATGAATACCAAATTCTGGCACTGCTTTTTTGCAGCCCCTCTGAATAGCATACCAGTTTTGATATATTATAGCATATACACTGTGACTGGTATAAGGGACAAGAACACAACAAAGTTTCCTTTGAAGATAATATCCTTGAAAAAGTCACTTTGAGATTTAGTTACCTTATTTATAAACAAAGTTAATAATATCTGCCCATTCCTTCTATGAGGAATGAAGAGTAGGGGTGGATGCTGAGTAATACATCCTGGGAACAGCTTAGCAGTTTGTCTTAGATACAGCCTTGAAAGAAATGCTTTGTATGTATTGCAAACGTTTCCCTATTTTTGTGACAGCTACATCATTAATATTGTACTCCTAACATTCATTTCTTTTCCTCGGATTTATGTTTGACTACAGTAACTACTCTTTACAAAGTTTTCTCAGGAATCACAGTTTTTGGAGAGATTGTTCACCATTTATACAGAGAATAACGTTAAAGAGTTTTGTGTGACTTATCCTTTAGTTTTGTGATCAAATTCTGGCTAACAGAAATAGCAGGAAAAAAGTGTAAACTTTATTCCTCAATGACCCTTTAAATACTAGTCAGTCTTAAGCATTCTCTGAACAGTACGTGAATATGACCTGGATTAGAGAGTGTGATGAAGACATCGGGAAGGGAAGAGTGTTAGCAAGTAATATGGTGCACTCTTATCAATATAAAAAATACTAAAATAAACCATTTGGAATAAAACAGAATAATAGTAGTGTTAGAAATAGTAGTAGTAGTAACAGTAATAGCAACAACACTTTGGAAACAGTAATTTATTATTACGTTTGTGTTTTTCACGCAAGCGTGGCCAAGATTATATTTCCTGCTTATTCCAGTGGGATGGGGTTTCAGTTCAGTTCAGTTCAGTTGTTCAGTCGTGTCCGACTCTTTGTGACCCCATGAATCGCAGCACGCCAGGCTTCCCTGTCCATCACCAACTCCCGCAGTTCACTCAGACTCACATCCATCAAGTCAGTGATACCATCCAGACATCTCATCCTTGGTTGTCCCCTTCTCCTCCTGCCCCCAATCCCTCCCAGCATCAAAGTCTTTTCCAATGTCAACTCTTCCCATGAGGTGGCCAAAGTATTGGAGTTTCAGCTTTAGCGTCATTCCTTCCAAAGAAATCCCAGGGCTGATCTCCTTCAGAATGGACTGGTTGGATCTCCTTGCAGTCCAAGGGACTCTCAAGAGTCTTCTCCAACACCACAGTTCAAAAGCATCCATTCTTCGGTGCTCAGCCTTCTTCACAGTCCAGCTCTCACATCCGTACATGACTACTGGAAAAACCATAGCCTTGACTAGACGGACCTTTGTTGGCAAAGTAATGTCTCTGCTTTTGAATATGCTATCTAGGTTGGTCATAACTTTTCTTCCAAGGGATGGGGTTTAGAATGAAATTAAATTCGTGCAAAGAAGAATAAAACTGTGTTATTTTTTCCTGCACCACTAAACTTGGAGACCAAGTTCATGCTTGCTGTAACTCACTGAGTTTGCCCAATGTGGGGGAATGTGCTTGTTGGGAGGTGCAATTGCCATGGCCCCAAGCGCTCTCGAAGAAGGCAGTGGCCCCCACTCCAGGTCTCTTGCCTGGAAAATCCCATGGACGGGGGAGCCTGGTGGGCTGCCGTCTATGGGGTCTCACAGAGTCCGACACGACTGAAGCGACTTAGCAGCAAGTGCTCTTGCATGTTCTTGCTAGAGATGTCAGAGTGCAAAACCCTCTTTACCCAGGTCATTTCTCAGGGTTATGTTTGCAGCAAGTCACCTTAAGGGATGAAGTAATATCTTTCCCTAGACAAAGAGTAGGGTGGCTTCCTCTTACTATAAAAATAGTGACTATGTTAAGTTTGGTGTTCTTCTATAATGCAATCCAATGAGACACAGAGACAGAGATAAGTGACATTATATGTTTATCTTTCTCTGTCTTACTTTCTTCACTTAGTATGATAAGCACTAGGTCTGTCCATGTTGCTGAAAATGGCATAATTTTATTCTTTTTTCATGGCTGAGTAGGTATTCCATTGTATGTATGTATGTATATATTCATTCATCTGTCAATAAGCATTTAGGTTGCTTCCATGTCTTGCCTATTATAAATAGCCTTAGCACATTTTTAAGTCACACTATTAGGTTTTTGTTATTAAGTTGTAGGAATTCCTTACATATTTTGGAGATCAACCTCTTATCAGACATTTTTGCAGATGTTTTCCGCATTCTGTAGGTTGACTTTTCACTCTGCTGATTGTTTCCTTTGCTGGCAGAAGCTTTTTAGTTGGTGTGGTCATACTTGTTTGTTTTAGGTTTTATTACCTGTGCTGTTAGTGTTATATCTGTGTAAGTATTGCCAAGGCCAATGCCATGAAGCTTTATTTCTATGCTTTCTCCTATGTTTGCCTCTAGAACTTTTTAACAGTTTCAGCTCTTACTAAGTCTTTAAGTCTTTAATTTTGTGTTGATTTTTGTGTCTGATGTAAGAGTCAGATTTAATTCTTCGTTTTTCGTGTGAATATCCTATTCAGCTTTCCCATTACCACTTGTTGAAGAAGCTATCCTTTCCGTTTCATGTATTGTTACCACTCTTGTCAAAGACCAACTGACCATATATTTGTGTATTTATATCTAGGTTCTCTCTTCTACTCCATTGATCAGTCGGGTTTTATGCCAGTACCATATTATTTGAATACTGTAGCTTCATAATATATTTTCAAATCAGAGAGAATGATACATATGACTTTGTTCTTATTTTTCAAGATTGATTTGTCTATTCATGGTCTATTGTGTTTCCTTATGAATTACAGAATTGTTTTTTCTATTTCTGTGAAAAAAGAACTCTTTGGGATTTTGATAAGAATTGTGCTGAAAATGTAGGTTACTTTGGATAGTATGGACATTTTATTAACATTAATCTAACCATAAATACAATGTCTTTCCATTTTCCTCTGTCTTGTTTAATCCCTCTCATCAGTGTTTTCTATGTTTCTATATATAAATTTTTCACCTCCTTAGTTAAGCATATTCCTAAGATTTTATTCCTTTTGATACTATTGTAAATAGGATTTTTAAAAATTTCCTTTTCGAGGAGTTTGTTGTTAGTTAGCTGTAGTTAGTTTGTTGCAGTGTATCGAAATGCAAGTGATTTTTGTTTGTTGATGTATTCTGCAACTTTACTGCATTTGTTTACTAGTTTAAAAGGTCTTTATGGAGTCTTTTGGGTTTTCTACATATAACCATGTCATTTGCAAACTGAAATAATTTACTTCTTCCTTTCTAATTTGAATGAATTTATTTATTTTTCTCTTCTAATTGTTTTAGTTAGAGCTTTCACTGCTATATTAAACAGAAGTGGCAAGAGTATGGATCCTTGCCTTATTTCTGATTTTAGAGGAAAAACTTTGCTTTTTACCAATGAATATGGTTTTAGTTGTGGACTTTTCATCAGTTCAATCACACAGTCATGTCCGATTCTTTGTGACCCCATGGACAGCAGCACACCAGGCCTCCCTGTCCATCACCAACTGCTGGAGCTTACTCAAACTCATGTCCATTGAGTTGGGGATGCCATCCAACCGTCTCATCCTCTATCGTCCCCTTCTCCTCCTGCCTTCAATCTTTCCCAGCATCACAGTCTTTTCCAATGAGTCAGCTCTTCACAACAGGTGGCCAAAGTATTCGAGTTTCAGCTTCAGCATAAGTGCTCCCAATGAATATTCAGGATTGATTTCCTTTAGGATGGACTGGTTGGATCTCCTTGCAGTCCAGGGGACTCTCAAGAGTCTTCTCCAACACCACAGTTCAAAAGCATCAATTCTTCAGCCCTCAGCTTTCTTAATAGTCCAACTCTCACATCCATACATGGCTACTGGAAAAAACCATAGCCTGACTAGACAGACCTTTGTTGGCAAAGTAATTTCTCTGCTTTTTAATATGCTGTCTAGGTTGGTCATAACTTTTCTTCCAAGGAGCAAGGATCTTTTAATTTCATGGCTGCAGTCACTATCTGTAGTGATTTTGGAGCCCCAAAAAATAAAGTCAGCCACTGTTTCCTCATCTATTTGCCATAAAGTGATGGGACCAGATGCCATGATCTTAGTTTTCTGAATGTTGAGTTTTAAGCCAACTTTTTCATTCTCCTCTTTCATTTTCAAGAGGCTCTTTAGTTCTTCTAGTTCTTCGCTTTCTGCCATAAGGGTGTGTCATCTGCATAGCTGAGGTTATTGATATTTCTCCTGGCAATCTTGATTCCAGTTTGTGCATCATGCAGCCCAGTGTTTCTCATGATGTACTCTGCATGTAAGTTAAATAGCAGGATGACAATATACAGCCTTGACGTACTCCTTTCCCAATTTGGAACCAGTCTGTTGTTCCATGTCCAGTTCTAACTGGACAGATTTCTCTGTCCAGAAATCTGGACATACAGATTTCTCAGGAGGCAGGTCAGGTGGTCTGGTAGTCCCATCTCTTTAAGAATTTTCCCTAGATTGTTGCAATCCACACAGTCAAAGGCTTTGGTGTAGTCAATAAGCAGAAGTTGATGTTTTTCTGGAACTCTCTTGCTTTTTTTGTGACCAAGCAGATGTTGGCAATTTGATCTCTGGTTCCTCTGCCTTTTTCTAACTCCACCTTGAACATCTGGAAGTTCATGGTTCATGTACTATTGAAGTCTGGCTTGAAAAATTTTGAGCATTACTTTACTACCATGTGAGATGAGTGCAATTGTGCGGTAGTTTGAGCATTCTTTGGCATTGCCTTTCTTTGGGATTGGAATGAAAACTGACCTTTTCCAGCTATTGGCCACTGAGTTTTCCAAATTTGCTGACATATTGAGTGCAGCACTTTATCACAGCATCATCTTTTATGATTTGAAATAGCTCAACTGGTTCCATAACCTCCACTAGCTTTGTTTGTAGTGATGCTTCCTAAGCATCTTTTCATGAAAGGACTTTTCATGTATAGCTTTTATTGTATTAAGGTATTTTCTTTCTATTCCTAGTTTGGTGAGAGTTTGTGTCATGAAAGATTATTGAATTTTTCCAAGCATTCTATCTCTATTTAGATAATCCTGATTTTTAATCTGTATTCTGTTAGTATGATATATTAATTGATTTTTGTATGTTGAACTGTCTTTGCAT
Source organism: Oryx dammah (assembly GCF_014754425.2). Classification (NCBI taxonomy): domain Eukaryota; kingdom Metazoa; phylum Chordata; class Mammalia; order Artiodactyla; family Bovidae; genus Oryx; species Oryx dammah. The sequence goes on from NW_024070189.1 coordinate 86,038,741, forward strand.
TCCATAAATTTCAAGTGGTTGTGATGTGTGATTCTGTTAATGTACTTTTGTATTTGAGTTGCTAGTGTTTTTTCTGTTACGTCTTCTTGGAGAATTGACCACTTTGACCCCGTTATCATTATGTGAGTCCCTTCTTTATCCATAATAACTTTCCTTGCTCTGAAGTCTGCTTTGTTTGAAATTGATATAGCTATATCTGCTTTCTTTTAAGTAGTGTTAATGTGGTATTTTTCTCTATCAGTTTACTGTTAATCTATGTAGGTCTTTATATTTAAAGTGGGTTTCTTGTGTACAGCAAGCATATAGTTGAGTCCTATTTTTTGATTCACTATGAAAATGCGTGTTTTTTAATTGGTGAATTTAGATCAGTTAAGGCTGCAGTTGGTAGTAGAAAGGGAGATTGGGTGTGAGAGTGATGTTTATATTTCTATTCTATAACTCTTCTGCTGAATTAAATTTTTGACTTGGAATTAATTTTAATTAACCTCTTCGTGCCTCATCTTAATCTTGTGTCTGTTTCCTCATCTCTAAATGGAAATGATAAAAATTGTATGTGTCCCATAGCATTGCTAGAAGTATTATCTGAGTTAATATTTTAAGAACACTTAGAATATAGCTTAATACATAGAATATGTAAATGGTAAATATTAAATTTAAAATGACTTTAGCTTTATGTGTTTCCTCTATTTTTTTATATGAAAAGATTTGAGAGTTTTTTTAAACAGATAAGGAATCATTTAATGGATTTGAGGGGATGTGTATATAACACTGGAATTATAGTTTTGCTAGGAATTTTTGTAATATCACACAGGCACTATTATAAAGGTTAGACATCCCCTTTTTCATTCAAATGTAATGTTTGGTTCTTGGTATTAATTTGTGTTTTCTGAAGGTTTTGCTGTTTTAGGGTGATTTAGGATAATGCCAAACTAAAGTGACATACCTGCATTTATTTTTGAGCTTCTGAGAAATTAGTTAGGTTAACAATTCTATCATGAGGCATTCAATGTCCTAGAAATAATCTGTCTCTGGTTTGGTTCATACTCTGCAAAATCTTCAGGAATTGAGTAGTGGCAAACTTATTTGAAGAAAGAAAGCATTTGAAACTTTAAAATATCCTTCCTTTTAATTGATATGCAGATATCAAAGGTTGCAGATAGGACTCTGACAATGTGAGTCAATTTTTTTAAATGGAATATACCACATCCTTACTAAATTATTTTATTCTTCTTTCTACATGTATGAAATTTTAGATACAAATTTCTTTCGTTAAAACTTTTTAATGAGAGCTATGAAAAGACCCATAAAATATTTGGAAACCAAAAAATGTGTTCAGTTTCTTAAAATGTTTCACTCAAGGTGTAGTAGCCTATGGAAACACTGACATGTTATATTGTATTGGCATAACAAGAAAGTTTCCAAGAAATGCCCTGATAAGAGATTAGCATGCCAAGGTTTTGTCAGTGTTATGATGAAAAAGATGATATTGGCAAAAAGTAAAACCTCAGCCTGTGAAAATTGCTTCCAATACTGAAGCTGCTATACCTTTGATTTTATTTTCTAGGTCATTGTTTCCCAAACTACATGTTGAACTCCTAGTGGGACTGTGAAGATATTATGAGTGTTCTTGGTGATCAGAGCAGAATAGACCCAACAGTGGTAGGTGGCAGTGAAGGAATGCAAGCTGTTACATAAATGAACCAGATGCCCTGTCTCCTCTCGTCCCTCTCGTTAACTCCAAATCAGACTTTTTTCCTAGTCTTTTCAGATTTTCTACCTTCCTCAGAGATGAATATTGGTAACTTTCCACTTATTTTTTTCTCTTTCCTTAATATTACAGCTAACAACTATTGAGTAATTGCTTTGTGTCATGAGATGGTGTACTGGGTGTATTATATAGCTTATTTCATTTAAACCTCAGCAGAATTCTTGAAGATAAGTGCTATTTTTTTTATCCAGTTCATAAATGGAGAAGCTGAGGCTTGGGGAATTTCAGTGATTTGTATAAGAGCATTTGGCAAAGAAGAGATGCTGCCAGTTTTGAACACAGGCAGCCTGAATGTAAGATCCAGAGTCTTTTCTCTCTCTTCTCCTTTTGTTTATGTCACTGAATCTAATTGGATGAAACAGTCTGGGGACAGTTCCTCTCTCATTATTAACTATTTCTGAGGATGGAGAGCAACCCCTTTCAGTGGGGCAGCTCAGACAGCATATTCTGAGATTTTTCACATGGCAAAATGCTTCCTACAGAGATTAAGAAATGTCCTCTAAAGGACATAAAGAACCCTTAAGTTCTGCCTGGAAGAAAGGGAAATTATTGTTTTAAAACTTCAGCAGAAATGAAGGGCATCAGTTCTGTCCAGTCACTCAGCTGTATCCGACTGCAACCCCATGGACTGCAGCAGGCCAGGTTTCCCTATCCGTCATCAACTCCTAGAGCTTGCCCAAACTCAGGTCCATTGAGTCGGTGATGCCATCCAACCATCTCATCCTCTGTCATCCTCTTCTCCTCCTGCCTTCAATCTCTCCAGCATCAGGGTCTTTTCCAATGAGTCAGTTCTTTGCATCAGGTGGCCAAAGCATTGGAGCTTCAGCATCAGTCCTTCCAATGAATATTCAGGACTGATTTCCTTTAGGATTGACTGACTTGATCTCCTTGCAGTCCAGGGGCCTCTCAAGAGTCTTCTCCAACACCACAGTTCAAAAGTATCACTTCTTCGGCACTCAGCTTTCTTTATGGTCCACCTGTCACATCCATACATGATTACTGGGAAAACCATAGTGTTGACTAGATGGACTTTTGTCAGCAAAGTAATGTCTCTGCTTTTTAATGTACTATGTAGGTTCTTCCAAGAAGCAAGCGTCTTTTAATTTCATGGCTGCAGTCACCATATAAAGGGCATAGAGACTGACAAAAGTTTAGAAAACTTATTAATTCTCTAGTTTCTCAGACTGCTTTGACATAGTTACATATTTTTGGTGAAGATGATATCATTATATAAGAATTCTTCAGTCCCTCTTTTGGAAAAAGTGTTTCCCTCTTGCCTCTTCATTGCTCCCTTCTGCTAATACCTGTTTCTCAAGAAGATGACTGTGTGATACTATGGTCTCTGTTAAGAATTAAAGGACACATTTAACAGCTGAATTCTTCCAAATGAATTACAAAGTTAAATAGAAATGGGAATTCCAATAACGATGGCAAAAATAGCTGGGTCAGTTCCCTTCATAAACAATAGTTTAAAACAAAACTGGAAAATATTATTAAAAGCAGTTGGCTAAAGGCTGATAAATGTCCAAAAGCAAATAGAAACTGAGAAAAGAAAATTCTTTTGGAGGACTGTTATTGCATTGGTAAAAGTTGCAAGTTTGTGGCTTTCTCACCTGATGTGCATGCATGCTCAGTCATTAAGTTGTGTCGTGAACTGTAGTCTGCCAGGCTCTAGTTCTACCTAAACTGAATTCTAGCACAAGAAAAACTACACTTTGCTAGTATAAAGAGGCTACATGTCAGAGTTCAGAGCAGGATTCTAAAAGTGAGAAAGCCATGTTTACCTAACAAGTGTTTCATTTTTCCCCTCCAGTAAAATTTGGGGCTCTTTCTTCCTGCTGATGGCCATTCTTTCAGTGCTTGGAGACAGTCTGCAATCTCTGTAATTTTTGTGCTGCGTGCATGCTAAGTCACTTCAGTCATATCTCTTTGTGACCCTATGGACTGTATGTAGCTTGCCAGACTTCTCAGTCCATGGGATTCTCCAGATAAGAATACTGGAGTGGTTTGCCATTTCCTCCTCCAGGGGATCTTCCTAACCCATGGATCAAACTTGTGTCTCCTGAGGTTCCTGCATTGCAGGCAGATTCTATCTCTTTCAAAATCGGAATTTTCTTGAAAGATTACATACATGTTGGGATTTTTAGGGCAGAGCAGGGATGTCTGACCTTTATGCTTAACATTGGTAGTGGGCCAAAGCTTACCTTTGAGAGGTAAAGGTTGTAAGAGTATACACAGATACATTCTCTAAAGGAAAAACTTGTCTTTAGCCACTGTGACCATACTTTTGGTTGTTCATATACAAAAATATCTACCAGAATCCACTGGGTACCCAAGTGTTATGTCTCATTAATTTGGATAGTCCTAGAATAAGCTGGGATGTCATTTATGCTTAAGAGGGTCAGTGGCTTGGAAAACTAAGATGTTCTTTGGAGTTGTATCAGTTTGGGGGCATTCTCCTAACTTAGATACACTTAGAGGATGAGCCTGACCTGGGCTCTTTACTCACCCTCTGTGCTTCATGGCCATTGGGTTGGCTAGATCTACACACATATATCACTACACTAGAGACCAACTCAGTCTCTCTGGATGAAGGTATTAGTTAGGGTTCCTCAAAAAAACTGAACCAGTCAGATAGATATATAGATAGATAGATATGAAGGAGGGAAGGAAGAAAGGAAGGAATAAGAACATTTATTATATGGAATTAACTTTTGCAATTATGATATCTGAGAAGTCCCAAGAACTGCAGTTAGTAGAGACCCAGAAGAGCAGATGGTTTACTGCTAGTCTGAACCTCCTGAAACCCAGAAGAGCAAATAGTATAAGTTCTAGTCCAAGTCTGAGACTAAAGGCAGGACAAGACTAGTGTTCCAGCTGGAAGGCTGGCATAGAGAGAGAATTCTTACTCAGCTCTTTTATTCTGTTCAGACTTTCAACAGATTGGATGAGCCACACCCACATTGAGGAGGGCAGTCTACTTTATGTAGTCCACCAATTCAAACCTTAATCTCATCCAGAAACATTCACAGACACACCCATAACATGTTTAACCAAATATTTGACCATCCCATGGCTCAGTCAAGCTTATATATAAAATTAAGTGTCACAGTAACTCAGAGTGAACTATCTAATCACTTTGGCCAAAGAACTGACCTTGGTTAGAAAAGCATGTCTTATAACCTCCTGCTTATGGTGAAACAAAGGTTGGCCTGGACTAAATTCTTGTTACCTGACGGTTCAGTAACTACAATGAGGATATTACAAAGCCATCCAGGCATAAAATAAACTAGTTAATATTCCTGGTTAATACTCATCCAGAAGAAATATGTTTTAGATTTAAAGGTTCTTGAGCACAGTATAATCTGCTTGGAGAAATACCAAGTTAACTATACCACAGGGTACTCTTGATAAGGACCATAAGAGAGAAAAACCACAGGGTACTCTTGATAAGGACCATAAGAGAGAAAAGAGTACTACAGGAGTTCAGGGTAGGGGATAGAAAGAGGAAAGCATTTTTTTAGGTCTGAATATTTTTATTATTTGTCTTGGCCTTTGCTTGCTCAGTTGGGGCAGCTTTTTTAAAAATTGAGGTATAAATAACATACCATGAAACCCACCACTTCAAACTGTAAAATTCAGTGACTTTCAGTGTATCCACATAGTTGTGCAACCATACCACTGTCTAATTCCAGGACATTCTTTTCATCCTCAGGGTAGCTTTTTACAGCAGATAACATTTTCTTAAATTTTTCACCATCATACACACATCTTACAAATGCTACAGCATGAATTTATTGATGAAATATTGATATTTTGACTTATTGACCTGGGAAAAGAAGCAGTTGCTTTCTAATACATACACAACACCTATCTCATGTGATATGTTTTCAGTAAGTCCTTGGGACTTATCAAAGTATTTGGGAGTGGAACCTTTTCAGCCTCTCATACTACTTCTTTGCCCTAACATTTTTACTATAATTTTGCATATTAGTGGTATGTTCACATCAATTCTATGACTTCTGCTTTTTAAGGAAGTAAGTTCTGTCACTAAATAAGTTGCATCCTGAGCTTTTTTACTCAAAGCTTTACCCTGTTTTGAGTTTCCAGTTGTCGTTTAAAATAATAGCATCTTTACTTATTAAATGTCTGTAATCTGTGGTTAACTGTTTTTTCAATTTTCCTGGATCTACCACGGTAGATGGAAGCTCTTTGCTCCAGACCACATGCAATGGAAAAGAGCAACTTGACCCATTTAAAACCTGTGGACAAGTAGCTTTCAGTATAAAGATAGAATTTTTTTCCACTGTGTCTCTTACTATAGTAGAGCAGCAAAATGACTCAGAAGATTATAATTATCACTAATTTTATCAGAATTTTCCATTAACATAGGCCTAGAAACCTTTTTCTTCTCAAAACTTGTCTTCAAAATTCATCACACTGAACTCTCATAAATGTCTGCACAATGCAAATACTATATAAAACAAGAAATTTTCAAAAAACACCATGCAGTACAATTTATTTCAGTTGACTTAGTCTATGCTTTGCACTGTTTACAATAGCAAGGTGTCAAGGGAGAGAGTTGAGCATGTGGAAGATTCCTTCTTTAGACTGAAAATTCCTGTTTGATTCTCTATTACGTTGACATTGGGTAAAGGGAGGTTAGGGGAAGTTATGAGTGAGAGAGGCTACTGTCTACTGTCCTCACTTCTGGGCAATATTCACCCTTTGTTACTGGCTGTCCCTTTCTCGTGTCCATGTCGGAAAAGGCCACACCCAAGAGTCCTGTCTTACCAGTTACTAATACTTTTATTATGTATTTATTTAATATTCAATGCTGATACTTTTGAACCGGTATCAAATATATTTGAGTTATTTTTCTCCTCATGCTAATAAGTATCATCTGAGTTGCTGAGCCGTCTTGCCTTACATGCTGTGTGCTCGGTGGTGTGCGACCTAGATGGAATCACTGGGCCTCGGAGGCAAAGATCAGATGAATAAAAACCTCATTAGGACCTGGCACTGACTTTCCTTTAGCACTTACCAACTCTAATTGTCTGTTTACTTGGCTCTCTCTTTTCCCCACTGAATTGGATCTTCCATGAAGGAAAAGTATTTGCTTATCTACTATTAATTTCCCAGTATGTTACATAACATCCCGTAAAAGGTAAATATTCCATAAGTGTTTGCTTTTGAGTAAATACTGAACTCCTTAAAACATCCACATCTTCCTGCTTCATACTCATTTGTGAACTACTCTAACAAAATGTTCATAATAATTTTATTTTAATAGCAACAAACCCAGTTAGGCACTGAATAAGAGCCTAACTCTGAAAAACGTGTTAAAGTCTCAGTTGCTCTGTGGATGGCAGAATGAATATAATTTTTCCTGGTGAAACAGAGGCAACTCATTGTTTTTTTTTTTTTTTAAGTAGTTTGGCCTGTGGGCTACAAACAAATGAAAAGTAATTTTATCCCAAGTAACAATCACCTTTGGGGAATCCTAGAGCCTGTGGTATCCTGAATTGCTGAAAATAACTCAACTCTGTGGTCTCCTTAAGACATACATCTGTAGATGCTGCTCTGCCAGTGGGGATTATTTAGTTATTTGTGACACTGCCTCATAGGAAGTGCACAGAATGTTGTCCTCTCTTGCCTTAGACTCTGGGGATATTTGCAGGAAATTAGATACTTTACCTCTGAGAAAATTCACTGGCTCTAGTTGTTTGTTTCTTAGTTCAAAGCATTCCTTTGCCTTTGCCATGGGATGTTGTGGCCATCCCCAGGGCATTTTTTTTTTTTTAATCAGAGCTACCTGTGTTGTCTTTTACCCTCAAGAACAAGTCATGCCCTGGAGGGGTAAGAGTTAAGAACCAGGTGAGCCCTTTCCTTGTCCTTATAACTTACTCTTCACTGAACCACGATGTGCTGCAACTTGTCACGGCTTTACTTTAGTACAGTTTGGCCCATTTGTCTTCCTTAGTCTCTCCAATGTCTTCTTGATCAGATTATTGCTAATCATCTTGTAAATGTCTATTACCATTCCTTTGCTGATATTTCTTTTTTAACCTGTTTTGTGTCGATCATCTTCCAGGTTTACTATTTCTATTCTGATATCAAATTCTTTTTTTCCAGCCCTTTTTTTTTTCCTAATTTGTGGATTTTTCCTTTTCAGAATTATACTTTGCACAAACTTTCAGGTCAGGTTGACTTGCTTCTCACCTGAGCTCTTGTTTAAGATGTACTTGATTAGGAACTTCCTCAACCACATTACATCTAGATCACGTGGATCACTAGAAAAAATATTTCCTGAACTTAAAAAAAATTAAAGGTTGACTGTGGCTTTTCTGTCCCTTGAAATTGCTCAGTATTTGCCAAACCATTTTCATAACTCTGTGTGAACTTGGCCTCCCTCAGAATGTTAAGGATGAGAAGGAAGGAATAACCCATCTTTTCTCTTATACCAAAAATGAAGTGAATAATCTTCAAGAAATCCTGTGACATGGCTGCTATAAATAACACCATTTTATGGCTATAGAGATACAGGTCTTAGAAAGAAGGTTAACTTCCAGTCTATGTGGCTAAAAACTGAAGCAACTGAAATGCTAGCCAGGCAATAGAATTTCCAGTCCCAAGCCCTACCTATTAAATCTCCAGGGTAGTTTTTAAACGAATGCATTTTCCAGTGATATAATTTTAGAAATAATCGGGAGAGGAAATGGGGAAAGAACTAAGTCAAATATTCATATATGAATATCTTATTAAATATTAATTGAGTCCAAGACTCTTGAGAGTCCCTTGGACTGCAAGGAGATCCAACCAGTCCTTTCTGAAGGAGATCAGCCCTGGGATTTCTTTGGAAGGAATGGTGCTAAAGCTGAAACTCCAGTACTTTGGCCACCTCATGCAAAGAGCTGACTCATTGGAAAAGACTCTGATGCTGGGAGGGATTGAGGGCAGGAGGAGAAGGGGACAACCAAGGATGAGATGGCTTGATGGCATCACGGACTCGATGGATGTGAGTCTGAGTGAACTCCGGGAGTTGGTGATGGACAGGGAGGCCTGGCATGCTGCGATTCATGGGGTCGCAAAATGTCGGCCATGACTGAGCGACTGAACTGAACTGAAGGGCCAACAGTCCTAATGGATGCTGGGAATAGCTCAGTGGACAAGGAAGACCAGACTTGCCCTACTGGACTTTACATTCAGAGAAAAGAGGCAGATGTTAATAGACAAGTAAACCACGTAGCAAAACAAGAGAGAACCAGACAGTGGTCAGAGCTTTGAGGGAAATAAGGCAAGGTGATTTTACAAAACCTCTGGAGCAATGCTGTAGTAGTGGATGGCCTGGAAATAGCTTACAGAGAAGGTGACATTGGAGCTGAGAAGTGAATAGTTGGTGTTTTAGTCATTGTTGTTAAGAATTAGAAATAAATGTTTCCAAATGTGCCAAAAAGTTTTTACATAAAATGAAATCCTTCCAAAGCCAAAATAAAACCAAACATTGCTGAAACATCTTATTTTACCCCAGATAAATGGAGAAAAGCAAACATCAAGTCTCTTTTCTCTCTCAAGTTTATCTTTCTCTCTGTCTCTCTTTTTGAGGATGAAGATTCAAAGTCACGTATATTATGTTCAATTTAATACAACAAAGGACATTTATTTTTCTATTTCATTTTTATAGGTAACATATAGACAAAGTTTAGGAAGTAAGAAAATTCTAAAAGACCTGAAAAAAGGAAAAAGAACTGTCTTCTGTTGCACCTGTCCCCACCTAAGATTCTCACACTACAGTGATAATCACGTTCAATCTTTGTTATTTTCTTAGATTTTTGCATCCATTACTGTAAAATAATGCATTTATACACTGTTTCTTTCTTTTTCAGTTTTATGTATTATATATTCATTTATTCTTTTAAAAACTATAGACCCAGAAAGTTGATATGAGGAGGGTGGTGGGAGGGGGGGTTCAGGGTTGGAAACTCATGTACACCTGTGGCGGATTCATGTCAATGTATGGCAGAACCAATACAGTATTGTAAAGTAAAAAATAAATAAATATGAAAAAAAAATTTTTTAATAAAAACTATATTTTTATGTTATTCTTTCCTCCCATATCTCTTCTCTCCCACTTTCTTTTAAAATAGTTGTATCATTTGTTTTAATTAGATCAGTTAAGATCTGTTAATCTAGATATATTAAATCTGTTGTCAATTAGATCATGATTTAATGGCTCAGAACTTAAGTTTAATGATGAATGATACAAATATTATTCACATATAGGCCATATTATTTACAATGATTATATTTCCTTTCTTGCATATCCTTTTCACAAGTTTTAATAATCTGACTCATTAAAAAAATTTTTTTTTACCAGCCTATTATTAATTCATACCCAAACTCTTCCTCAGAACTATGAATCTCCTGTCAAATGTTCAAAGATCCATATGTTAGTGGTTTACCAGTTTCGGCTTCTTGGAAGCATTTCTCTGTAAGCTCTCCATTGTCTTGCTCTAATCTGAACTGGTTGATTATCCATCATTCTGACCCCCTCACCCCTTTTTTTTAATTGGAGCGCTGCTTCTTGAATTTAATGTCTGCCTTTTTCTTGGGTATGGTAAGCCAAATAATGACCCCTCAAAGATGTGCACATCCTAACTGTTAGAACCTGTGTATATGCTACTTGACATGGCAAACAAGACTTTATAGATGTAATTAAGAACGCTGAGCTTTTCCGCCCGCTCCCCTCTCCCCTCGAGCGCCGCTCTGGCCGCACTGCGCTCGGTCTGAGCTCCGGGCTCCTGCTAAGCCAGCGCCGCTGTCGCCTCCCTCCAGTCGCCATCATGATCATCTACCGGGACCTCATTAGCCATGACGAGATGTTCTCCGACATCTACAAGATCCGGGGGGTTGCGGACGGGCTGTGTCTGGAGATGGAGGGGAAGATGGTCAGTAAGACAGAGGGTAACATCGATGACTCGCTCATTGGTGGAAATGCCTCCGCTGAAGGCCCCGAGGGCGAAGGTACCGAAAGCACAGTAATCACTGGTGTCGATAATGTCATGAACCATCACTTGCAGGAAACCAGCTTCACAAAAGAAGCCTACAAGAAGTACCAAAGATTACATGAAGTCAATCAAAGGGAAACTTGAAGAACAGAGACCAGAAAGAGTAAAACCTTTTATGACAGGGGCTGCAGAACAAATCAAGCACATCCTTGCTAATTTCAAAAACTATCTGTTCTTTATTGGTGAAAACATGAATCCAGATGGCATGGTTGCTCTGCTGGACTACCGTGAGGGTGGTGTAACCCCATATATGATTTTCTTTAAGGATGGTTTAGAGATGGAAAAATGTTAACAAAGTTGGCAGTTACTTTGGATCAATCCCCTGTCGTCAAAACTGGCTGGCCACTGCTTTTCATCCACACAACACCAGGACTTAGACAGATGGGACTGATGTCATCTCGAGCTCTTCATTTATTTTGAATGTTGATTTATTTGGAGCGGAAGCATTGTTTTTGAGAAAACGTGTCATGTAGGTTGTCTAAAAATAAAACACATTTAAACTCAAAAAAAAAAAAAAAAAAAAGAACGCTGATACAAGGAGTTTATTCTGAATTATCCAGATGGGCCCTGTGTAATTACCTTATAGAGGGAAGTAGCCGAGTTCTGTCAGAGCCCAAGAAAGAAGATGTTACGCTTTGCCTTTGAAGATAGAGGAGGAGACCGTGAGCCAACATACGCAGGTGGCTTCTAGAGTCTGGAAGCAAGGAGACAGATTTCCCCTTAGAGCCTCCAGAGGAGCACAGCTCTACCTACACTTTGAATTTAAGACTTCCAACTTCTGGAACTGTAAGATAATAATTTTCTATTGTTTTAAACCACTCAGTTTGTGGTAATTGTTACATCACCAATAGGAAACTAATGTGGTGGCTTATTCTCTAATTTTGGCAGTTGTCTGACATCTTGAAAAAGAATGGATGGAAGATATCTTTTTGATGATCTATATATCAAAAAATGGGCTTCCCTGTGGTGCTAGTGGGAAAGAGCGTTCCTGCCAATGAAGGAGACGTAAGAGATGCAGCTTTGATCCCTGGGTCAGGAAGATTCCTGGAATAGGAAAGGGCAACCCAATCCAGTATTCTTGCCTAGAGAATTCCATAGACAGAGGAGTTTAGTGGGCTATAGTTCATAGGATTGCAAAGAGTTAGACACGACCGAAGCGACTTAACACACACACACACGTGTCAAAAAATATCTTCACTTTTACCTAAGAGTTCATTCAGGATGGAAATAGTTTTCTGTCAGCATTTTGAAGGTATTTCTGTCTTGTACTTTTGCTTCCAGTCACAAGTTTGACGCCATTCTGATGCCTGATCCATTGTTTTGGCCCATTTTATTTATTTTTCTTTTAGGAAGCTTGTAATATATTCTTTTTGTCTCCAGTGTTGAGAAATTGCCTGAGGGTATGCTTTTGCTTTAGTGGGAGTCATCTTCTATCTATTGTATTACCACTAGTAATATGGAAACGATGGACGTGAGTCTGAGTGAACTCCGGGAGATGGTGATGGACACGGAGGCCTGGCGTGCTGCGATTCATGGGGTCGCAAAGAGTCGGACACGACCGAGCAACTGAACTGAACTGAATATGGAAACTTAACCTTTTCATTCTGGAATATTTTCTAAATTATGTATTTGATAACTTTCTTCCCTTTCTTTTCTCTCCTCTCTCTTTATGGAACTCCTATTACTTGGCTTTTAGACATTCTGGACTGATCCTTGGGGTTTCCTTTTCCCGCTTACGATTTCTGTTTCTGGCTTTGCTCTGCTTTCTAGAGGTTGCCTTATCCATATGCTCTAACTCTTCTGAAGTTTGTCAGTTCTTCTATCTGATTCTTCATTTTCAAGAGATTTTTCTTAAGGTAAAGTAATTAGCCTCCAATTAAAATAAATTAATTAATTTAAAAAAAAGATTTTTTTTGATCTTTGAGTTTTCTTTAAAATTTGCCATTCCTTTTTCATAAAAATAGGATTTTCTCTTCCCTTTGAAAGGAAAATAATTAAACTGTTTGACTCTGTTATGAAATCAGTTTTACCTTCCCAGTAATTTTGGTTTTTGCATCATGTAGGAGGCTTTTCTAAAATGCATGATGTTCCTTGTCTACCTAGTCACATTTAAGACCAAGGCACTGGAAAACTGATTGGGAATTATATGCATCAGTTTGTATGCATTTGTTTGCACCAGAGACATAGGCTGCTGATCAGTGCTCTTTGCTAAAGGCTTCTTTGGCTTGGCTCTTTCAGGAATGAAATTTTTACAGTTATCATAGGTCACCCTATCCTCCCAAATTTTGCTGATCATTTATTTCAGAGTGATCAAAATCAAATCCCATATGACTGTACAGTGGAAGTGAGAAATATATTTAAGGGACTAGAACGGATAGACAGAGTGCCTGATGAACTATGGATGGAGGTTCATGACGTTGTACAGGAGACAGGGATCAAGACCACACCCATGGAAAAGAAATGCAAAAAAAGCAAAATGGCTGTCTGAGGAGGCCTTACAAATAGCTGTGAGAAGAAGAGAAGCAAAAGCAAAGGAGAAAAAGAAAGATATACCCATTTGAATACAGAGTTCCAAAGAATAGCAAGGAGAGAAAAGAAAGCCTTCCTCAGCAGTCAATGTGAAGAAATAGAGGAAAACAATAAAATGGGGAAGACTAGAGATCTCTTCAAGAAAATTAGAGATACCAATGGAATATTTCATGCAGAGATGGGCACAATAAAGGACACAAATGGTAGGGACCTAATAGAAGCAGAAGATATTAAGAAGAGGTGGCAAGAATACACAGAAGAACGGTACAAAAAAGATCTTCACAACCCAGATAATCATGATGGTGTGATCACTCACACTCACCTAGAGCCACACATCCTGCAATGTGAAGTCAAGTGGGCCTTAGGAAGCAACACTACTAACAAAGCTAGTGGAGGTGATGGAATTCCAGTTGAGCTATTTCAAATCCTAAGAGATGATGCTGTGGAAGTGCTGCACTCAATATGTCTGGAAATTTGGAAAACTCAGCAGTGGCCACAGGACTGGAAAAGGTGTTTTCATTCCAATCCCAGAGTAAAGCAGTGCCAAAGAATGCTGAAACTACCACACAATTGCACTCATCTCACACTGGTGGCTCAGAGGTTAAAGTGTCTGCCTGCAATGTGGGAGACCTGGGTTTGATCCCTGGGTCGGGAAGATCCCCTGGAAAAGGAAATGGAAACACACTCCAGTATTCTTGCCTGGAGAATCCCATGGACAGAGGAGCCTGGTGGGCTACAGTCCACGGGGTTGCAAAGTCAGACATGACTGAGTGACTTCACTTTCACTTTCACACGCTGGTAAAGTAATGCGCAAAATTCTCCAAATACGTGAACCATGAACTTCCAGATATTCAAGCTGGATTTAGAAAAGGCAAAGGAATCAGAGATCAAATTGCCAACATCTGCTGGATCATCAAAAAAGCAAGAGAATTCCAGAAAAACATATATTTCTGCTTTGTTGAATATGCCAAAGCCTTTGACTGTGTGGATCACAACAAATTGTGGAAATTCTTCAAGAGTTGGGAATACCAGACCACCTGACCTGCCTCTTGAAAAACCTATATGCAGGTCAGGAAGCAACAGTTAGAACCGGACATGGAAGAGATTGGTTCCAAATAGGAAAAGGAGTACGTCAAGGCTGTATATTGTCACCCTGCTTATTTAACTTATATGCAGAGTACATCATGAGAAATGCCAGGCTAGAGGAAGCACAAGCTGGAATCAAGATTGCTGAGAGAAATATCAATAACTTCAGATATGCAGATGACACCACCCTTATGGCAGAAACTGAAAAAGAACTAAAGAGCCTCTTGATGAAAGTGAAAGAGAAGAGTGAAAAACTTGGCTTGAAGCTCAACATTCAGAAAACGAAGATCATGACATCCGTTCCCATCACTTCATGGCAAATAGATGGGGAAACAGTGGAAACAGTGGCTGACTTTATTTTCTTGGGCTCCAAAATCACTGCAGATGGTGATTGCAGCCATGAAATTAAAAGACACTTACTCCTTGGAAGAAAAGCTCTGACCAACCTAGACAGCATAATAAAAAGCTGAGACATTACTTTGCCAACAAAGGTCCATCTAATCAAAGCTATGGTTTTTCCAGTAGTCCCATATGGATGTGAGAGTTGGACTATAAAGAAAGCTGAGCGCCAAAGAATTGATGCTTCTGAACTGTGGTGTTGGAGAAGACTCTTGAGAGTCTCTTGGACTGCAAGAAGATCCAACCAGTCTATCCTAAAGGAGATTAGTCCTGGGTGTTCATTGGAAGGACTGATGTTGAAGCTGAAACTCTAATACTTTGGCCACCTAATGCGAAGAGCTGACTCATTGGAAAAGACCCTGATGCTGGGAAAGATTGAGGGCAGGAGGAGAAGGGGACGACAGAGGATGAAATGGTTGGATGGCATCACTGACTCGATGGACATGGGTTGTGTAGACTCCGGCATTTGGTGATGGACAGGGAGGCCTGGCGTGCTGCAGTTCATGGGGTCACAAGAGTCAGACATGGCTGAGCAACTGAACTCAATTATTTCAGAGACGACGACTTTAATCCCTTATCTGGGAGATATAAAGTGTCTGCTGGCATTCTTAAAGACAAATGGGAAAAGGGACCCATACATTTCATTGTTCAGTATATAGACACTCCTTATTACCAAATTCAGACTCAAATTGAAGAAAGTAGGAAAAAACCCTAGACCATTCAGGTATGACCTAAATCAAATCCCTTATGATTATACAGTGGAAGTGAGAAATAGATTTAAGGGCCTAGATCTGATAGATAGAGTACCTGATGAACTATGGAATGAGGTTCATGACATTGTACAGGAGACAGGGATCAAGACCACCCCCATGGAAAAGAAATGCAAAAAAGCAAAATGGCTGCCTGAGGAGGCCTTACAAATAGCTGTGAAAAGAAGAGAAGTGTAAAGCCAAGGAGAAAAGGAAAGATATAAGCATCTGAATGCAGAGTTCCAAAGAATAGCAAGAAGAGATAAGAAAGCCTTCTTCAGTGATCAGTGCAAAGAAATAGAGGAAAAGAACAGAATGGGAAAGACTAGAGATCTCTTCAAGAAAATTAGAGATACCAAGGGAACATTTCATGCAAAGATGGGCTCGATAAAGGAGAGAAATGGTATGGACCTAACAGAAGCAGAAGATATTAAGAGGTGGCAAGAATACACAGAAGAACTGTACAAAAAAGATCTTCATGACCCAGATAATCATGGTGATGTGATCACTCATCTAGAGCCAGACATCTTGGAATGTGAAGTCAAGTGGGCCTTAGAAAGCATCACTACGAACAAAGCTAGTGAAGGTGATGAATTCGAGTTGAGCTATTTCAAATCCTGAAAGATGATGCTGTGAAAGTGCTGCACTCAGTATGCCAGCAAGTTTGGAAAACTCAGCAGTGGCCACAGGACTGGAAAAGGTCAGTTTTCATTCCAATTCCAAAGAAAGGCAATGCCAAAGAATGCTCAAACTACCACACAATTGCACTCATCTCACACGCTAATAAAGTAATTCTGAAAATTCTCCAAGCCAGGCTTCAGCAGTACGTGAACCTTGAACTTCCAGATGTTCAAGCTGGTTTTAGAAAAGGCAGAGGAACCAGAGATCAAATTGCCAACATCCGCTGGATCATGGGAAAAGCAAGAGAGTTCCAGAAAAACATCTATTTCTGCTTTATTGACTATGCCAAAGCCTTTGACTGTGTGGATCACAATAAACTGTGGAAAATTCTTCAAGAGATGGGAATACCAGACCACCTAACCTGCCTCTTGAGAAGTCTGTATGCAGGTCAGGAAGCAACAGTTAGAACTGGACATGGAACAACAGACTGGTTCCAAATAGGAAAAGGAGTATGTCAAGGCTGTATATTGTCACCCTGCTTATTTAACTTATATGCAGAGTACATAATGAGAAACACAAGCTGGAATCAAGATTGCTGGGAGAAATATCAATAACCTCAGATATGCAGATGACACCACCCTTATGGCAGAAAGTGAAGAGGAGCTAAAAAGCCTCTTGATGAAAGTGAAAGAGGAGAGTGAAAAAGATGGCTTAAAGCTCAACATTCAGAAAACGAAGATCATGGCATCTGGTCCCATCACTTCATGGGAAATAGATGGGGAAACAGTGGAAACAGTGTCAGACTTTATTTTTGGGGGCTCCAAAATCACTGCAGATGGTGACTGCAGCCATGAAATTAAAAGATGCTTACTCCTTGGAAAAAAAGTTATGAGCAACCTAGATGGTATATTCAGAAGCAGAGACATACTTTGCCGACTAAGGTCTGTCTAGTCAAGGCTATGGTTTTTCCTGTGGTCGTGTATGGATGTGAGTTGGACTGTGAAGAAGGCTGAACACTGAAGAATTGATGCTTTTGAACTGTGGTGTTGGAGAAGACTCTTGAGAGTACCTTGGACTGCAAGGAGATCCAACCAGTCCATTCTGAAGGAGATCAACCCTGGGATTTCTTTGGGGAATGATGCTGAAGCTGAAACTCCAGTACTTTGGCCACCTGATGCGAAGAGTTGACTCATGGGAAAAGACTCTGATGCTGGGAGGGATTGGGGGCAGGAGGAGAAGGGGACGACCAAGGATGGGATGGCTGGATGGCATCATGGACTCAATGGACGTGAGTTTGAGTGAACTCCGGGAGTTAGTGATAAACAGGGAGGCCTGGCGTGCTGTGATTCATGGGGTCGCAAAGAGTCGGACACGACTGAGTGACTGAACTGAACTGAAATCCTTCTGGTTTTCGATTTGCCTGGGGTCCTATAGAGTCTCCCTGATTTAATTTCTCCACGTCATCTCTGAGGATGGAGGATAGAATCTATGTTTTGTACAGCTTCTTTAAAAATTTTCTTGGCAGTCTTCTTATATCAAATCCAACTGTACCCCTATGATTCCTCTCAGTTCCTGAGAATTTCTTGGGTTATGAGGTCCAAAACAGCCAGATTCTCGCTTCCTCCATTCACAGGTTTTCTTGCTGTCTAATTTTCCATCTCATTTGCAGAATTAGATAACTGTCATTCCCTCCTCTGTTCACTTTATTCTTACGGATTTCATTAAATCTTTTCACTGTCATTTCACTAAATTCACAAGAGAGCAGTGGAAACAAATTGCGTTTAATCTTTCATGTGTAACTGAAGTTCAAGAATTTATCTTTCCTTTTTTTTTTTTTTTTACAATCATATTGATTTCTAGCAAGCACATTTCTGTGGGCTCCAGTGCTTGGCTTCTAAGTCAGAAAGTCACTCCCTTGTTTATTGAGGGACATGACAGAATAACTGATGAGCCTGTAAAATCATATAGTCCTCTCCCAATTTTCTGGCTCTGTTGACCACTGGTAATTTAAGTGCCTATGGCAGCACCAGCGGCATCGTGTGCCCTGCCATTGCCATATCCATGTGTCATATAACAATGGTTTAAAATTGATGATGCAAAAATTAGAGTTTTTCTTAGACGTATATTTTACTCAAAGACTGCAAAAGATACAATTTATTTTAATAGTATTGAGAAACCATGTCATTGGTTTTCTTCTTTCTTTAGTAGAATTTTGTTTTTTAAAAGGTAATTTCTAAGAATTTTCCTGATACTCCAATCCAATTTCTTTCCTTTTTAACTTTTTATTTACAGTCTTCTGAATGTATATTTTCTGATTAAGAGGATACACTCTTCATATCGGGCCGTTGGATTTAGGATCTGTCCTATAACCACATTTTTAAGTTTCAGGAGAGGCCCTAGTTCTAATACTTTGGGATAAATTAAAGAAATTCTTACTTACTCTTGTTTAGGGGATATTTATCTCTATGGCTCCTTAATCTTAACCTTTTTACAAGGGAGGATCTTAATTCCTTTAGTCTATGTTCAACTGATATCTTTTGTCATTTTAATTGTGTCTTTGGACCTTCTCCAGCTTCATTACATTTGTTTTAAGGTTCGTTAACCAGAAAGTCATATGGTACTTCTGGTGTGAATGCTTTATGAGTTTTTAATCAGGATAGAATTTTGTTTTCTGTTTGGCTCAGTATATTTCCTGATGAGATTCAGAGTTTGTTTGTTTTTTTTTTAATGAACTTCATTTAAAAGTCTTCAGAACATCTGATGGTAACTGGATTGACTTCCAGAACAAAAGTGGGATCTTTAGGTCTGTTATTTTTATTTAGACTAAAAATGAGAGACTGGAAGGCTTCTTAGAAGTCCTGTCACCCAGTTCCCTGTGCTGAAACAAAAGATAGGATGCTAAGGATGAGCATAAGAATGTTGTGTTAATCACTCAGTCATGTCTGACTCTTCACGACCCCAGGGACTATAGCCTGGCAGGCTCCTCTGTCCATGGAATTCTTCAGGCAAGACTACTGGAGTTGGTTGTCATTCCCTTCTCCAGGGGTCTTCCTGACTCAGGAATCAAAACTGGGTCTTCTGCGTTGCCAGCAGATTCTCTACCGTCTGAACCACCAGGTATAGGTCACTCAAAAACCTATTTTCTCACTGCATACTTCTGCCTAGTAGATCATCGGTGGCTCAGACTGTAAAGAATCTGCCTGTATTGCAGAAAATATGGCTTTGATCCCTAGGTCTGGAAGATCTCCTGGAGGAGGGAATGGCAACCCACTCCAGTGTTCTTGCCTGGAGAATTCCATGGGCAGAGGAGCCTGGTGAGCTACAGTCCTTGGGGTCACAAAGAGTTGGACACGACTGGGCAACTAACACTTTCACTTTCATGAATGAATTCAGAGTGCCGTATACTGTTCTTTCCTTCCCTAATATTACCTACCTTATTTCTATCCTCTCTAGTTTCCTTCCCTCTTGTCTGTTTATAGTCCTTACAACTTCTCATACTTCCACCTACGATTTCCATACTTCTCTCAGTCCCGCCTCCTCTGAATCTCTTATCCTTTGTGAATTTTTGTCCTCTCTGAAAACAAGAGGATTAAAGATCAGAGCTCTGATTTGCCTGATTTCCATTTTTGCCCCATTATTGTCTGTGTTTCATGCAGCAGTTTGTTTATAAAAAATAAAAAATCTAAAGAGAAAAAGCAAAGAATAAGGCAGATTCACTAAGATAAGCAGGGACTAGAGTTGGAGATGGCACCCCACTCCAGTACTCTTGCCTGGTAAATCCCATGGACGGAGGAGCCTGGTAGGCTGCGGTCCATGGGGTCGCTAAGAGTTGGACACGACTGAACGACTTCACTTTGACTTTTCACTTTCATGCACTGGAGAAGGAAATGGCGACCCACTCCAGTGTTCTTGCCTGGAGAATCCCAGGGATGGTAGAGCCTGGTGGGCTGCCGTCTATGGGGTCGCACAGAGTTGGACAGGACTGAAGTGACTTAGCAGCAGTAGCAGAGTTGGAGAGAAAGCCAGTGTGTATTAGTCACTCAATCGTGCCTGACTCTTTGTGACCCCAAGGACTGGAGCCCACCAGGCTCCTCTCTCCATGAGATTTCTAGTCAAGGATACTGGAGTGGGTTGCCATTTCCTTCTCCAGGGGATCTTCCCAACCCAGGGATTGAACCTGGGTATCCTGCACTGCAGGCAGATTCTTTGCCAACTGAAAGCCAAGATGACTCTTAATTCTTCCCAGGACTCAGCTATACTCTCATGTCTTATGGTTGCATAAAACATCCCTCTCTCCTTATAATATATTTTGCTTCTGTGCTTGTGAAAGTTCATTTCAGTACTAGTAATTGAATCATCCTACTTAACACCCTCTGTTTAAAGAAAATGATGAACTATTTGAATGTTTGTATGTTGAAAATAATATTATGAGCTAAAACACCACCTATAATGTTGTTTCTGTAGGGAAAATGTGTGTAATGTAAATAATAATGTAAATGACTCTTTGGAATTGAAACCTAAATTCCAAATTTAGGATTGCTGATTTTATCAACTGGGCCTGCCTGGTAACTCAGCTGGTAAAGAATCCATTGGCAATGCAGGAAACCCCAGTTTGATTTCTAGGTCAGGAAGATCCCCTGGAGAAGGGATAGGTTACCTACTCCAGTATTCTTGGGCTTCCCTGGTGGCTCAGGCAGTAAAGAATCCACCTACATTGTGGGAGACCTGGGTTTGATCCCTGGGTTGGGAAGATCCCCTGGAGGACGGCATGGCAACCCACTCCAGTATTGCCTGGAGAGTCCCCATAGACAGAGGAGCCTGATGGGCTGTTGTCCACAGGGTCACAGAGTCGGACACTACTGAGCAAGTAAGCACAATTTTATCAATTACACCTTTAAAATCACATGTTGAGGTCTTTTCCCCCTTTACTTTCTGTCTGTAATGGGGGCTAGGCCCCACGTTCTGATCCTCAGAGGCGATCTTTAGCTGTTGTTGACTGTTGAAATTCTGCCTTGGCCATCAGTCTATCCCAGTGAACTTATTAACATTTTCAGTCAGAGCTTTTGAAGGAATAAGTCAGTATCAGTTAAAAATTTGTCATGTGAAGAAGCACAGCATGATACTGAAGGAGAAAAGGCTTTTGCAGCATCTACTGCCCTCTTACCCAAAGATCCTCTTTGCCATAAAGTTTTTAAAATGCACAGTGAAAAAAAAAATAAGATGGAAAATCTAGCCTTTAAATCAAATTGGCTCAGCTAATAAACAGTCTCTGAATGTTCAGCCTTGCTTTTAGGTAGCTGAGTTTTAGTGCATGACGTGTGTATGTATGTGTGTGTCAGAGGGAAGGGGACTGGGGGTAAGCTTTGAGTTGCCAGTGAGGCATTTTAGGTCACATAAGGAAAAAAAATAGATAAGCACTATCTGTTATTGCTGAGGCAATATCCAGTGAACATCAGTTAAAACAGAAGGTTTTGAATCAGGGAAAAATAATTTTAAAGAGAGCTGTTGTTTTTCTTAATTATAGGGTAAGAATGAAGCTAATTCACTGCTTCCCACTCACCCCCCCCAACCACAAATAAAGGAATCTCAATAGCATATCATTCAGTACAAGAACTTTACCATCAGTTTTATTCATCAGCAAAACCAAAGAAACAATTGCAGGATGTTCTCTATTATTTAGTACGGAATGCCTTTATCACTTTATGTCCTTGTCTGACATTCCTTGTTGTTTGTTTCCATTAAATGTTTGGCTTTTAGTTTCATAGTGCAGTGCCAAATACTTAAGTCAGCACATAGGAGTTTATATTACTTAGAGCTTTACGTCAATGTCACCTCTTGCTTAAAACAGTTGGTCAGCACCACCTACTAAGTTGAGTATAGTGGAAACCGTAGAAGGCCATTATTACTTTGGAAAGCAAAATGAATAGTGAACTATATTAAAAGTATTATTGAGAAGGAATTGAGTGGCAGACTATTTGATACCAATAGTGATTTCATTTTTAAAAGGTATAATAAAATCCTAAACTTTTCCATATGATAACATGTTAAAAGTTAATCATTTTTTCTCCTTTTGCTACCTGTTCAAAAGTGAAGGCAAATGCTTTTGCTGATAGCCAGGGGTGGAGAGGGGAGGACATTTCAAAGAATTGCAAAGCTGAATTATTCTGTTGTCATTTTTCTAAATTATTCTAATGTGACTTTCAGAACATGCCTTCCATAGATCATTTATTCATTTAGTAGTAATGCTTATGAAAGTAGATAAGCCAGATTTCCTTATGTGATTTTATAATTTATAAGGACAATTTGGCGATGATAAGTTTGGATGCTTCCCTAAGACACTTTGGCTATTTTCCTCTAACCATATGACAGGCCTCATTTCACATACCTTTCAAATCCCTCCTCTAAATCTTTTCCTTTGGGGATGGTTTCAGCCTACAGTAAGAACCATTTGCTTCTGAAGGTGGTTGTTTGGGACTAGATGCTGCTTGGGAGTTCCTTTTCTTTCTTTCTCTGTGGACTTTTAAGTGGAATGTCCTTGAAATTATGATGCATAATTCTTTTTTCCGCCATGTCCAGGATATTCCCGATAATTTTTGATTTACATTATTTCCAGATGCATGTACCAGATACATTTGTATTAATTGCTCTGCATATTGTTCTTAAGTTTTTCTCACCTCGAAAGTTCACAGATGTAGAGAACAAACTTCTGGTCTCTACATCCCCCATCTCTGTAATGTAGAGGGGGATGGGGTGAAGTAGGAGATTGGGGCTGACATATATACATATTATATATAAAATAGATAACTAATGAGAACCTAGTGCATAGCATAGGGAGCTCTACTCGGTGCTCTGTGATGAACTCTAAATGGGAAGGAAATCTAAAAAAGAGTGGATATATGTATACGTTATGACTGATTCACGTCACTGCATAGCAAGAAACTAACACAATGAAAGTATATTTCGATAAGAATTAACTTTAAAATAAATAAATAAGGTTAAAATAAAGCCAAATTATAGACACAGTGAAGTTTGAATCTAATGTGGCTTATTTTAAACAAGTCCCTCCAAATAACTACTTTGTTTTTAATGTATTTTTGTTTGCAAGCCTGTATCATCCTTTATGTTCTATGATTCACTGGCTTCCATTTCAGTTTTAAATAATCAATTGGGGTGCCTGTCAGTTGCTGATACTTCTGTTTATGTGACTTTTGTGTTTTTAAAATTTATACAAGACTGTATCTAGTGTTTTATATCTTGGAAGGTTATTTCTTTGGTTTCCAGTACCAGAAACGTCTTTTTATTTAGAGCCAGTTATCATGAGTACAGGGCTTCCCTCGTAGCTCAGTTGGTAAAGAATCCACCTGCAATGCAGGAGACCCCGGTTTGATTCCTGGGTCAGGAAGATCCACTGGAGAAGGGATAGGCTACCCACTCCAGTATTCTTGAACTTCCCTTGTGTCTCAGCTGGTAAAGAATCCGCCTGCAATGCAGGAGACCTGGGTTCAATCCCTGGGTTGGGAGGATTCTCTGGAGAAGGGAAAGGCTACCCACTCCAGTATCCTGGCCTGGAGAATTCCATACAGTCCATGGGGTCACAAAGAGTCAGATACAACTGAGTGACTTTTGCTTTCACTTTCCTCACGAATACAGATTTTTGTCCCACTTCATACTACTGTATTTTATAAGTTCTCTTTTTAAGACTAAAACTACATCTTTTTAGCTAAATAGCAGTTTCCAGAGCATTGCGCCATTGTTGAGTCAGTATTTCTTGAATCTACATAGTCTGTCCAACCTAGTCTGCTCACTCATCCACCCTCTTAGGTGATAATTTCATACAGCACATCCTTCCTGAATATCACTCTTAGCCTCTTATTTCACTGAGAGAAATAGAAGCAATCAGAAGCGAGCTTGAGCCAGCCACTACATCTATTCACTCACTTGTGTCTTTCCCCATATATTGTGCCCTGTCTGTTTATCCTAATTAACTCTTTATGTTCCAAGGAAATGTCAACATCTCTGTCTTGTGACAATCCTTTTTTTTTCCTTGCCTACTTGAAATAGTTGCTCTAGAATTCTTTGCTGTTTCTCACTCATTCATAAGTTTTCCCCCTCAAGTGAATTGTTCTTATCAGCTTGCAAACATAAAACTCACTTGTCCTACATCTTCTTTCAGTTACCATCTTGTTTCTATCTTTTAAATTTTTTTAAATTTATATATGATAAAGTTCACTCTTTCAGTCTGTTTTCCAGAGTTCCTGTATCATTTTGCATTCCCACCAGAGAGATTTACAGCTGCTCTGCTTTATTGCTAGTACTTTGTATTGTCAGCTCCTTTTCCTTTTATCTTTCACCCTCTTGTTTTCTTCTTCCTCTACCTCCTCTTTCTTTTTAATTTCATATATTCTAATAGGTATATAGTGGTATCTCATTGCAGTTTTAATTGACATTTTACAAATTAGCAATGACATTGAGCATGTTTTTGTGTGCTTGTTTGCCGTCATTTATTTTCTTTGATTGGATATCTGTTTACATTTTTTCTCCATTTTATGTTGTTTGTTTTCTTACTGTTGAGATTTGAGAGATTTTAATATACTTTAAAGACAAGTCTCTGTCAAATATACGATTTCAGAATATTTTCTCCCAGTCTTTAGCTGCTCTTTCTTTCATTCTCTTATTATTCCTTTGTTAATTTTTTTTTTCAGAGGGAAAAGTTTTAATTTTGATAAAACCCAATTTGTCTCTTTAAAAAATAAGAAGTCACATTTTTGGTATCAAACCTAAGAACTGTTTAACACAAGATCAATAAATTTATATTCTCTATTTCCCCTTTAATGTTTTATAGTTTTACATTTCACATTTGGGATTAATTATTTAGCAATAGGTGAGGTATAAGTTGAAGTTTGTAATTTCTTTTCATATGGATGTTCAGTTGTTCCAGCACCATTTGTTGAAAGCACTATAGTTTTTCTGTTTAATTCTGTTTGCATCTTTATTAAAAGCCCATTGTATCCTAATCTGTGCAGAACTGTTTCTGAGTTGATTGGTGTCTCCCTGATGATCAGTGTGATGTAGAGCATCTTTTTTTGTGGCTATTGGCCATCTGTATGTCTTCTTTAGAAGTGTCTGTTCAGATCTCGGGTCCATTCTTCACAGATTATTTGTTTTTGTTGCTGAGCTATAAAAGAATTATTTGCATATTTTATTAACTCTTTCCCTGATACATCAGCTCAGTCATGTCTGACTCTTTGTGACCCCATGGACTGCAGCAGGCCAGGCCTTCCTGTCTATCACCAACACCTGGAGCCTACTCAAATTCATGTCCATCACGTCAATGATGCCGTCCAACCATATCATCCTCTGTCTGCCATCCTCTTCTCCTCCTGCCTTCAATCTTTCCCACCATCAGGGTCTTTTCAAATGAGTCAGCTCTTCGCATTAGGTGGCCAAAGTATTGGAGTTACAGCTTCAGCATCAGCCCTTCCAATGAATATTCAGGATTCAGGACTGATTTCCTTTAGGATGTACTAGTTGGATCTCCTTGCAATCCAGGGGACTCTCAAGAGTCTTCTCCAACACCATAGTGCAAAAGCATCAGTTCTTCAGCACTCAATTTTCTTTATAGTCCAACTCTCACATCCATATGGGACTACTGGAAAAACCATAGCTTTGATTAGATGGACCTTTGTTGACAAAGTAATGTCTCAGCTTTTTAATATGCTGTCTATGTTGGTCAGAGCTTTTCTTCCAAGGATTAAGCGTCTTTCAAATTTCATGGCTGCAGTCACCATCTACAGTGATTTTGGAGCCCCCTAAAATAAAGGCTGTCACGGTTTCCATTGTTTCCCCATCTATTTGCCATGAAGTGATGGGACCAGATGCCATGATCTTCGTTTTCTGAGTGTTGAGCTTTAAGCCAACTTTTTCACTCTCCTCTTTCACTTTCATCAACAGACTCTTTAGTTCTTTACTTTCTACTATAAGGGTGGTGTCATCTGCATATCTGAGGTTATTGATATTTCTCCCAGCAATCTTGATTCCAGCTTGTGCTTCATCCAGCCCAGAATTTCACATGATGTACTCTGCATGTAAGTTAAATAAGCAGAGTGACAATATACAGCCTTGACGTACTCCTTTTCCAATTTGGAACCAGTCTGTTGTTCCATGTCCAGTTCTAACTGTTGCTTCTTGACCTGCATGCAGATTCCTCAGGAGGCAGGTCAGGTGGGCTGGTATTCCTAACTCTTGAAGAATTTTCCACAGTTTGTGGTGATCCACATGGTCAAAGGCTTTGGCATAGTCAATAAAGCAAAAGCAGATGTTTTTCTGGAACTCTCTTGCTTTTTTGATAATCCAGCAGATTTTGGCAATTTGATCTCTGGTTCCTCTGCCTTTTCTAAATCCAACCTGATACATAGTTTGCAAATATTTTCTTCTGTTCCATACATACATTGCTTCTTCATGTAGTTAACTGTCTATTTTTCTTTGTAGAGTTTTCAATTTGATATAGTCCCAACTGTTTATTTTTGCTTTTGTTGCCTATGTTTTTGGTGTCATATCCAAGACATACAGAATAGGTGGAAGTGTTCCTTTCTCTTCAATTTTTTGGAAAAGTTTGAGAGAAGTGTCACAAACTCTAAATGTTTGGAAGAATCACCAGTGAAACCATCTAGTATGGAATTTTTCTTTGTTGGGAGGCTGTTGATTACTGCTTTAGTCTCCTTACTCATAAATCTATTTAGACTTTCTGTTTCTACACGATTCAGTCTTGTCAGGTTATATATTTCTAGGAATTTATCTGTTTCTTCCAAGCTACCCAATTTGTTGGTGTATAATTTTTCATACTGGCCTCTTACAATCTTATGTATTTATGTGATGTCAGTTGTGATGTCTTCTCATTCATTTACAATTTTGTGTAGTTGAAACTTCTTTCTTTCTTGTTAGAATAGCTAAAAGCTTGTCCATTTTATCTTTTAAAAAAATATTAGTTTCATTAGTATTTGTCTATTGTTTTTCTTATCTCTATTTCATTTATATCCTCTCTGACCATTGTTTCATCCTTCCTTCTCCTAACTAGGTTTAGTTTGTTCTTTTTCTAATTCCATGAGACATAAAGTTAGGTTGTTTATTTGAGTTTTATTTTCTTAATGTAAGCATCTGTCACTATAAACCTTCCTCTTAGAATCATTTTTGCTGCATCTCATAAGTTTTGGTGTGTTGTATTTTTTTCATTTCTTTCAGGATACTCTGTGATTTCCTTTTTGATTTTTCCTTTGATCCATTAGTTGCTCAGGAGTGTGTTGTTATATTCCACATACTGGTGAATTTTTCAACTTTCTTCCTGTTATTGATTTCTCATTTCATACCTTTATGGTTGTGAAAAAGAAACACAATATTATTTCTATCTTCTTAAATTTGTCAAGGCTTATTTCATGGCCCAGCATGTGATGTATCCTTGAGAATGTTCTATGAAGAGATGCTTTAGAAGTATTTTGATTGCTTTGTAAATATTTGTTGGATGAAAGAATGAATCTACTTTTATTTATTTATTCCTAGGTCAAATTCCCCAGTAATCCATTCCCCATCTAATAGCCACAGTGATATTTTAGAAATACAAACTCAAAGATTTCCCTGATAACTTGGAATGAAAATAAAATTTTTAACCAGGCCTGAAAAGCCTTAAATGATCTGACCTCGCTGCTCACCTTGAAGACTGAGTCACCGTGGTTCACTCACATCCTTTTCTGCAATTTCAGCCACCTGCCTTTCTTTTCTACTTTTTTAATGTTCATTGGAGCATAGTAGTTTACAGTGTTGTTTATTTTCTGCTGTGCTCTGTGCTTAGTGCTGTGCTTAGTCGCTCACTTGTGTCTGACTCTTTGCAACCCCATGGACTGTAACTTGCCAGATTCCTCTGTCCATGGGGATTCTACAGGCAGGAATACTGGAGTGGGTTACCATGCCCTCCTCCAGCGAATCTTCCCAACCCAGGGATCGATCCCGGGTCTCCCACATTGCAGGTGGATTCTTTACTGTCTGAGCCACCAGAGAAGCCCTTTTCTCCTGTACAGCAAAGCAAATCAGCTATATATTTACAGGTATCCCCTCTCTTTTGAATTTCCTTCCCATTTAGGTCACCACAGAGCATTAAGTATAGAGTTCCCTGTGCTATATAGTAGGGTCTCATTCGTTATCTGTTTTATACATAGTAATATATATATATATTATACATTATATAATATGTGTATATATGTGGTGCATATATATATAATGTATATACATATACATATACTATGTATATGTGATATATATATTGCTATTAATTATTTAATAGTATATTAATATATACTATTACTATTATATATATTACTAATATATAACTATTAATTATTTAATAGTATATTAATATATACTATTACTATTATATATTACTAATATATAACTTAATTATTTAATAGTATATTAATATATACTAATATACATAATATTAATGTATATTAATATATATTACTATGTAACGTGTATATATATATGTATATATATATTACTATGTATATATATACATAGTGTATATATACTATTATATGTACATAGTATATGTATATACTATATATATAGTACATATAGTATATATGTATACTCTCTATATAGTAATATATATTACATATATTACTGTGTGTACATATAGTACATATAGTATATATGTATACTCTATATATAATAATATATATTACTGTATGTACATATATTACTATATGTACATATGTACTATATTACGTATAGTACATATGCACATATATTACTGTGTGTACATATAGTACATCTAGTATATATGTATACTATATGTATATTACTATATATCTATACACATATATACATCTATATATATATGCCATTCCCAATCTCCCAATTCACCCCACTCCTCTTTCCCCTTTTGGTGACCACACTGAAGGTTCCTTGTGCTGTGCCATGCTGTGCTTAGTTGCCCAGTTGTGTCCGACTCTTTGCAACCCCATGAACTGTAGCCTGCCAGGTTCCTCTGTCCATGGGGATTTTCCAGGCAAGATGCTGGAGTGGGTCGCCATGCCCTCCTCCAGGGGAATCTTCCTGACCTAGGGATTGAGCCCGCATCTCTTAATGTCCCCTGCATTAGCAAGCAGCTTCTTTACCACTAGCGCCACCTGGAAAGCCCGAGCTTCCTTGAGGACACCAAATTCTTCCCTGCCTCAGGGCCTACCCTTGCTTCCTGCCTGGAATACTCCCACTCCCTACTAGTCTTTCGGTAAGTTTATTTTCAGTCAGATCTTAGTTTCAAATATAAGAACTTTCTTAATACTGTTTTTTTTCTAATGTTAAAAAGTAACACTCAAAGCATCAGAAAATCTAGTGACAGAGTATGGTGTTTCCTAACTTCATTAATTTTATTCAATGTGTTTAATGGTTTTCATCTTTATTGAGGATTTCAGTGTTTTATTTAAAAATACTATAGATTTTCACTTTAGGGTAATTATAGATACATTGGAATATCTCTATTTGTGGACAAAAGATTGAGAACAGGAGGAGGAGAGGGTGGGAGAGACGGTAAGATTGAAAGAAGCAGATGCTGTTTTAACCAGTCTCCTGTTTAAGCTAACAATATAAAGTGGAAGATGGTGCAATTTTTTACAAACAAAAAGAAGTACCTTTTATGCTCTGATCTTAAAACTGCCATATAATATTACTTTATTGATCTTTGCAATGTCAGTAAAGTAAGTAGGTGTTAGGAATTTTGACTTGCAGCTAAAAAAAGGCAACGAAGAAGAAAAAGAGACGTTTGGAATTGAGCTTGCTGTGAAGACTGAATAAAAGATACTTTAATTTCTAACTCCTGCTGTGGCACTTCTTGGGTCTTATTTTAACTCTATTTGATTAAAATATTAATTTTTTTTCTGCTAGTATTTGGGGGAATACAAAGCTAAATGATTGAGTTCAGCCTTTAAGGACATCCTAATCTAGGTGAGGAGACAAGCACCTACAGCTAACCACACGTATATTAAGCTCTATAATCAGTGAATATTGGTAGCAAACATGATAGAGTAAGAATTTAGAAGCAATTCACTTGAACTGAGGAGAATTAGGAGGTATTTTATGACAGAACGGAGAAGGCAATGGCACCCCACTCCAGTACTCTTGCCTGGAAAATCCCATGGATGGAGGAGCCTGGAAGGCTGCAGTCCATGGGGTTACTGAGGGTCGGACATGACTGAGCAACTTCAGTTTCACTTTTCACTTTCATGCATTGGAGAAGGAAATGGCAACCCACTCCAGTGTTCTTGCCTGGAGAATCCCAGGGACGGGGGAGCCTGGTGGGCTGCCGTCTATGGGTCGCACAGAGTCGGACACGACTGAAGTGACTTAGCAGCAGTAGCAGTTACGACAGAAGTGGTTTTGGATCTTGGCCTAACTGAGGAGTTTGACAGATGGAGACAGAAAAAGAGCGTTTTTTACCCTCTCAAAGTATGTGGAGTTATTCACAAGTATGATGTATTTTATGGAAGAGAATAAAATCTGGTGCTACTGAAGCATGGAGTGTGTAGAAAGAGATGAGTTTTTCTACTGCCTACTTTGTTCCTCATGAAAAATTCCCTAGGCCGGAACATTCCTCCTTCTCTTGTTCCATGGGACATTTTCTGTAAAATGTTTTGTTGACTGTGTGTTTTCATAGAACCTGTGTTTCCTCTTTCATTTATTTTTCAGTCATTCACTCATTCATTTTGTAACACATTGAATTGAAACCTGTCATGTACAGATCATTTTGCTAAGTATCCTGTAGGCACAGTGTTAAAGATGACAGACATAATCTCCTCTGGAGTTCATAGTCTAGTGGAAAAAGATAAGTAATAGATGCTATTCATTTATTCAAGCAATATTAATTGTTGATCACCTACTATGCATGATAAGAGCCAGAGATACAGCAGTGAACAAAATGGACAAAAGTCCCTGCTTGATGGAAGCAGGTGATAAAGTGATCTGACCTAATGTGAGAATTGATGGAAAGTGCCCTCCGAAAAGACCTTTACTTTGAAATTTGGTTGCTGTGTTGTCTCCCCACTGTGTAGCATCTCACACTAGGGGAACTGTTATACAAATGAATAAGAAGAATTATACTACTACATACACATTAGCTATTGATAGAAGTCATAAGAGTAGTAGTAGGTAAGAGTAGTAGTAGGATAATCCTTATTGTGAGTTAGTTTACAAATGTACTTTAATACAGTTTATCATTTATTCCTTACAATTACCTTATAATGTAAGTATTATTATTCTTCCAACTTTCCAATGCAGAAAATGAGTCTTAGCATGTGAAGACTTTTCCCCTAAGGTCCCAAAACTTGTAAATAGGAAAGCGAGAATCTTAACCCACATTAGGTGACATTACATCAGCATGAATCTAGAGTACATTTGCATGCTTTGCGTGTTGTATAAAGTCTGCATTTGTCACTGTAGTGCTTGTCAAAGATCTCACAAGTGTCCTGAGGTCCCTTTGATGATATGAAGTAAGGGTTTAGAGAAGACTTGATGAGAAAGGTGTGTGCCGTGTATCTTCCCCACCCTCTAGAAGTTTCTGGATGTCTCCTTGCCCAGTTAGATTTTTTTTTAACCCTATTTTATTTTATTTTTTTTTAATTTTTATGTTTACTTTATTTTACTTTACAATACTGTATTGGTTTTGCCATACATTGACATGAATCCAACATGGGTGTACATGAGTTCCCAAACATGAACCCCCCTCCCACCTCCCACCCCATATCATCTCTCTGGATCATCCCCGTGCACCAGCCCCAAGCATCCTGTATCCTGCATTGAACATAGCCTGATGATTCGTTTCTTACATGATAGTATACATGTTTCAATGCCATTCTCCCAAATCGTCCCACCCTCTCCCTCTCCCTCTCCCTCAGAGTCCAAAAGTCTGCTCTACACATCTGTGTCTCTTTTGCTGTCTCGCATACAGGGTCATCATTGCCATCTTTCTAAATTCCATATATATGTGTTAGTATACTGTATTGGTGTTTTTCTTTCTGGCTTACTTCACTCTGTATAATCGGCTCCAGTTTCATCCACCTTATTAGAATGGATTCAAATGTATTCTTTTTCATGGCTGAGTAATACTCCATTGTGTATATGTATCACAGCTTTCTTATCCATTCATCTGCTGATGGACATCTAGGTTGTTTCCATGTCCTGGCTGTTATAAACAGTGCTGTGATGAACATTGGGGTACATGTGTCTCTTTCAATGCTGGTTTCCTCGGTGTGTATGCCCAGCAGTGGGATTGCTGGGTCATAAGGTAGTTCTATTTGCAATTTTTTAAGAAATCTCCACACTGTTCTCCATAGTGGCTGTACTAGTTTGCATTCCCACCAACAGTGTAAGAGGGTTCCCTTTTCTCCACACCCTCTCCAGCATTTATTGCTTGCAGACTTTTGGATCGCAGACATTCTGACTGGTGTGAAGTGGTACCTCATTGTGGTCTTGATTTGCATTTCTCTAATAATGAGTGATGCTGAGCATCTTTTCATGTGTTTGTTAGCCATGTGTATGTCTTTTTTGGAGAAATGTCTGTTTAGTTCTTTGGCCCATTTTTTGATTGGGTCGTTTATTTTTCTGGAATTGAGCTGCATAAGTTCCTTGTATATTTTTGAGATTAGTTGTTTGTCAGTTGCTTCATTTGCTATTATTTTCTCCCATTCAAAAGGCTGTCTTTTCACCTTGCTTATAGTTTCCTTTGTGTGCAGAAGCTTTTAATTTTAATTAGATCCCATTTGTTTATTTTTGCTTTTATTTCCAGAATTCTGGGAGGTGGATCATAGAGGATCCTGCTGTGATTTAGGTCGGAGAGTGTTTTGCCTATGTTCTCCTCTAGGAGTTTTATAGTTTCTGGTCTTACGTTTAGATCTTTAAAGGGTAACAGTGCTTTACATTTTGAAATGAACTGGGCTTTGTAATGAACTGGGCTTAGAATTCCTGGGATTATGAGTAAACTGTGTCTTCTGACATCACTTAATGGCAGATGCTACTTTATAGCTCTGTGAGAGCAGGAACCTTCTCTGTTGCATTCATGACTGTTGCCCAGTATCAAAGTCACTGCTCAGTAAGTGAAGCCCCACTACCATAATCTATAGCCTGAGAAGAAAGCATGCCTCATCCTGGGATTGAGTGTTCTTCCAGGAGGCTTTCAAATATACTTAATGAATCAAAAAAATGCCATGCAAATATTGCTTTACTTTAGGTTTGAGAAGCATGTTCCAACCTATTCTGACCATGAAAAGGTGAAATTAGAAGTGGCTTTTATTCAGCTCATTGTTTTCTCCAGTTGATTTGGAATCTCCTCTTTTAATATCCATGCCACTTACAAGTTTCCTTTCTCTTTCCATAGAGAAGCCTCTTCCCTTTATAGTTTCTCTCTTTTCCGCATGTCCCCTCTGTAATTTTACCCTTTGGATATCCTCTCTTTCCCTTCATTCTGCTCCTTTGAGACTTCAGGCTCTTAAGGAATTGTCAGATATTGAATTATATCTAGTTCTAGTAAGGAGCAGGGTTGTAGAAAGATTAACAAGATAAGCCCTTACTGGGACTTATGTTAAGAATTTTATATAAAAGAAAGTCATGCTTATCAGTCTATAAAGGTTAACTTTCTTTTAATATATCTCCTCTACGTTACTTAAAAAATTCTGACCCATTTGTATCTCTGTCCTCAGTTGTAATACTAAGGATCCCTTTCCTAAATTTGACATGGGCTAGACAGATGTGACTGCAGCCATGAAATTAAAAGACGCTTACTCCTTGGAAGAAAAGTTATGACCAACCTAGATAGTATATTCAAAAGCAGAGACATTACTTTGCCGACTAAGGTCCGTCTAGTCAAGGCTATAGTTTTTCCTGTGGTCATGTATGGATGTGAGAGTTGGACTGTGAAGAAGGCTGAGCACCAAAGAATTGATGCGTTTGAACTGTGGTGTTGGAGGAGACTCTTGAGGGTCCCTTGGTCTGCAAGGAGATCCAACCAATCCATTCTGAAGGAGATCAGCCCTGGGATTTCTTTGGAAGGAATGATGCTAAAGCTGAAGCTCCAGTACTTTGGCCACCTCATGTGAAGAGTTGATTCATTGGAAAAGACTTTGATGCTGGGAGGGATTGGGGGCAGGAGGATAAGGGGATGACCGAGGATGAGATGGCTGGATGGCATCACCGACTCGATTGGCGTGAGTCTGAGTGAACTCCGGGAGTTGGTGATGGACAGGGAGGCCTGGCGTGCTGCAATTCATGGGATCACAAAGATTCGGACACGACTGAGTGACTGAACTGAACTGAGACAGATCTAAGAAAGAAGAGGAAGATGGATGAAACAGATTTATGCCATCACAAAAATAATCATAAAGTGAAGAAAGCAATCCTCAAATATCTAAGAGAAATTAACATTCTTTATTCTGTCAGAATTAAGAGAAAATAGGGAAAGTATTAAATCCAGATGCTTCAAATTTGGAAGTCCTAAAACTGGGCTAAATTGTATACAGAAGTTAGATTAAGCTGAAGAGTCAGTGTTTATTTTACATTTCTTGTGCACCAGATACTTCATTGAGTACAGATGGCATAAAGATGAAGAGATCATTCATGGCTATGCCAAGTACAGTCTAACTGGGAACAATATGTGTAAACAGATAACTTCCATACAACACGAGAAGGACTAATATAAAATTATTCTCAGGAACTCCACACTAAAACTCCAACCTAAATCAGTAATCATTCCTGGAGAAAGTGATGCTGAAGTGAGTTCTAGCCAAATGAACAAGAGATGAAAAAAAGTGAGTTGTAAGCAAGGAAAATGAGGTAGACAAAGGCAACAAATTGTGAGCAGGAAAAGTATGCACAGGAAACTATTATTAGACATAAAGTTTGAGGAAAAAGTGACAGAAGATGAGGATGGAGAATGGACAGGGGCAAGTTCACAGATGATCTTGTGTGTCATTCTAAGAAGCTTAGACTTGTAAATGATGAACCATAAATCAGAAATGGCAAAGTTTTGCTCTGATTACAAATAACTCCCATTTTCACTGGCTGAAAATAGCTTATCTTTCTTTCACTGTACGTCTATCACAGGTGAGCAGGGGAGTTCTGCTTGTCACTAAGGAATCCAGGCTATTGAAATATCTTGAATGGTGGAAGTTACCTTGTCAGAAGGAAAAGAGAATTCTGGAGTGTTTCACATTAGCAACTAAATATTCTTCGAGGTGATGCAGATCCCATCTACTCACAGTCACCGCATGTGCAGAAGGAATAAATTCTGTATGTTTCTAGAAAATTGTACTAATGAGT
Source organism: Oryx dammah (assembly GCF_014754425.2). Classification (NCBI taxonomy): domain Eukaryota; kingdom Metazoa; phylum Chordata; class Mammalia; order Artiodactyla; family Bovidae; genus Oryx; species Oryx dammah. The sequence continues at coordinate 86,074,314 of NW_024070189.1, forward strand.
ACCACAGTTTGCCTTTTTATTTGATTTGTCCTCCATCTAACATGCAAAATGTGTTCACCTCGTCCCTAAGGGAGACACATTTAGTCATGGCATCAGCTGAGTCTGGGGTCTTACAGTAGCTTCTGCATTAGGGTATAGTGTCTAGAAGTTTACCTGAGTTTGGTCCAAAGACTTTGAGGTAAGGGGACAAATTATCAGCTCTAGTCCCCAAACCCAGTATCCACTGTTGGAATAGAAGTAAAACAATCACAGTACATAAATGCACACAGTGGAAAGAGAGAGAAGCACCACAGCCACTGATTAGTAGATTTCATGAAGTTCTGCTGGAGTAAGAGAAGAAACCTGTGCCCTGAAGATGAGGTTGAGGTAGGGGATGGGGAACAGTGCTCCTTGGTTAACTCCTAATTCTGCCCCTTGAAAATGTCTTCCCAGTGCATTTCTCTGTGGCTCTATTCTCCACCCTCATAGCTTCTTCCCCTTCATTATTCTCTTTGGATTATGGTTCTGTGACAGCTACCTCAAATATTTAGTCAGCTTCTTACCTGTTTCATTTTAGTTATTTCATTGTGCCATTAGCCATACCCACAATTCTTTTTGAAACACAGTTCTCTCTCTCAACATAGTTGTGGGTACTTTACTACTTATCCATCTTTGGAGAAAGGGGACATAACTTCTGTCTCTTTTCCTTGAACCATTCTTGTCTAGCTGGGAAAATGTATTGGGGACACCTTGAACTCATGGTTTTAGCAGTCATGTCTTTGTTTTACTTGCAAGGCTGACTTCTAATCACCTTTTGCCACCCAAAGCCTACTCAGTTTTATATTTTACCAATGGAAAGGAAAACACAGTTGCTTCCTCCAACCTGAAAAGTCCCCTGATAATTTCCATTTTCCCTATTTATTTTAGGCTTGCTTATTGTCGTTGTTGTTCAGTCGCTCAGTCATATCTGACTCTTTGTGACCCCATGGACTACAGCTCACCAGGCTTCCCTGTCCTTCACTATCTCCCAGAGTTTACTCAAACTCATGTCCATTGAGTCAGTGATGCCATCCAACCATCTCATCCTCTGTCACCCCCTTCTCCTCTTGCCCTCAATCTTTCCCAGCATTGGGGTCTTTAGAAGCTTATTTTTTAAATTAATTTTTATTGGATTATAGTTGATTTACAATGCTGTTAGTATCTGTTGTATAGCAGAGTGAATCAGATTTATATACACACTCTTTTTTAGATTCTTTTCCCATGTATATTATTATGGAGAACACTATTGAGTAGAGTTCCCTGTGCTATATAGTAGGTCTGTATTAGTTATTTATTTTATATATAATAGTGTGTATATATCAATCTAAGTCTCCCATTTTGTCCCTTCCTCCTTCCCCATAGATGACCATGATTTTGTTTTCTACATCTGTGACTCTATTTCTGTTTTATAAATAAGTTCACTTGTACAGTTTTTTAGATTCCCCATATAAACAGCTTCATAGAATATTTGTCCTTCTCTATCTGACTTAATTCACTCAGTATGACAATCTCTGGGTCCATTCATGTTTCTGCAGGTGAAGCAGCCAATTTGTAAAGGTTGTTTTTTACTTATAATACCTGACCAAATGTAACCAATAGCAGTTAATGTATGTTACTAGTGTTCATATGTCTAATCCTTGCCTCTAAGCTGCTAGTTCATTAGATCCATTTTCTGTACCTATCAGTTTTGCCAGTTGTTTTATCACTGCATTAACAGACTATCCCACTTTCAATTTCTTCACATTCCCTCTCTGGGCCCCCAGACTAATTCTGTTTCTCAATGTTATTGTTCAGCAGCATCCTACTTCTGGAAACCAATTTTCATTTCAATCAGGATAAGATAGGTTGTACTGTGTTAACAGGTCAATTAACTCGGTGTCTTAAAAACAACAAAAGTATAGTTTTTTGCTTACACTACGTATAGATCATGAGTCATCACTCACAGATCTAGAGATCAAGGACCACCATCTCAAATATTGATATTACAGTAAGGGGAATAAGAGAGCCCCGGCTGGTCTTTCCTCAGCAGCTAGGTGCTGTGGTTAAAAGTGATGAAGCTCATTGGTCAGGAATAGTCACATGGACTCTCCTCCCAGCCATAAAGAAAGCCAGGAATTCCAATCTTACTATGTGCCCAGAAGGGGAAAGAAGTGGCAATATCTCCTGAAAACGTGAGCAGCTCTCACAGATAGTGAATCCCTGAATGGTTTTACACAAAAGTAGCACCTGGCAAGATTTCTACTTTATACTATACAATTCTCTCTGGTTTTAATCAGAGGAAGTATCTGTAGAGAACAAGATGGGAAATAAACCACGCTAATTATGAAGCCACACTGTGATTTGGTAGGACTTAGTGATTAGATAAACAAGGATAAAAATGATTTCTGCGTTTCTGGACTTCAGTGACTGTGTCACGATTGGTGCCAGTAATTGAAGGGGCACAAGCAAAGCAGCAGACATGAAATGACAGAAAGACGCTGCGTCAAGCTGTAGATACACTTAGTTTTAGGCATTTGGAGTAGAGACAACAAGCATTTGGTGATATGTTTCTGATGTTCAGGTAGAGGTCATTATTTTGGATATAAATTTGGAAGTATTAGATTTTAATTACAAGCCGTGAAAAGGAAACAAAACCCCCAAGGGAAATCCTGGGGGAACCTGAATTTAGATGCAGAGGATGAGAAGGAATAGAAGAAAGGTCAGAAGGCGATCCAGAGAGAGCTGTGCCACAGCTTAAAGGAGGGAACAGGCTTCCAAGGGTAGGATAGTCCACAGGTTAAGTGTTGAAAGGGAAATTCAAGATAAAAGATAGTATTGGGTTTGCAATGAGAAAGTAGAAGTTTTGCAAGCATAATCTCATTGATGTGTGTGTGTCTGTTGAAAGGGATACCTTACTTCAATGAACTAAGGAACAAATAGGGAAGGTGAGGAAGTAAAGATGAGATGATAATCTTTCAGGAATATGACCTAGAGCCAATTTTGTGACTTCTCAGTAATGCAGTATTGCCAGTAAAGGAAGGTGGTGATTCCTCTTTAACAGTTTCTAACATAATATCCCTCACTGAGTGACTCAGGAGATCAGTGAATTCTGCCACTTGCCAAATGTGTCTATTCTGGGTTTAAATTCAGGAACTAGGAAATACCACTGGGTGAGTCCATGACTCTAGTTGGCCCAACTATGAGACAGTCTCAGGGCAAAACTCCATTTATTACCTGAGTACTATGAGTTTTTTTCTTTGGTTGCTGGACTGCACTGATATTTTTGGTTCACAAAAATTAGTATCAATTCAGAGTTAGTGTCTAACTCTGAAAGAATCTGTATATTTCCTTCCCCTCAATGCACAGTTTCCCTGATTTGTTAATGGCCTTAGGTACATTTGGAAAAGCCTTGGAGGAAGATTCATAGTTATTACATATGTCAGTGCTTCAGGATTTTGTTTCAAGGAGACCTCGAGTCCTTTTGGCCTTCCCTAGTAGCTCAGACGGTAAAGAATCTGCCTGAAATGCAGGAGACCTGGGTTCGATCCTTGGGTTTGGAAGATCCCCTGGAGAAGGGCATGGCAACCCACTCCAGTATTTTTGCCTGCAGAATCCCCATGGACAGAAGAGCCTGGCAGGTTATAGTCTTTGGGGTCACCAAGAGTCAGACGCGACTGAGCAACTTTCACTTTTTTCCACTTGAGTCCTTTCAGTCAAGAGGCACAGTTAAGAGGCTCATTCTCATCATGGAGGCTCAAGGCAAGTTTCTGGCCCCCAGATTTTGGAGGATTTTCAGTTAGATGGATCACATAATATTTTAGTAGGCTGCTTATCTTTTTCATTTCTAGGATACCATAATCAATTAGCCACTGACAAAGATCCTTGTGGTCAAAACTTTGATTAACACTTGGTGGTAATTAGTTTCTACCACTGGGATTCCATCATCCCCACTGAAATCAAAGAGCCTCCTCAGTGGCAGTTTTGGGGTTTTAAAGTGTATTGGTGTTCCTTTTTAATTGTGTTTCTTAACTCTGGTGTTCTCTGAGCCTCCTGGGGTGGCGTGGTTCCTGGAAGACAGCTATAAGTCATGCGTCATAAATTCATGCCAACGTTCCTGTCTCCCTGAGGCTTTAGGATTCTTCCTTTATAATCTGGGGGATTTGTGGCATATCAGTCTGACATTAAATACATAATGTCTGGTGAATGTACTCATACCAATAATTTAGACCCCATTCAAAGTTATGTTTCAGCCTCCTCGACCTAGCACTCTTAGCATCCATGTTCACATATTGTCCAGTTTCTTTGTCAGAATAAATTAGCTAAGTTTTGTTTATCCTCTTGGAATGTAAGTGATCTCCTACCTTGTCAGGCATCACATTTTCCCCCCGAACCATTCAGCTCCAGTTATAGGAGGAGACGTCCTAGGGAAGAATGGATGTGAGCATCCTCTTATAAGGCATCTGCTTCAGAAGGGTTATTACAGGGTCTTAATGATCTCACCTAATGAGAAGATACATCTTCTCAGAAGACACTCAGAGACTTGGGAGTTCAGGAGTCTCATTTTTATCTGTGCCTACCTAGATGTCCTCACGTCAGAAATCCAGGACCCACTCTTTTATCTGCATGGGTGGAGGAGCCTGGTAGGCTGTAGTCCATGGGGTCGCTAAAAGTCGGACACGACTCAGCTACTTCCCTTTCACTTTTCACTTTCCTGCATTGGAGAAGGAAATGGCAACCCACTCCAGTGTTCTTGCCTGGAGAATCCCAGGGATGGGGGAGCCTGGTGGGCTGCCGTCTAGGGGTCGCACAGAGTCGGACACGACTGAAGTGACTTAGCAGCAGCAGATGTCCTCATATCAGAGATCTAGGACCCACTCTTTTCCAGTGGATGCTCTGACTTTCACAAAGGAGACTCCAGGACTCTGTGAAATAAATTTATATAGTCATTCTTCAACCTGCAAAATTAAATTCTGCGTCTGATTTTAAACAATGCTTATTCTACAGCTATAATAAAAGATTCTTTTAAGACTGCCTTAGAAGTTCTCTTTTTTCTTAAACTGAAAGTTTAAAAATTCTGAACTTATTTACCTCTTCTGGCAAATCCTCCAATAGGCATAAATAAAAAATGGTGAATTCTATCCCACTGTTTTGGAGTTATTGCTGTTACCGTAAAGGTCAAGTACAGGAGCCCCCTGGCTTCCCAAGACACTTGCTTTAATAGGCACCTTATTTTATTTACTGTAGTGATAATTTAGTAATTGTGATACCAATACATGGCAAAGATCCTGTTTTTAATTTGTATAAAGCTTGACACAATATTGAAGGCTAAGGGCATGACCAAATTGGTCATAGGTTTGTTTTTTTTTTTTTTTTTTTTTGAGGCTTTGTTTCACTACCTCATTCATGGTACCATTTGCTGTATCAGTTGAGTATAGTTAGGAAAAGAAATCACACTGGGAATTTCTACACCATGGGTTTAACACTAGAGTTGAATAAATAGGTATAGGAGATTGACAAACAAAATGATGACAAGGAGGTCACTGAAATAAAACAATTTGAGGAAGCAGGTGCCAACCCAGGGCCTGGATGTGATGAGGGGAGTTACCATAACCTAGGATTTTGGACGAGCAGTCCTATAGAACTGAATTTCAGACCTCTGAGGAACAGGCCCATCTGGCTGCTGCTAGTATGTCTGAGGTTGGTTCTGTGAGGGTTCAAAGTGGTTGGTGTCTGAGCCAACTGCTGCTACCGAGATGAATTACCACTGCTGTGACAACACAGACAGGAACAGCAAATAAATGGAATGAAGACCCTTCTCTGTTCCTGCTGCCTTCCAATCTCTAATGCTTCCTATTGACAGAATCTAACATGAACTGGCTAGCAAAAGATTCTGAAAAATGTAATTTGCCGAGTCCCAACCCAAGCATTATGTACAAGAATATAGAAGAGTGGCTTTGGAGCTGAGCTGCAGTAGATATATAAACAGCATGCAGGATGTCAACAAAGATGTTATGGAAGCTGTGATTTTTAAGCTCTCACCTAGAGGCTGAGAACGAGTTAGGCCAAGAGGAGGGGAAAATGTTTCAGTCAGAGGGGATGATATATGCTAAGGCCAGAAGAAAGAGAGAATGGAAAATTAAGGCAGATGATAACAACTCATGCCGTTTTGTTCATGTAACCCCAGAAAACTGGTTGATGAGCTTTCTTACTTAAAGATTAACGTCAAAACAATGGTTCTTACATTATTAATGATATATTCCTGATATGATTACAATACCAGAAACTTATACGTTTACAGACCTTTTACATTTCCAAAATTTAGCTCCTAAAGAAGCTTTAAAACAATTTGGCTGATATATGTAATTTTGTTCTTACCTCTATTCTTTTCCTTTCTAACAAATATTTGTTTTGAGGAATTTTTATTGAGAAATAATGGGTATAAAATACTGTGTTAGTTTCTAGTGTAAAAATAATTCCATATTTTTATATATTGTGAAATGATGACCACAATAGATAGTTAAAAAAATTTTTTTTCTTGTAGTGAAGACCTTTAAGATCTATTCTCTTAGCAACTATCAAATATGCAGTACAATATTATCAGTACTGTAATTGTGTACTGCATTCCCATAACATCATTATTTTATAACTGTTAATAGAAGTTTGTACCTTTTGACCCGTATATCCCATAAAAGAGTTCTCCAATCTCCAACCCCTACCTTACAATCACCAGTCTGTTTTCTGTGTACCTATGGGCTTGTTTGTTTGTTTTTTTTTTTTGCTACTGTTGTTGTTTCCAAATTCCATATATAAGTGAGATCATATGGTATCTATCTTTCTCTGTTATTTCATCTAGCATAATGCCCTGCAGATCTGTCCGTGTTATCACAAATGGCAATGTTTCATTCTTTTTATGGCTAAGTAATACTCTGTTGTTGGTTTTGCATACCACATATTCTCTATCCATTCATCCATCAGTGGGCACTTAAGCTGTTTCCATACCTTGGGTATTGGGAATAATGCTCCAGTGAACATAGAAGGATACATATGTCTTTTTGAATTAGTGTTTTCATTTTCTTTAGATAAATACCCAAAATGGGAATTGCTGGATCATATGATAGTTCTATTTTTAATTTTTTGAGAAACCTTCATACTGTTTTTCATAGTGGCTGCACCAATTTACATCTCCGCTGACAGTGTAGGAGGCTTCCCTTTTCTCCACATCTTCCCCCGAGCTTGTTATTTCAATGATATTCATTTTAAATGGTATGAGATGATATCTCATTGTCATTTTGACTTGCATTTTCGTGATTATTAGTGATGTGAAACAACTTTTCATGTACCTAAAGACCATTGGGAAAGACTCTGATGCTGGGAGGGATTGGGGGCAGGAGGAGAAGGGGACGACAGAGGATGAGATGGCTGGATGGCATCACTGACTCGATGGACATGAGTCTGAGTGAACTCCGGGAGTTGGTGACGGACAGGGAGGCCTGGTGTGCCGCAATTCATGGAGTTGCAAAGAGTCAGACATGATGGAGCGACTGAACTGAAATGAAGGACCATTTGTATATCTTCTTTGGAAAAATGTCTATTCAGATCCTTGCCAATTTTTCACTGGGCTATTTGGGTTTTTGCTATTCAGTTGTTTTCTTTATGTATTTTAGATATTAACCCATTGTCAGATAGATGATCTGCCAATATTTTATTGCATTCTGTAGGTTGCCTTTTCATATGTAATGGTTTCCCTTGCTGTACAGAAGCTTTTTAGTTTGGCATAGTTCCACTTGTTTATTTTTGCTTTTGTTGCCTTTGCTTTTAGACTCAAATACAAAAAAATTATTGCAACATCAGTGTTGAGCTTACTGCCTGTTTTTTCCTAGAAGTTATTTGGTTTCAAGTCTTACATTTAAGTCTTTAACCCATTTCCAGTTGATTCTTTGATGTGGTGTAAGATAATGGTCTAGTTTCATTCTTTGGCATGTGGCTATCCAGTTTTCTCAAAGAAGCTGTCCTTTGCCTTCTACTCTTAATCCTCTCTTTCCTTTGACTTGGGAATAGAAACTTTAAGCAATAAAAATAAGGTTCATATACATTTTCACTTTTTTTCTTTTGTTTTAGAGATTTATTTTTCATAGGGAATATTCTATGAATGGTTAAAATGCCTTATATTTCAAAAGTTTTCATCTATTTTTTCTCTCCTGATAAGAAGTGCCATCTTACCCACTCTCAGGGTATAAAATGATTTCAGCTTATGTGACTGCATCCCAGTGTTTTCAGAGGCTTTAATCACCACACACTTTTAATTAAATCAAAGATTACATATGCAGGGGTGAGCCCCTGAGAACAGGGGATGTATAACTCACACACTTGATCTGCTGTGCCTGCCTACTTGAGGAAAGGGGAGCAGTGCCCTGATTGGTTGTCTAACTTAGGTCACTATGCTCTACCACTTAAATCTGTGCCTAAATAGACTTCTAGAATGGATACTTTGGTAGCAATATCCTATGGCTAGTAGTGTCCGGCAAGCCACATCTAAATTTTACTCTCTTTAGAAGTCATTGAAACCTCAAATTTCTCGGAGCTGGTTTGTTTTGTGTACTGCATACGTGATACCTGACACACTAGCTGTGGAATGGTGTGCCAATTTATGACTTTAGGGCTTTGTTTAATCACATATCATTGCTGACCCTCGGAGATAACGGTTTAATGCGGTTCTATGACTTCTTGGCATCTCTGTCTCTTTGTTTTTAGGATTCTCCCCCGAAAAGTGGCATTCATCTTTTTTTCTTTCTTTTTCTTATTGTAACCTTGTATGCATTGGCTACATTTAATTAATAAGCGCTTTTTGAATTATACTATTTCCTTTCTTCAAACAATATGAAACTAAGGCATCCCACTTATCTAATTTTCTCCTTTATTTTAAAGCAAAAATAAGTTCAATTAGAAAAAGGAAAGAACCCATCATGTTCCTTCCCAGGTATCTGCACTTATTAGAAAAGATTGTTTGTAACAGAATTGGGAAAGAGAGATGAAAACACATATTATAGGATGACTGGGTTAGGGGCTTCGTGCAAGTGTGACCATCTCTTCCCAGACAATATATTAAAAATCATAATTGTTAATTATTGGTTGGCCCTGAATAATTAAAACATCAATCAGTAGGAGTAGGAATTGCTGAAATTCCAGTGAAGAAAAATTACACTAATGAATAAATAAATATGTTCTGATGAATAAATGAACACATTCATGCTTTACTACATCTGAATTTCAATGATGAGTTTCATAGATAGTCATCAAGGATTTATTAATAGGTACATCCACACAGTGTACTCAAAGCAAAACACTTTATGTTGTATTCAGTACAAAAGATTGTGTTGAAAGTGTAAGAACTGCTAAGCAGTTCTCCACTGTAAAGCAGGTCATTAGACATATTCCCATAGAACTTGATATGAAAAAACAACATGCATTTCTTTACTACCCCTGTCAGACCTCTTTGCATGCCCTTATCAGAACTGTGTTAGCAGCCTGTGAGAGAGTGCTGTAGATTTTCCTTTTCTTCTCTTGAAACAAGGCAGGGATTATTTTGCTTCAGGTCAAGTGAGGAGGGTGGACACTTTAAGAGATGCACTCACAGAAATAAGGAATATCTGAAGAAGATGTGAGTCACATCTGAATTATAGGCTGGATTTTGCTTAATGAAGTGGATTTATTAATCTCCCTGTGTGTCTATTTGAAAACAAATGTGGAAAAAGTAAGACTAGAGGGAAGAGGGTCAAACACTGGGAAGTCACACCTTTACAGTTGAGTAGGTGAAGGATGATGATCCTTCCATGAACCAGGTAGATACCTGAAGAGGAACCAGGTTTCAACCATGTTGCTAAAAACCAGAGGTTACAGAATGTATCACCGAGTGAAGGTGGATTGGATGAGGTCACATTTGGTAGATGGTCTACATCAAGGAACTGGCTGTCCTCTGCAAGGCTTCCTAAATAATCCTTGTATGCTCCTCACATGAGAGAGGGAGCTCTTGACTGTCAGTAATCAGGATGTATTCACAGTTGAGGAGGTCCAGCAATGATACCAGTGAAGTCAGAGTGCCCCCTTGCCTCCTGTTTTCCCCAAGACTTCAGAACCCTTGAGGAAGAAAGACTAGAAGAGGGAGAGGGAGCAGGTGGACAAATGAAACTGCTGATAGGTGTCCATCCGCCTCTGCTAGGGAAGAGACAAGCCACTAAACTACATTTGAGGGTTACATTTTAGATTGTACTTAATTCTACTAGACTGGTTTGTTTGATGCCTGAGATGGGTTGTAAAGCTATAAATTCTGCCCGAAATGTCACTAAGGAAAAGGAATAGGGGCTTTATGTAATATGTACAGGAGCAAAGGTTGGAGGCAGAAAAGCTTTCCCTCTCTGCACTCCATTGAGTCAGATTCTTCAACACAGCCATGGGGAACTGCATCATCTTATTCCTGGCCATTTCTCTGGCTTCATCTTCTCCTTGCTCTCCTGAATTCAGATCACTTTAGTTTCACTGGTGCCAAGGTCTGTCTCACCTTGGGACTTGCTGTTCTCTCTGCCTGGAATGTTTTTCCTGGATCTTCACAAGGCTGGATCCAGGTCAAACATTCCTTCCTCAAAAAGGAATTTCCTGACTGTCCTATCTAGTATTGCTGCCCTCCCTTATTGAGTTACTTTATCCCATGCCTGGTTTATTTTTTTCATGATATTTAAACCATTTCTAATTACATTAATTACTTATTTGTTTACTTGTATATTGACAATCAGTCTGTTTTATGTCTGCATGTCCCAATGTTTGAGCTATAACCACTCATTAAACATGTATTAATGAACAAATGACAAAAGCCTCAATAATTCAAGAGAAACTTAAGGTTACTGGTGAACAGTCATAATCAACATATCACCCTCTCACAAATATAAGCTGATGTCTAACGACAGAAACTAATTAGAGCTCTTTTCCAGGGCCTTCAATATAAGGAAATAGGTGCTTCAATCAGCTCTCTTTTCCTTATGGTAAGATCATTCCCTGAGAAAAGCAAAATACAGTAATAATTTATATTTACTATGTACCAGGTGCTTTAAACATTTACTCATTTAATTTCTAAAGCTCTTTAAGGTCGGTAATGCCATTTTATAGATTCAGAGTATAATGTTTCTGATGGGTTATGGGACTAGAAGTTCATTGTGCCAACACTGCATTCAAGTCCGTTTGGCTCTGAAGCCCATGGTCTCCCTGGAACATCATATTACTTTCCATCTTAAAACTCTCAGGTCACTGGCGATAACATATATGACTTCATTAATGGCTTTATGGAGTTGAAATGCTTCTCACTCACTGTTTATGACTTTGACTGTGGAATCAGGGACCCATTATAACAAAGTCTTGGGTTTGTTTGATCTTTTCTACATGTATTGTTTGGACAGAACCATAAAGACCCACAGAATATAAACCATAGATTTGTCCTTCACAGTGCTGAGACAAAGATTGTCTGCAGAAGTAATTTACCAGTAAGTGTTCCCAGGAGAAACTGGTAAGGGCAGTGGTGGGGTAGGGGAAGAGGGGGGAGCAGGACACAGCAGAGCAAACCAGGAACTAGACTCAGGTCAAGTCCTGAGGAGGGATTAACCAGTTCCGGCAGGTCAGGGTTGTCCTGACCTGAGGTTAAGAGATTGACTTCTCTAGTCCCCTGCCAGTCATTGGCTGGGGGAGGAAGGTGGGGAGGTGCAGACTGGAACTTGCAGGTGTGCTGGCTCTTTGTTTCTTCAGCCCAGCTATGCCAGACAGTCCTGTGTCCAGGCCTTGGGAAGCAAAAGCCCAGCAGAGCCTGAGGAAGGTTGTTCAGCAATGGCAGAAGGGATCCCAGGAGATCTGAGCGAAGCACTGACCAGTGTCCATTGTACTGATCGTAACTGTCTAATCTTCAAGGACAATTACATAAATCCCTCCTGTACAAGGGAAAATTGAGGGCTTATTTTTCATCAAGACTGGACTGTTTAAGCTCTAGTGATAATTCATCTCAGTTGAGTATTTTGAAATGAAGATGTAGGGTGATACAGTGGTGGCCAAATTGGATTTCACCAGAAAAGGAATATGGCTCTAGTTGAGACATGGGTCTTCCGGAGCAAAGGATCAGAAAAAGCATCATTGCCAATTTATACACAATTGGCTGCACTCTGACTCTGTCCTTATTGTTTCCTCAGCCCTAACCCTCAGCACGTTATTGCTTCAGAGGCCAAATGCCCTTAAGGCAGTCTGTGGGATGCCTCTCTTCCCAGTGTCTTCTTTATAGCTTGAAAATCTTTGCAGTCCTTTCATCACTCTCAGTTTGACTTCATTTCTGTTCTGTAGTTTTCCGATCTTCCCCAGCAGTTTTCCCTTCAACATGCTGGAAGAGCCTTTGGCTCTCTTATTGCTTAGCTGTCCCTGTTTTGTGTCCATGTATGTGTTCGAATTGCTATCGTGCCCTTAGTTTTAGTGAAAGAACTTAAAATGACAACATAGATAGTGCCACAATTAACCTTTATTTCTTTATATTCTTCCCCAAATAAAATACTTGTGTTTTTCCTTTGAAGTGTGAGTTACTCTCTAATAATTTCAATTTAATTTGCTTTCTGTTTTTGTTGCAGGTCAAATTAATTGATGTTGGGAAAGCCTAAAATTAAGTACAGTGGAATTCAATGGTTATTTGTCAGAGCTGAGTTCAATTTATAGTTATTTACCAGTAGTAATTTTTTATCTCAAAAAGAGAGAAGCATATCATTCAAAATATTTTCATGTATATTTTGCAAATTTTTAATGAATGCTTAATGAGCTTGCAATGTTATTAAGTACCCTACTATAGTGGTTATTTTTACATGTCAACTTGTCTGAGCCATAGTATCCAGATATTTGGTCAAACATTATGATTTTGTGAAAGTATTTTCTGAATGTGATTAACATTTAAATGATGAACTTTAAATAAAGCAGATTATAAAAAAAAAAAAAAAGCAGATTACCCTCCATAATATGGATGGGCCTCATTCAGTCAGTTGAAGACCTTAATTATAAAAAGAGTGACATCCCTGAGCTAGAAGGAATTCTGTCCCTGGTGGTTAGCAGACATTTGCTCTGTCCAAAATGTCTGTAACACATTTGGCCTTTGCCAAAATGTCCTTGATATTTGCTCCTGTTCAAATCCATATGGCATCCAAATGTCTTATGGACGTTTTGGACAAGACCAAATGTTGTGCAAGGTCCCTGGGGCTCCAGCCAGCCTATACTGCACATTTAGGACTTGTGATCCACAATCACATTAGCCATTTCCTTAACATAAATCTATCTATCTGACTGTCTGTCTGTCTATCTGTCTGTCTATCTGTCTGTCTATCTATCCACACCCTACTGGTGGTGTTTCTGTGGAGAACCTGACTAATATACCTATCTATTTTAAATGGCCCTACTAAAATCCCATCCTTTTATAAGGGAAAAAAAAATTTATGTGTAAGAGCTGAATCACCAGTAAAATTACTTTAGAAGTGATAAATGTGGGTGTGGTCTATTTTTGATGACCTACAGGCACACACAAACTATAACAAAGTTGTGTCAAAAGCTATTCCCTACCCTTCTTAGCCCTGACTGATTGAGTTTTATGCTGTGTCACCATTCAGCTCTCTCAACAGTAAACAGACTATGGACCATTTGTCCAACTTCTGAAAAAAGGCTTTATGTTGATTTTTTTCTCATATTTATTTGAGTAATGTATAGGATTTTGCTAAAGAAAACTCCAGTGTTGAACTATAATTTTTTAACTAGAATAGTACTTTACAGGAAGAGTGTCCTTCACCTTCAGTTGTAACGGAGAACCAGGTGGCTACATCTGTGCTTATATTTCTACTTTTATCTGTATCTGTTTTTCCTCTTCTTGATCTAAGTAGGTTGGAATTTCTGCTTGAGGCCTGTACTTTCACACTAGTTAGGAACAACTACTCTTTGGTGACAGGCTGAGGAGGAATTCAAAGTGAGCACCACAGTGGGGTTGGTTGGGATGGATCATGTTAGAAGTTTTCCCTCAGAATTTTTTCTGTGGTGTGACATTGATAGCACACAATTACTTTTAAATATTATTCCAAACCAGGCAGGATCCACCTATGGATATGGCTTCAATTTGGAACCAGTAACTTCTGAAACCTTTTACATGGCTTAGCTCCTGTGCACTCCCATGGAGTATAGAGCTAGATAAAGAGGTCAGTATTTCTGTCAAGTCAGAAAGTGTTGCTGCTTCTTGAGATCACAGCTATATTGTTGCAGTTTTATGAGGCTGCAACTGCTGTACATGTTTTATGCTCCTATTTTTAATTTTGGAAGGTAGGTTCTCTAGCTACTGCTGTTCTACACTCTAACCCTGATTTTCTCTTTTTTAATGTTTCATACAGAGTGTTGTTTCTCTACATTATACAAGTAACTTAAAATGAAAGCACTGATCTCCAGAGGTTTTAGATCTTCTGTATTTTCCCCCTGTTGCGAATAAGAAATCTGTTCACGGAATGCATTGGCTTATTAACGAAGTTTCCTGGGGCTTTGGACCGTGCTACTTTGAATTTCCTGCATTCTTTTTTTTTGACTGTGTGTGTGTGTTCTCTGCACCTTGAATATAGCATCAAGCTAAGTATTTTGAGAAAAACAGTGCAAAGAAGGTACCTCTCTGGAGAAAGGAAGTGTGGGTAAATGGTCTCACTGGGTTTTCAGGCGTGTTATCGTCTGTACTCCCTTTGTTGAAAACATTTACTTCCTAATAGATTGCTGTTCTGTGTTGTGCTTAGTCGCTCAGTCGCGTCCGACTCTTTGCGGCCCAACGGACTGTAGCCTGCCAGGCTCCTCTGTCCATGGGATTCTCCAGGCAAGAATACTGGGGCGGGGATCTTCCCAACCCTGGGATCAAACCCAGGTCTCCCACATTGCAAGTGGATTCTTTACTGTCTGAGCCAAACAGGGAAGCCCTAATAGATTACCTCTAATACAATCTTTACATGGCATTAGCTAAAGCATGGCATTTTCAAAAAATCACCCATATGAAATTATTTGAGGGAAGCTTATTAAAGTGAGAATGGTAGTTAAATGATTCCTAATGATTCCTAAATCCTGAGCTAATATGACTCCCTTTTGCTCTGTACCCAGCAGTTTGAATTATTAGAGCGAGGTAAAAGCAGCATGAAAGAATGATTAGCATGGGTGGTTTCCGACGTGCAGAGTTCACTTCGGCCCAGAGAAACAGGGCAACAAAGTGGCAAAGAGCTCTGGCTCTGAGCTGGACATTCCCAAGTTTGAATTCCTAGACCTGCACTTAGGGCTACCTTGAGCATATTACTTAGATTCTCTGGGTCACAGTTTCCTCATCTGTGCAATTGGGATAGTGATACCTAGTCCACCAATGAAATACAAGCTTTAGCGTTTAATGCGGTAACTGACACATTTTTGTTGCTGTTGTTAAAAAAAAAAAAAGTTACTGACTTCATTTGAGTTGTAGTATGAAGTTTTATTTTTCTTAATAGTAAGGAAGGAAAAGCAGAAGACAACTGAGTTGAAAAGTACAGGGAAGTACAGGACAGGGAAGCCTGGAGTGCTGCAGTCCATGGAGTCAGAAAGAGTCGGACACGACTGAGCGACTGAAAAACAGCAACAACAAGCTGACACTTTAAAGCGCTCAGTTATTAAATAAAGGCATATTTCCTCAGGAATAACACCAGCGAGTGCAGGGGTGCACGCTGACCTTGCAGTACTTCTCAACTCAGTTTTCTTCTGCTATTCCTTTCTCAGTATTAAACAAAACAAAACTTGGCACTACAATTCAAATGAAATCTCTTAGAAGTCGGATTCTTTACCAGCTGAGCCACAAGGGAAGCCCTAGAAGTCTGAGGATTATTTAAATCAATAACTTATGTTGTTCTTTTTTTTTTTTAACATTTGCTCATAATGCGTATACCCTCCAAATAGTTGGAATTGCTTTATTAAATAAAATACCCCCCCAAGAAAAACTACTGCAGACATACAGAATTGCATAAATCTACATAATGCCTATTTTTGTTACCAAGAAGCTTGCATACTACTCTCAATATCTTTAAAGCTCCTATTAAATAATTGATTTGTTATGAATAGTATTAATATAATCTTATTTATTTTAATAATAGTAGCTTGCATGCAATGCAGTGTGCCAGGTATAAATGCATCATAAGAATTGCAATCTCACAACATTATTCTTTATTATATTACCCCATTAAATTTGAGAAAATAATCTAAAAAAGATCAAGCCGTGGAGCTGGCATCTGGCTGGCATTGGCTTTAGAGTGTTCCCAATGCTGAAGAGGCAACTACACCAATCTGCCCAAACAGTGTAATTTATGGCAAACACTAGCTCTCCATCTGGTAGCCTAGGATTTTAGTAACTGAAGCTGGGCAGTGAGTACATGCAGGACCAGCCCCCAGTTAAAAATAGTGAGATCTGAGTCTTACACAGGCTTCCTTGTACAGAAACACTGCAGATGAATAGCTGCATGTCACTGCTTGGAGAGAATGTGGTGCGTGTAGCCCCTTCAGGGAGAGCCTAAGAAACCTCCAGATTCTGCCTCGTTTATCTTTATTCCCTGCTGATCTCCCTGTGTAGCTGTGCTGTGTTGCTGTGTCTTGCCATGAGTGCAGCCACACGCTGAGATCTGTGCATCCCTCTTGGGAAGGACCAGATGTGTGGGTGGTCAAGGAACTGCTAAAGAAAGTGGCATCTGCAGTGCTGACGTAGGTGTTGATGTAACTGCTGAGGAGAAACATTATCTGTGAGTCAAGGAACTGGCTTTAAATTATCCTCCTGGAACCTGCAAAGGTATTAGTTAGTAGGTCAGAAGTTGCAGCTCTTCTAGAAGTTTCCATCCCAATGTCTTATCTTGGGTCAGTCTGTGGTGTATACTATGTATCTTGTAAAACATATGCATGTGGACCCAGTGGTTAGAAGATATGCCAGTTTGTTTAACATCTGTATACTTTGTGTGTTCTCTGTTTTTATTGTTTTGCAGCAGAATGCCCAGTACTAAACACAATTGCTAATACTCAGCTGTACAAAAGGAGGTGGGACCTAAGAACAAATGGGAGACATGATTTTGAAAAATAAACAAAGCTAGTGTCCTGCAACACATGGTTAATATGTCTTTGTAGCTGAGCTGACTCACCTGTGAGCCTGCAGTTCTAGTCAGGATTATTTCCCTCCTCCCGACCATAATCAGTATGTGAAATTCAGGGGGCCAGTGGTTGAATGTGTTCACACGTTTCTAGAACTTTCCCTAGCACTTTACAGACAGTTGTCTTTTTAAAGAAATTAGATGTTTTTGTTTTCTTCTTTGCATTTCCCTATTATTCTCTAAACCACATACAATGTGTGTACATTGTTCTTTTAATAAGAAAACCTGACATTTAATGATCAGTGTTATAGCATTTTGAATATGCCAGATGATCACAACTAAATTTATCTTATATATACCAGATTATAAGAGGATAAACAATAAGAAGTAACAAATAAAATCTCCAGGTCATAAGATTATGAAAAACCTGTTCTCACTTCCTACTTTTCAGTTTTTCACAATTTTCATAAATGTTACTTTCACAGTGAAAAATCTTATATTGTTATTGTTATGAAAGCTAGAAATCTGCTTTGATCTTATGAAATTTATGCACATTTATCAAAATGTTTCTTTTGTGGAAGACGTTTTCAAGATCCTAGGTCCAATAACATGTGGATATTAGAGTGTGGAAGGAGATCGGAGTGAAGACTCATGCCCCGTAGAGAAGATAGCAAAGGATGCCCACACCACAGCGTGTGAACATCCAAGTGGACCTTTCGGTGTGTGCTTTTAAGATTGGTTTGATTGAGAACTTGCATTTTCCAGTCACTAGTAAAGTGGTTTTATTTTGTAGGTTTTTATAATAGAACTTTAGGAAATATTTATGCTGATAAATATTTATTTTCCAAGATGGAAAGCCTTACACCCAGAGATTAAATGCTTTTCCCAATGAATAATGAAAAAGTGGCAGGATCAATCTAGAATCCCATTTGCCTGAATCCTCTATGGATGTTCCAAGCACTGCATGTGATCATGCCTTGAGTAACTCTCTTCACTAACAAAATGCCTAATTGACTTAGCTACCCTCTAGGCATTGCAGACCCAGCACAGGGAAGTGTTTCTTATTTTTGCTTCCAGTTGTCAAACCATCTGAACTAATTTACTCTTTTTGTAAGAGGCTACAACAAATAGTTCTCAGCCTCAAGCCTAAAAATGCTGAAGCTGGACACTTGGAGAAAATAGAAATGGAAAATGAATCAGAAATAACTGATCAATTTTAGAGAAGTAGATCAAAAATCAGCAGGACAATTGCTGTGTGATGTGAATTGTTCAAGTCAAGCATATGTGAACCCCAATCGTTCCCAGTCACCATGAGTTCAACTATACCGGTGTTGTGTTTGCAAAACTGTTTTTGCACAGTGCAAGCTGCCAATGCCCAAGGTATTAATGGTGTTAATAAAGAATAAATTCTCCCTATAGTGGGATTAGTGATAAATTATTTTTAATGATTTTTTTCAAATTATGATTGAATCAGAAAACCATCATTTGACTTGTCCTGTTGACTAAATGTTAAATGAATTACAGTAAATCTGTGTCCACATTTTCTGAAACTTAAGAGTCAAACACATTTCCTATTTCTGTCCTTATCTTGGATGTAAGGAACTTATGTGGCAGATTCCTTTGAACTGGACTTTTTCCATTTCTCCTCCTCTCCTACCTCTCGATTTGTTAGCTATTTAAGTATTTAATAGCCATTCTTATTATAGATTCTTTAGTTTCTAAATTCCAAAGAGCCTTGGACTACTGAAAAATTTAAACCAAAACAGTTTAATGAATTTTGGGGAATTCATAAAGTTAGAATTTTACTATAAAAGAAAAGGAAAAGACCCTTGAATGGGTTATTGACTATGGTTTCATCAGATGTGTAATATAAATCACATATACATTTTTTTCTGTCTGATGTTATGTGCTTGTAAATTCATAAAAAGGCAATTCATAAGATGTTTTAACTCCTAGTTTGGGATATCTCTTTTTCCATAGAAGTACTAGAAAGTAGCAAGCATACCAAATTTCTCAGCACTTAATTTTGAATAATAACCCCAATTTTTCTCTCCCTCCACATGAAACTAATATAAGTAACCTCTTGGAAATTGGAATGGCCATGTTTTGAAGCACCATGTTCTCCATCTAATTGCTTTACGTTCTGTGGAAAGTAGTGAAAAAGAGAGTCAAGAAATCTCTTAGGCTGATGAGAAAGGATTTCCTTTTTTTACACTCTCCACAAGTATTGTCTTTCTTCATAAATTTTTGGACTGGTGCTCATTCTAGAGTATAGAGATAAGAGTTGTGAAGGAGGGAAAGGGAGATGGGCTGGGTGATTTTAAGTTTCAACCTGCTCTGTATTGATTAGCAAAGTATTTACATATGATTTGGAGCCTCTCTTGACTTTATTTATTTATATATATTTTTTTGGCTGCACTGGGTCTTTGCCGCACAAGCTTTCCCTAGTTGCTGCGATCATGGGCTATTCTCTAGGTCTGGTATTCGAGCTTCTTACTGCGTTGGCATCTCTTGTTCTGGAGCCTTGGCTCTAGGGTGCAGAGGCTTTGGTAGCTGTGGTGTATGGGCTTAGCTGCCCCACTTTCCCAGCCTGTGGAATCTTCCTGGACCAGGGATCAAACCTGTGTCCCCTGCATTGGCAGGTGGATTCTTAACCACTGAACCACCAGGGAAGTCCTGTGTTTTCTTATATTTTGATTTTTGACTCAGTTTGATTCAGTAGATATAGTCAGGGGTGAAATCACCTAATTTTGTCCTTGATCTGAACCTTTAAGACACTTTCACAAAAAAATACCACATAAAAATATAACACAACAGTCCAAATAGGCAGTTAACCTTCCAATAAAAGATATTCCAGTATCTAAAAGAGTAAGTCAGGAATGAATCCTAACATTCCCCTTTTTAAGGCTTAGTCTCAGGCGGTGCAGTGGTCCACCTGTCGAAACAGGAAATGCCGGAAACACGAGTTTGATCCCTGGGTTGGGAAGATCCCCTGGCGAAGGAAATGGAAATCCACTCCAGTATTCTTGTCTGGAGAATTCCATGGACAGAGGATCCTGGCGGGCTATAGTCCATGGGGTCGCAAAGAGTCAGACAGGATCAAGTGACCAAGCACACGCATACATAGATTTCAAACAGAATGGCCACTACCTGCTCTGGCAGACCGAAGAGAATAATGTGACCTTACTTTTCACATTCCAGGAGTCTCCTTAAAAATCAAGACTGTTACAATTTAAAATTTGCATATAAACTTATAAGGGCAAGATCAAGGATTCCAATTTTGGTTTATATTATTATTTTAGAAAATGATTCTGAGAACTATTAATTCGTGACTAGCCAAATTATAGTGGCTTAAACATGATGAACCTTATTTCTCTCCCACAGTAATAGCAGACGATAGTCCAAGGCTGGTATGACCAGCTGTCTTCTTGAGATCATCCAGACACCAGCCTCTGCCCAGTATTTCTCTCAGCTTTCCCTGCTTGTGGTTCACTATCCTCTTGGTAAATGACAGAGTTTTGGTTTTATACCATCAGTCTAGCAGCAGGATGAGGGAAAGATATATGGTATGGCCTCTACTTTAAGGACAAGTCTAGCAGGAGTCTATCACTATTACAGTCTATTGCCTAAAACATGGCAGTACCCAACAGAAGAGGCTGGGAAGTTTGGTTCTTATTCTGGGTATCCAGAAAGCCGCAAAAATCAAGGATTCTATTCCTACAAGAGTAAAGCAGGGAATGGATCTGCGGGGAACAACTAGCAGTCTCAGTGATACTGAGTCTCAAGTCTCAGTGATTGCTAGAGTCACTTTGGGAACTTTAAAAATATGTAATCCTTGGCCTTACCCCAGAGACTCTGATTCAATGGTCTGGTTTAGGCTCAATGGCCAAATTATTCCCAAGCTGTATCTCAATGATAAGGTAAATCATCAGAAAGTTACATTTCAGTAGAATTTCCTTTGCAGAAACCTATTATGCTCTCGGCTTTCAGAAGGAGAGATAATAAATAGCCATGTGTGAGCTGTCTTTGCACCTTTACATTAGAACTTTTGTCAAGGATATTATGCATCATGTTCTTCAGTCCTTCTGATACAAAGATCCTTGTGACTAATTTCTTTCAGCACTCAAATCCAGGTAAACTCCTGGTTTAATCTTCATCCTCCTAAATATTTATTCTGCTTTACTAGGTGATTGGACCCATTTTGCACTGAATTTTTCTTTCACCATAGCTGAAGAAAGAAAAGACCTTTGTTTTCATTTGCCTATTGTAGCACAGCTTAGCATCTGTGCAGTCAATTTCTTCTGACCTGTTTCTCTTAAATGTATTCAGTATTATTGGGTTTGGCCTTCTGTTTCTGTGCATCTTTTTATAGGTTTCCTTAAATTAAAATCAGATTTAGATTAGTCATATAAATAATAAAAATAAGAGTTTATAAACTGTACATTATACATAACGACAATGACATTAGTTTTTTGAGTGCTTACCATGTGTGAGGCACTAATAAGCATTTTACAACATCAACCTATGTGATGCCAACTCAAGAAATCCAAATAAATCCTGAGACCCAAATGCTTCAGATTATACACAGTGTAAGCTTCAAGAAAGCATAATTCACTTAACAAATACAATTAAACACAAGACCTAACTTTTACATAGATCTCTCAAAAATGAATATTAATAGATACTGCTAATTAAACACAGCAAATTCCCTAGATTTGACTTTCTCCTCTAATCCCTTGCATCCTTTAGAGCTCAGCAATTGACAAATTTCCAAAATATACAAGCAAGGTTGTTTTTTTTTTCTTTTCCTCGTTCCTCTGTAATGCTTTGCATTATCTCCTTGTGAGAGAGAACAGAAGGCAAGATCACTGTTGTTGGCTAAGAGATGACAGTCTAGGACACTCTAGGATGGCTGGAGGACCAGGTAGCTCTGTGCTCTGGGTGTTCCTTACTTCCCCACAGAGAGAATTTTTGGAATCCACTGAATGCACTGATCTCCTCTCAGGGCATTCTTTCCCTCCTTACTCTTTTGAGGTAGCCCCTTTTTTATAAGACTCTGAGGCTTTATAAAATTAACCAACTTCCCCAAATTGCAAAGTCACTCAGCTAAGAGTATTGAATATAACTTCAAGGTCTATATGCTTGGACACTCTATTCTGTTGTTGTAGTTTGTATGACTGGACTGATGGCACATTTATTCTTTCCATAGTTTAAAACCACTTCCAATATTATCTGCTAGAAATAGCTAACAAATTACTTATCACATTTTATTTCAATTGATTTTTTTGTTCCTATCTACCATTGCACTTGGAAAAGGCGATGGCACCCTACTCCAGTACTCTTGCCTGGAAAATCCCATGAATGGAGGAGCCTGATAGGCTGCAGTCCATGGGGTCAGGAAGAGTTGGACACGACTGAGCGACTTCACTTTCACTTTTCACTTTCATGCATTGGAGAAGGAAATGGCAACCTGCCGGGGTCTAGCCCCGGTGGATCCAGGGAATTCGAAGGGGAGACAGCGTCGGCGAGGCGAGACTTATTTATTTAGAGATATAAAGAGAGATTAGGAAAGAATAGTCTAGTGGAGAAAATAGAGGAGAAAAGAGGCTGTATTCCTTGGTTTACATAGAAAGCCAATAAAGTCCCGAGACAAGGGACTTGCACCATCTACGTAGGCCGCAGGCGCCCACTTGAATAGCAGAGGGTGCCCCACCTTGGGCTCCCTCGCGTGTGGGTCTTAGAAGCCCAGGCAAATAAGTAGACACGGCGAGCCTCTATGCTCCAGATGGGAATTCAGCCTGAAAAGGGAGAATAAGAAAAGAACGACATGGGGGAGCCAAGCATTGGTGCAAAACCCACAACTTTATTTTCAAAGGCAGCTTATATACCCCAAGTTGTACATAAAGAAATAATGGAATATGCAGAGTTATGCAGGGGCAGCAGTCCTGACCCTTATTGAGACCAGGCTTTCTTTTTGCATACCCTCCCGTATATAAAAGGTCTCAGGTGATTTACATTATCTTCAGGCCAAGAGGCCTGTTAACATTTTTATGGCTCTTTCCCTAGATAAATGTCTATCAACCTGAAAACTCATTTTCCCTTGAAGTGTTTTTTCTTTAATCTGCATCACCCTCAAAGTACTAAATAAAGTTACATTCCTGTAGAACAAAGGTGCAGTGGGTTATAACAAAGAAAGTACTTAACTCAAAGATCTAATGTTGCTAATGCCAGGGCTACTACCTATTTTTTCTACATACCAACTATATCTACAAATAAAAGATATGAAAACTTGGCAGCAAGTATTGGCTCAACAATGAAACCCTTAATCAGTCCTATTCTAATGATTTTGACTCCTCAGAAGCCCCTACATTCCTAGGATGTTTTAAGCTTCCTGTGCCTCTCGTGGTCAGGAGGCTATAAACAATCACATGCATAGCTGTAAGAGTCCGGATAAACCTGTCAGGCAGGCTAGAAAGCCAAAGAGGGGTTTTTGGGTTGAAACACTCTTATTATGCCCAGGAGACTTATTACCTAAAAGCTCTAAATTAACTTTTCCCAGAAAAAGGTGCGGGGGCGGGGACAGCCCCCTGTTAATGTCAGAGGAGTTGGTGAAAGGCATAATATAGTAAGGCAGACAGATTCTGGTTTGGGGGTAGATGCTCGAGTAGGTCCAGGGAGGTTCCCTTGAGATCCAACTCGCCTTTGCCTGTCGGGTCTCTTCCTCCTGACTTTTGCCATGGGCGGGATTCCTCGTGCTGGCTCCAGGCAACAACCCACTCCAGTGATCTTGCCTGGAGAATCCCAGGGACAGGGGAGCCTGGTGGGCTGCTATCTATGGGGTCGCACAGAGTCAGACACGACTGAAGTGACTTAGCAGCAGCCATTGCACTCATTGTAAAGTCAAATAATTTTAGTCTCTTCACTGCTAATTATCACCTCTATATGCAGTATTTTGTACAGAGTTGGCAAAATAATAAATAATCATTGAATTAGTGACTGGATGGCTGCAAGAAAATAAAGTAAGCTGAATTTCTCTGTGACCATGGAATTTTTCTGTCAATAATTCACCCATCTCAAGACTCTTTGGAAATGAAAAATAATTCTACTCACAAAAGTCTCAGAGATGTTTGGTGTATTGTAGTAAGTTAGCTTTCTTTCATAGCTCATAAATTGTTTCTGAAGAAAATTTCAAGAGGATAGTTCAAAAAAATGTTTTTGAGTAGTGGCAACGTTATATATTCTGTTATGACTTTTTAGGGGGAAAAGCTAGAATTTAGAACCAGAAAACTGAAGTATGAATCCTAGCTGTGAACAGTATTTGGTAAGAATATTGAACAATTTAGACCTCAAATTTCTCCTTTAAATTGAAAATACTACTTGCTGTAATTCATAGAGCTTTTTAAATGATCAAATGTTGGATGATGCATGAGAAACTTATTTGAAAAATCTTAGTATGATTATTATGTGAACTATTCAATTTCCAATTTGTTTGTTTAATTGTCATAAGTAATAATTATCTTTGAGTGTAAAAGTGCACATTTGTGCCCCATCTGTGTTTCTACTTTTTTTACATTGCAGTTTCAGAAGGAAAGAATAGATGGGGCTTTGTTTTTAACTTTTCCATTTATTTTTGAATAATTATACCATCTGGACTTTTGGAAATGTAGTTTGGTTGTGTTCTATAGTATTATGTAGGGTATTTAAAATGAAATATTATTAATTGCAGTAAACAATTAGCAAAGTAAAAATCATTTTCTAATTCCTCATTTTTGCAAAAAAGTAAAATGTGAGTAATATATAAAATATATCTCCATTTTGGTAGAATTGAACAGTTACAAATGTTTTGTTTCTTGTTTTATCAAAGACATTAAAAACCATTAAGCATTAAGTCTTTATCATAATAAAACATAATTTTCACCAAATGAACAATAAGTATACTTCTCCAGTGTCAGTAGTTCAGAATGTGTTAAATGAAATTAGGACTCAAAACAATTACTTTTAGTTAGGTTACAGAATATAAACCATAAAGAGGTAGGCAGTCCTCTTGTATTTCACTAGCAGTTATATTGAAAAGGTTACTTGAAAACAAATACAAGAAGGATCTAATAAAAAGAATAAACCCAGAAATTTCTTTAATAAGAGTTTTGTGGAGTTCCAGTTTTCATGGTGTTGATACTGTTCTTTCAGTGAATTCCAAGAATCTGACCACACTTTAATCCATGCAGTGCAATGAAACAGTTGGCTTTACCCTAAAAGTTATGGGAAAACACAATTGCACAGAATGTTTGCTATCCTTGCAACTCACTTTTGAAACTTAGTCATCCTGTGTGTTTTGCTAGTATAATACACACTGAAGAAGTGCACCTGTCCAAGAGAACTACCTTACAAATATATATCAACTAAATCACTGCTGTCTTAGGTCCTCCATATCACTTTTTTTTAAAGATAAGCATCATCCATCTAGATGGCTTCAAAATAAAGGCACAACTCATCTCAATTTGTCCCCTTCCCCGCCCCCACAATGATCTTTATTATTAGAGCTTACCTGATTTATTATATATTATCTTTATAACTCTAGAAATTCCCAACAGTAGTAAGTCTTGTTTAGGCATCATTTCGTAAGGTTTGAACTTTCTAGACATTGAAGGATTCATTTGGTTAATCCTTCAAGGAGAACTAGACACACACCATGGAATAATGTACATAAAATAGACCGTTGATTTAAATGCACGTATAAAAGACTGTAAACAGTTACATCTTCTAGATTTCTGTCGGCCCAATGCTGAATATCTCCTAATTAGGAGTGGATAAGGCCAAGTCTGTTTTCTATTTATGGTTAGTACTTTGTTGTTAGATGGGGAACATTTTGCTTAGCATCGTTTGTTCATCCCGTGGCTCACCTTCATTCACATCTCACATCATTCTGTGACATTTTACAATGGACAGATATATTAGGTAAAGTTTTTTTTTTTTTTTTTTGCAACTAACAGAGACAAAATGATGCTCAATGTCTCAAGGAGAAAATGGATTTATTGGAGGGAGCTACACACAATCTAAAAAAGCCAAGCAATCATGCTTCTTGGGAGACGGGAATGTGAGTAGGGTCTCAGATCTCAGGAAGTGGTCCTAGCGGAGCTTCTTTTAGAGTGCTACTGTTGTTTTGACTCAGCACATGTCCCCATGGGGCCCCATGTCTTTCTGTTTCAACTCTAGATTCTCAGGAGAGAAGCCCTGGCTCATTTGGTTTTGTTTTCTCTTATCTGTACCTCTCTGTTCATCATCATCACATAGTTAGAAGGGTAGTGGGTTTGCACAAATCACAGTAGCACTGGCATTGCTCTCATCCAAGATGCACTCTAATTTTGTGTGTGTCACAATTGGTCACTCTCATCAGGGCTAATACGATCTTTGAAAGAATCTCTCTGCCTCATACCAGTCATCTCTCAGAGTTAGGTATTTGAGCACAGAATCTTTATCGAGTCTGTTTCTGTCAGTTCTTGCTCAGATTGTACAGTGCTACACTTATGACTGCTGCTGCCATCTAGGATAAAATGTTTGCTCCCATCTGTGCTTCTGGGGTTCCAGGTGGCGCCAGTGGTAAAAACAAACAAACAAAAAAAAACGCCTTCCAGTGCAGGAGACATGGGTTCAATACTTGGATTGATCCTCTGGAGGAGGAAATGGCAACCCACTCCAGTATTCTTGCCTGGAGAATCCCACGGGCAGGGGAGCCTGGCGGGCTACAGTCCATGGGGTCACAGAGCTGGACACGACTGGAGACTTAGCGCATGCTTCTGAGGTAGGATGAGCTCACCTGGCTACCTGAAAGAGTCTCCTGTAGAGAGACTTCTTCCTCAGAATAATTTATTTCTTCCTCAGAAATAATTTACCCTGTGGTTAATTCCTATCTCCACTATCAAAAAATTTCCCCCAAATGTTAGAATATTTCTTCGCAATGGCCTGTTGGCTTCTTAGGGGGTTTTTTGCAATTTAATTATTTTATATTGATTAAAGCATGAAATACATCTGAATAGTGCTTAATTTCAATCCAACTATAAGACCCTGGAGAGATTGCTGAATATGACAAGCTTTGTTTTAATGTTCATTTAGTTCTTTCATGTCCATTTATTGCAGAAAAACATGACTGAGATGAATAGTGGCCCCCTGGCATGATTACTCACCCAGGTGGGAAATTGTTGCTGCAGCTTTCAGAAAAGCTTTCAAACCTACATTAAGGCCATATCCCTGTAAGTTAAAATACCAGAAAATAAGTCTATATATGCTATAAAATGAATTTTTTTCTTTTTGAAATCATATTCCTTGATCATTTCTTTCATTTTTATAGCTTTCTAGTTTTAATTGACTCAAGATGGCGTTTTTGTTTTTTCACTTAAGGAATAGCACTGAGAAGACAGTATCTATTTCTATTTCTGACTCATTTCATGATCTTAAGTCAGTCATTTGAGCTCTCAAGCACTCTGTTAACAAAATGAAAGTATTAATATTTATCTTTTCATGAAAACTAACAGAATTTTTTATAGAAAACATCATTGACATGGTTGAGAAGGTATTGGTTGCTCCTACAATCCACAATGTTCCAATTTTCTTCACATTTTCAAATTATTTGACATTATTGCCTATTTTACAATATTTTTCTCTTAGTGAGACAGTTCTGCTGACTCTTCATGTTCACTTCATTATTGTACTGAAGAGCTGTACATAAAGCAATTTACCATATGATTCTTTAGTTTTCTCCAATATTAAGTCATCATTGCACTTCCCTGGTGGCTCAATGGTAAAGAATCCAGCTACCAATGCAGGAGACCTGGGTTTGATCCCTGGATCAGAAAGATCCCCTGGAGAGGAAATGGCAACCCATTCCACTATTCTTGCCTGGGAAATCCCATGAACAGAGGAGCCTGGTGGTCTACAGTCCATGAGGTGGCAAAAGAGTTCTACATGATTTACCAACTAAACAACAACTACCAAGTCATCATTGCCTACCCTCAGGCTATAGATTCTAGGGTAACTTTGAATGGTTGTAAATAACATGGTTTCTTGATATGAAAATTCTTTATTTCTTCCAGAGCCACATTAAACTTGATCATATTGATTATATTTTAAATGTTTCTTCTCCAGGGGATCCTCCCAATCCAGGGATTGAACCCGGATCTCCCGCATTGTAGGCAGATGCTTTACCATCTGAGTCACCAGGGAAGCCCAAATGTTTCTATGCAGCATGCTAAGTCACTTTAGTCGTGTCTGACTCTTTGTGAACCTATGGACTGTAGCCCTCAAAGCTTCTCCAGGCAAGAACACTGAGTGGGTTGCCATTTCCTCCTCCAGGGGATCTTCCAAACTGAGGGATCAAACCCTCATCTCTTAAGTTTCCTGCATTGGCAGGCGAGGTCTTTACCACTAGTGCATAATTCTCTCTATAATAAAAAGGTTAAAAAACAAAGATTACAACAATCTGATACTAAAATTGTATTTCTTCTGAACTACATTCTTTTGTCCTTGAGGAGTTTACAGTCGAATGACATTTATATCTTTTTTTACTATCAGATTACATAGTATTTAATTGTATATACTACTGATGTTGTTCTTTGCTGTAGATGTTCTAGAATCTTGATAACATTTAAATGTTAAGAGTGATTTAAGAAAGGCTAATACAGTAGAACTATAGATCAGTGAAACAGACTATAGAACCCAGAAATAAACCCATACCTATATGGTCAATTAATTTAAAAAATGAATCAGTTCAGGTCACCTCAGTCGGTCAGTCATGTCCGACTCTTTGCGACCCCATGAATTGTAGCACGCCAGGCCTCCCTGTCCATCACCAACTCCCGGAGTTCACTCAGACGCATGTCCATCGAGTCAGTGATGCCATCCAGCCATCTCATCCTCTGTTGTCCCTTCTTCTCCTCCCCCCAATCCCTCCCAGAATCAGAGTCTTTTCCAATGAGTCAACTCTTCATATGAGGTGGCCAAAATACTGGAGCTTCAGCTTTAGCATCATTCCTTCCAAAGAAATCCCAGGGTTGATCTCCTTCAGAATGGACGGGTTGGATCTCCTTGCAGTCCAATGGACCCTCAAGAGTCTTCTCCAACACCACAGTTCAAAAGCATCAATTCTTCGGCACTCAGCCTTCTTCACAGTCCAATTCTCACATCCATACATGACCACTGGAAAAACCATAGCCTTGACTAGACAGACCTTAGTCGGCAAAGTAATGTCTCTGCTTTTGAATATGCTATCTAGGTTGGTCATAACTTTCCTTCCAAGGAGTAAGTGTCTTTTAATTTCATGGCTGCAGTCACCATCTGCAGTGATTTTGGAACCCAAAAAACTAAAGTCTGACACTGTTTCCACTGTTTCCCCATCTATTTCCCATGAAGTGATGGGACCGGATGCCATGATCTTCGTTTTCTGAATGTTGAGCTTTAAGCCAGCTTGTTCACTCTCCTCTTTCACTTTCATCAAGAGGCTTTTTAGCTCCTCTTCACTTTCTGGCATAAGGGTGGTGTCATCTGCATATCTGAGGTTATTGATATTTCTCCCGGCAATCTTGATTCCATCTTATGTTTCTTCCAGTCCAGCTTTTTTCATTATGTACTCTGCGTGTAAGTTGAATAAGCAGGGTGACAATATACAGCCTTGACGTACTCCTTTTCCTATTTGGAACCAGTCTGTTGTGTGGTCCACTGGAGAAGGGAATGGCAAACCACTTCAGTATTCTTGCCTTGAGAACTCCATGAACAGTATGAAAAGGCAAAATGATAGGATACTGAAAGAGGAACTCCCCAGGTCAGTAGGTGCCCAATATACTACTGGAGAGCAGTGGAGAAATTACTCCAGAAAGAATGAAGGGATGGAGCCAAAGCAAAACAATACCCAGCTGTGGATGTGACTGGTGATAGAAGCAAGGTCTGATGCTGTAAAGAGCAATATTGCATAGGAACCTGGAATGCCAGGTCCATGAATCAAGGCAAATTGGAAGTGGTCAAACAAGAGATGGCAAGAGTGAACATCGACATTGTAGGAATCAGGACACTAAAATGGACTGGAATGGGTGAATTTAACTCAGATGACCATTATATCTACTAGTGTGGGCAGGAATCCCTCAGAAGAAATGGAATAGCCATCATGGTCAACAAAAGAGTCCAAAATGCAGTATTTGGATGCAATCTCAAAAATGACGGAATGATCTCTGTTCGTCTCCAAGGCAAACCATTCATTATCACAGTTATCCAAGTCTATGCCCCAACCAGTAACGCTGAAGAAGCTGAAGTTGAATGGTTCTATGAAGACCTACAAGACCTTTTAGAACTAACACCCAAAAAAGATGTCCTTTTCATTATAGGGGACTGGAATGCAAAAGTAGGAAATCAAGAAGCACCTGGAGTAACAGGCAAATTTGGCCTTGGAATGTGGAATGAAGCAGGGCAAAGACTAATAGAGTTTTGCCAAGAAAATGCACTGGTCATAGCAAACACCCTCTTCCAACAACACAAGAGAAGACTCTACACATGGACATCACCAGATGGTCAACACCGAAATCAGATTGATTATGTTCTATGCAGCCAAAGATGGAGAAGCTCTATACAGTCAACAAAAACAAGACCAGGAGCTGACTGTGGCTCAGATCATGAACTTCTTATTACCAAAAAATGAATCAGAAGTATACAATGAGGAAGGGATAGTCTCAGCAGTAGATGGTGTTGGAGAAACTAGACAGCCACATCCAAAACAATGAAACTAAACCATTATTTTACACCCTATACAAATATCAACTGAAAATAGATTAAAGACTTGAATATAAGATGTGAAACCATAGAACTCCTAGAAGAAGACATAAGCAGTAAGCTTTGTGTCAAAAAGCAGCTTTTTGACAGTGATCTTTTGGAATTGACACCAAATTCAAGGATAACAGAAGCAAAACTAAATGGGAGTACATCAGACTAAAAAGCTTCTGCACAGCAAAGAAAACCATCTACAGAACAAAAGGGCAACTTACTGATTGGGAGAAAATATTTACAAATTATCCAAAATATATAAAGAACTTCTACAACTCAATAGCAGGAAGAAAGAACAGTGTGACTGAAATATGAGTAGAGGATCTGAACAGACATTTTCCCAAAGAAGACATGTAGACAGCCAACAGGCATGTGAAAAGTTGCTCAATATCAGTAATCATCAAGAAAATGCAAATTAACACCAAAATGAGATATAACCTCACACCTGTTAGAATGACTATAATAATAATAATAATAAAAGAAATAACAAGTATTGGTGAGGATGTGGAGAAAAGGGAACAGTGGTACACTGTTGGTGAAAGTGAAAGTGAAGTCGCTCAGTCGTGCCCAACTCTTTGCGACTCCATGGATAGTAGCCTGCACCAGGCTCCTCCGTCCATGGGATTTTCAAGGCAAGAGTACTGGAGTGGGTTACCATTTCCTTCTCCAAGGAATCTTCGCAACCCAGGGATCGAACCCAGGTCTCTCACATGGTAGACAGACACTTTACCATCTGAGCCACGGTAAATTCGTGCAGCCACTATGGGAAGTAGTTTAGCAGTTACTAAAAATATTAAAAATAGATTGATTGTGATCCAGCAATTCTACTTCTTCATATTTATTCAAAAATATATATATATCCCCATGTTCATTGTAACATTATTTACGGTAGTCAAGACATGGAAACAACCTAAGTGTGTATTGAAAAATAAATGGATAAAGATGAGTATATGTGTGTGTGTGTATTTATATGTATATAAGCATATACATACAGTGGAATATTATTCAGCCATTAAAAATGAGATATTGCTATTTGTGACAGTATGGATTGACCTAGAGTATATTATGCTAGGTGAAATAAGAGAAATACAAATACTGTATGATCTCACTTACATGTGTAACCTGAAAATAACAGAAGAAACTCAGATATACAGAAAGCAGACTGATGGTTGCCAGAAGCCAGGAGCAGGAGTGTGTTTGGAGCAGGGTATGTACCTAGAACTTATACCCACACATTTATGATCAATTAATTTATGAAAATGGAGAAGGACATGGCAACCCACTCTAGTTTTCTTGCCTGGAAAATTCCATAGACAGAGGAGCCTGGCAGGCTACAGACCATGGACTCGCAAAGAGTCGGATATGACTGAGTGACTAACACTTTCACTTTCAATTTATGAAAAATGAACCAAGAATATACAGTGAGGAAGGAACAGTCCTTTCAATAAATGGTATTGACCATAGTCAACTATTGGAGAAGGAAATGGCAACCCACTCCAGTGTTCTTGCCTGGAGAATCCCAGGGACAAGGGAGCCTGGTGGGCTGCCATCTATGGGGTCGCACAGAGTAGGACGCGACTGAAGTGACTTAGCATAGTCAACTATAGCATGGTGACTGTGGTTAATAATACCGTATTTTTTATTTGCTCAGAGAGTAGATCCTAAAAGTTCTCATCACAAGAAAAAAATTTGTAACTATATGTGGTAATGGGTATTAACTAGAGTTCTTGTGGTGATCATTTCATAATATATACAAATATCAAATCATTCTGTTGTACACCTTAAAATAAAATGATGTTATATATCAATTTAAAATTGCTTGTACAAAAACAAACGTTTTTGAAGTCTAACTTTATAGTCTTCTATTCCAGTTTTCATTTTTAAAAACAGCATTTGCTATGCTTTCACTGCTTATCTTTTTGAGTAACTTGATTTATAACAATCACAGATACTATATCATGATTGACAGGGATGTGATAGGTACTGTGCTAACTACTTTACACACATTATCTAATAGATAGTGCCACTATCTCAGTTGTCAAAGGGCAAGGTTATTATTCCATAGGTGTTAGGTATGTGCTAATAACTAACTAAATAACAAATAAGTATTATTTATAAATGAATAATAATAAAATTATTATTTGTAAATCTACTCGATGTTAGGAATATAATAATAATTATTAAGTTATACTTTTATCTTAGTCTTGGAATAATCTTTGGTGCATAATCATGCATTAATAAGAGAGGACTAATCTGTTATAGGGCTTTCCCAGGGGGTGTTAGTGGTAAAGAACCTGCCTGCTAAGGCAAAAGACAGAATAGACACAGGTTTGATCCTTAGGTTGGGAAGATTCCCCTGGAGAAGGGCATGGCAACTCACTCCAGTATTCTTGCCTGGCGAATCCGAGGGACAGAGGAGTGATAGCTTATGGTGAATGATGTTAGATTCATGATCTCCAAAGAAGATGATTTAACTTCAGGACCAGGAACTAGGCTTGATCACTCAGAGCTTTTGTGTGACAGAAGTTTTGATACAGTGAAAAAGCACAGAGAAAGCTTCTGACATAGATATCAGAACAGGGAAGGAGAGTACCCTATTAAGTCTTATCAAGGCCTGAAATACTTTTACCAGACCCATTCCCACAACATACTCTTAAATTAACAAGATTAGAACTAACAATAATAGAAAGGTCTTACCAGAGCCACTCCCACAACATACTCTTAAAATAACAAGATTAGTCAGAAGTTTCCTGTTAAGAAGAAACATGTCCTTAAGCAAGATACATTGTTGTTATATAATCATTAGTACAGAGCTTAAGGGAAAACACCCTCAAGCAAGGTGAGTTGTTTTGTTGTGTAATCATTAACTCTGGGCTTAAAGAAAATAACATCTTATGTGACTAAGATGAAGGAATATAGGGGAAAAAAAGAATCTGTCCTTTTCTCCTCCTTGAGAGCCCTGAACAGCTTTCTCCTCCTCAAGAGCCCTGGATCCCTTTCTCCCCCTTGGGGGCCCTGGACTTCTTTTCAACCTACCAAAGAATTAACTCTCTCAGGAACCTGGCAGGCTCCATAGGATCACAGAGTCAGACATGACTTAGCATGCACATTCTATTATATTTTAAAACAGTTTTCCTAAGCTCTTTGGCTATATTTAACTACCTGGCAACAGCATTCTATGACATTTAAAATTGTAGTTACTTATAAACTGCTTGATTTTATAGGGCTAAATTAGGAAATGTAGGTAAACAAACATTTTTGGAATAAACATTGCAGGGACACAGAGTACTGTTATGAACTCATGGATGTTTAATCTTATTCCAGTTGGAAGTCACTTTAGGAAATAGTTAAGTACTTATAATCTGAACTCATATACTTAGGTTGAGTACATGAGTTCTGGACTAACAACTTAAATTGAAATTTATGCTCTCACTTTCTTGCTCTATGACTGGGGAAATCCCATCACCTTTGTATACCTCATTTTTCTCATCAGTATAATAGAAACAGACACCTCTCCTTAATTGGTCTACTTTATATTACTGCTCTCGTTAATATGGGTTGGGTTTCCCTGGTGGCTCAGAGGTTAAAGCGTCTGCCTGCAATGTGGGAGACATGGGTTCAATTCCTGGGTCAGGAAGATCCCCTGGAGAAGGAAATGGCACCCCACTCCAGTATTCTTGCCTGGAGAGCCCCATGGACGGAGGAGCCTGGTGGGCTACAGTCCACGGGGTCGCAAAGAGTCGGACACAACTGAGCAACTTCACTTTACTTTCTAATATGTGTTACACAGTTTCATTGGTTCCTTATATCTCTCATGATAGAATTCAACATACAATAGGCTAATCATAAGAAGCATGACACAATTAAAACTACTGTATCACTTGCAGTTCAGTCAGCAAAGTGGAACAACTAAGAATAATATGGAATAAGAGATTATTCTAGTAAAAATTTAAGAGTGTTTTCTACATGAATGGATTTTGAATTCTAACTAGTGTTTTATTGCTTATTTTGTGATCTTGTTTGGTTTCTATGAATTCAGTGGATTAGAGAGTTAAGATAAAAGATTAGAACTATCCCAGGTACATTTGAGGATATATTGTATTATAAAATTGGCATCTTAAATCACTGTAGAAAATATAGAATACTTAATAAATAGTTTTGAGGAAATTGGTTAACTGTCAGGAAAGAAATAAGGTTATGGTACAAGCTATTCACAAGAATAAATCCTACATATAATAAGGACTTTATATTAAAAAAAAACTATAAAAGTAATAGTAGAAAACATATGACTATGTCTGTGATTTTTATAACATAACTCTAGAGACAAGGCCCAAAAGCCATAAAGAAAAAGGCTGATAAATCTGATGTCATATTTAGAAGCTTCATTATGATGGAATGATATAATAAATAACAGACTAGATTTTATAGTCTATTTGTAGCAGAAATCAGATTTATATCAAGTATGTGAAAGTGAAAGTTGCTCAGTCATGTCCAATTCTTTGCGACCCCATGGACTGCACAGTTCATGGAATTCTCCAGGCCAGAATACTGGAGTGGGTAGCCATCACTTTCTCCAGGATATCAAGTATATAAAATGCTAAAATTCAACAAGAAAAGATAAATTAAAATAGAAAGGCGGGTAAAAGGCTATGAACATGGTACATAGGGAGTTGATCATAGCGGTTGCCTCTGAGGAGGGACCTGGGATTTGGAGTGGTAATAAAAGGCAGATTTAATTTTGTGTATAGCACTGTGATATTTTTCACAAGGACAATATATTCATAATTACTTGTTGTTTATATATTCTAGGTGTTAATTCTTTGTCTTTATATGTAGAGCAAATAATTTCCTATGCTTTCCAAATAGGGACAATTAGTTAATTTCCAAATCTTTGCTATCCAAAGATTATTGCAATAAACACTCTTTATATAGTGCCTTAAAAACCTGAGGGACATTTTTCTCCTAAACTGGCTGTAGAATGGAATTGCCAGCTCATAGTGTACACTCACGTTTTAACTGTAGAAGATATGGCCAAACTGCTTTCCAAACTGCCTGTGACCGTTTTACTCTTAACAATCAGTGTATGTCTGCTCTAGTTTTTCTACACTCTGGCCAACAATTGAAATATACATTCAAAAGAGAGACAATACGGCACCTAAACAGAAATATCAGCAAAGTCTCTGAATAATCATTTAGAGAAAAATAAACATCATGGGCAGTAAACATATGAAATAATGCTTATTTTCATGCCTAACCATGAAAACATAAATTAAAACAACTGTGAGGTCCCTTTAGTCAACCATCTGTTTGGCAAAAGTGAAAAAGTCCTTACGATTTTAGAGAACGCATTCCAATATGTTCACTGTCCAGCAAAGTGAGATAAAAGACTTCCAGTGTTTGAAATCAGAAAAAGAAGTTTTATTTAAGGTAGAAGAGAGAAGGACCATGGAACTTGTACAGAGAAATGAATAAAGATTAGTCAAATGTTGGTGGAAGCCTAATACAGCCAAGCTCTGTCAGCAAACCGCAGGCAGCAGGGCCCTCCACAGTCTTCCTGTTATTACAATTAGATTGAGTGGAAGCAGAAAAAGCAGAGACAACTTGGCAAAAAAAAGAATTGGTTAGAAGAGCTCAAGTCTTAGTGGTCAGTGTAGAAGATGTTGTGGAGTCAGGTTGAAATATTAGCATCCATGGAGGGGAAGATCCATTCATGGATTTTTTTTTT
The DNA here is from genome assembly GCF_014754425.2 of Oryx dammah. Classification (NCBI taxonomy): domain Eukaryota; kingdom Metazoa; phylum Chordata; class Mammalia; order Artiodactyla; family Bovidae; genus Oryx; species Oryx dammah. Next base: position 86,110,998 of record NW_024070189.1, read on the forward strand.
TTTTAGGGAACAGCGTAAAGATACTCCGAAGCAAATTCAGAGAGTTCCCTTAGCAATAAGGTCCTGTTTTTGTAACCAGTGTAAGAAGGACACGTATTTAATGGCGTACTGCATGTACTGGGGAGTCATTATAATTTTGAAAAAATTGCAGAAGAGTTAGGGATATTGAGGAAGTGAGCTTGGCCCTGAAGGCAATGTTTTCAGGGCCCTGCAGTGTTAGATTAAATCTTACAAAACTGTCTGGGCTATTCACTTGGAATTATGGCCGAGACATTTCAGGATATTTCTTAAAAGATCAGTGAAACCACAAGTCTTACATTAAGTGAGTTGTACTAAGCGGTATTAGACAGTAGTTTCCAATCACATCACATTTTTAAGATTAGAGATCAGCTTGTATCCTAGATATACAGTGGACTAAAATTTCCAGAGAAAACTGTGGAGTCGAGATAATTAAGCTCATATCTGAGATGATGTGTTTAGATTTCCACAACCCAGTGAGGCATAGGTGAGCTCATTGGGCACAACCTGAGCCTCTTCCAATCTGACTTTGCCATCCGCAGACTGAGGAGCGCATGAGGCTACTTCCTTAAATATTGGCCACGTGCTAGTGTGAAACTGTAGATAAGAGAGAGAGGAAAAGGAGGCAGCTTCTCATGTGTCCAGTCTGGAAGTGGAGAATGGAGATGAGGTTATGAGTTAAATTCAAGAAAGAGGAGGATGGCCATTCTCCATGAATGGAATGTGTTGTTGTTGTTCAGCCACTCAGTCGTGTCCGACTATTTGCCACCCCATGGAGTGCAGCACGCCAGGCTTCCCTGTCCTTCACCATCTACTGGACGTTGCTCAAACTCATGTCCATTGAGTCAGTGATGCCATCCAACCATCTCATTCTCTGTCATCCCCTTCTCCTCCTGTCTTCAATCTTTCCCAGCATCAGGGTCTTTTCCAATGAATCAGATCTTTGCATCAGGTGACCAAAGTATTGGAGCTTCAACATCAAGCCTTCCAATGAATATTCAGGATTGATTTCCTCTAGGGTTGGCTGGTTTGATTTCCTTGCTGTCTAAGGGACTGTCAAGAGTCTTCTCTAACATCACAGTTTAAAAGCATCAGTTCTTCAGCACTCACCCTTCTGTATGGTCCAACTGTTACATCCATACATAGCTACTGGAAAAACCATAAGCTTTGACTATACAGACCTTTGTTGGCTAACTAATGTCTCTGCTTTTTAATATGCTATCTAGATTGGTCATAGCTTTTCTTCCAAGGAGCAAGCGTCTTTTAATTTCATGGCTGCAGTCACCATCTGCAGTGATTTTGGAGCCCAAGAAAATAAAGTCTGACACTGTTTCCATTGTTTTCCCATCTGTTTGCCATGAAGTGATGGGACTGGATACTGTGATCTTAACTTTTTGAATGTTGAGTTTTAAACCAGCTTTTTCACTCCCCTTTTTCACCTTCATCAAGAGGCTCTTTAGTTCCTCTTTGCTTTTTGCCATGAGGGTGATGTCATCTGCATATCTGAGGTTATTGACATTTCTCCTGGCAATCTTGGTTCCAGCTTGTGCTTCATCCAACCCAGCCTTATGAATGATGTACTCTGCATATAAGTTAAATAAGCAGGGTGACAATATACATGGAACATGGGCTGTGCAAATGGTGAGAGACACTGAATAGACCTGTAATGCCATGAAATTTTCTAGACCAGTCTTCAGAGGGTCACTTTCAGAGGGTCATGTCAGAGGGCCACTCACATAAATCCATAAAATTAAGAAACCATTTTATACTGGTGTTTCAAAATCCTAGTGTATACCTGGTTCGGTTCAGTTCAGTCGCTCAGTCGTGTCCAACTCTGCAACCCATGAATAGTGTGTGTTATTCTGAAACTCAAAGTAGTAAGATTTGTTACACCTGACTTTACAATTTATCACGAAGGGAGGTGTGGCAGTTTTCTGTGTTGTTTTTAAGGAGGGCATATTAGCAGTTACATTTGGCTGAGGAAGGTAAGTCAGTTTTCCTTCAGATTTATCTCAGTGGAATAAATTTCATAGTCTTTTATTTTTTTCTAAAGCAAAGTTATATTTCATTAGTTGAGAAAGAGAGATTTAGGCTGTAAAGAGTTTTGGAGGTGCTGGTGTGATTAGATAAAACCGGTGTACTTGAGACTTCAAAGGAGCCCTGGGAGAAACAAGTAAAGGCCCCAGGAGCTGTGAGAAGCAAATCACAGCTCCTCTGTGTCTGGGAGCTATGTGTGGGGGAAGGGAGGAAGGTTAATTTGTTTATTTTTTGTTGAAGTATAGAAACTTCTCTGGTGGCTCAGATGGTAAAGAATCTACCTGCAATGCAGGAGACCCAAGTTCAATCGCTGGATTGAAAAGATCCCCTGGTGAAGAGAATGGCTACCCACTCCAGCATTCTTGCCTTCAGAATTCCATGGGCAGAGGGGCCTGGCGGGCTAAAGTCCTTGGGGTAGCAAAGAGTTGGACAGAACTGAGTGACTAACACTACTACGATAGTTGATTTACATGGAGTTGTAACTGAGAAAAAGCACAGTTCCAGAACAGCGTTAGAGATGTAAAACTGTTTATGGGACTCTGTAGATATCTTGAATCAAAGAAGATTCTAGATAAACAAAAACATCTTGCTGAGTTGCCTCAGGCATACCTTACCAGTACAGGGCCTTCCCTCCTATGAGTCTGTAGCCAGGACATTGAAAGTGAGGTCCATGTTGGTGGGTGTACAATAATTCATATGTATAATGATATTGAAAAAATTTTATATACAACTGAGATTAAGATTATATAAGCTATTTATTTGACTTTTCTTACTCTTTCCCCCATATAGGCATGCTACCCCATGCCTCTCCTCCCCACAAATAATCCATTTTGACAATTTCCCACCTTTTTCTCATGGAAAACTCTGTGAATTTGGTACAACTCTAATTTGTTTGTTTTCATGCCTGCATCATACTTCATGGTGTAGATGTAAAAATGTATTCAGTCATTTTTCTGTTGATAGGTATTTTATGTGTTATCCATTTTGTCCAAAATGAATAATACTATGGTGAATATCCTCTGCAAATGTCCCTTCAGAATGGAATATTTTATTTCTGTGACATAGGTTCTTAGGAGTTGAAATACTAGATTAAATGGTATAAGTACTTTTAATAGATGTTTACAGTGTGATGGCTCATGCTTAGTACTATATGAGAATACCCTTTTCTTTACAACCATACCAGAAATAATTGTTCAAGCTCTTTTCAAGTTTGTCGGTTTGATGGTTGTGATGTGGCATCTCAGTGAAGCCTGTATATGAATTTCCTGTCCGTGTATACGGTGCTACTAGGAATGCCACCACTGAATCTCATTTCCCAAAGTTTACGTAAAGCCCCTGGCTCCCCAACCTCTGGTTTTGGGTATGTGACATGGGAACACAGGGTACTTGTTTCCTTAAGTATATACTTCTAACTTAAGCACTAAACTCCAAATGGTAGTTGTATTAGTTGTTGGATATACTGGATCAGCATATCAATATGCAACAGAAAGAAGAAAACCAAGCCCTGTGACACCAGGATCAGTGACCTGGAGGCTCGACTCTTGCTATGGAATTTAGGCTTCTTGATGGGCATGAAGTAGCTGTCTGTTGGAGGTTCTTTGTATCCTATAGTGAGTTGGTTAATTTCCCTGTCACTTATGAATAAATCAGAGGGCTGACGTGGGACATTTAAAGGAGTGAAGAATGGAAGATCCATTCTTCACAGGACTTCTGTTAAGATTCATGCCCAGATTAACAGGCTGACTTCTCTGTCTCAAGAGAAAAACTATTCTCCTGAAAAAGAAGGTAGGATGATGATAGAAGATGTAGGACGAGATCTTCGGTAGGAGTGGGAAAGCTCGACGTTCAATACAGTTAGGCAGAGGTGGACCCACCACAGCACTTGAGCAGGATACAGTGACAGTAGAACCCAAGGGATCAGCCAGTATATCTTGGACAAGGTAATGGAGATTGATTTGGGAAGACTTTAAAGAACTCAAAAGTAGAGAAATAAGTGGAAGATCCTGCAGCACAGCCTCTAAGAGTTGAACATACCAGGAGCTTAGGTTACCCTTTCCAGGCTCATATTGCTCACTGCCTGACAGGCCAGTAAATCAAGAGACAGGTTGTTGAGGCTAGAATTAGTAACTTTATTCAAAAGCCAAAAGACTGAGAAGGTGGTGGGCCAGGGTCCCAAAGAGTCATTTTCTCCAGATTATACTAAAAGGGGAAGGGGTATAGTTAGTTGGTAGAAACTTCTTGGTGCCCACATCCTTTGTTCTTGCAGCTGTCCACGTGGGTCAGGTCATGATGTACCTGTAAACCTCCAAAAAGACAAATATTATTCTCTGTTCTGCAACTTTTTATCTCTGTATGAAAGGAAAAGTGCTATACCTTTAAAAAAGCAGAGCCTTGAGAATGGGCTGTCCTGCATATTTCTTGCTATAGGCAACATTTTTAACTTTCAGCAAAAGCAACAGAATACAAAGGTTAAAATAAAAGCAACAGACCCAATATACGGACTCATATTTGTTCTTTGCTGTTACACTTATCCCTGGTGTTAAGGCACAGAACACCTCAGCCTATCTTTAACCATTAGGAAGAAGAGAGCTATACCTCCCTTTGTAAGACCTGTGTGAAGTCCATCAGAGGAGCCATGGCAGGAGGGAACTTTTTCCTTTTCAGCATTCACCCTTTCCAACATAAACAAACACAGCATGACAGGAAGAAGCCAGAGAGGCAAAGGATCTCTTGTAGTTGAGGAATGGATTGAAGTCTTTAAATATTGTAACTCATAGGAGAACTGCTGAGAATGGCCCATCTTGATTGTCTCAAAAGTCTGATTACCTCAAGTTCCAAGGAAGCTTGAACCCTCTTTCCTACACTCACTTGGTTACGTTCACTGGTTGATGGGCTGAACTTTTGTTGAAAGCCTAAGGGATCGTAACCCAGAACCTCTATACCCACGTGGTTTTTGATGCTGGAACCTGAATTGGAGAACTCTCTGAAACTCTTCTGGACTTAGTGTGAATACATAATCAGCTAACAGCAAAGTTGTTATATAATGGAATATACTCTTCCTTTTCCCATTAAGCATATGGATCTGGAGCTTTCGTTGTATGATAAATGCTGTTGAATGTTTTCTAAGAACTGGAAATTTTTCTAGATGCCTTATATACTTTATACCATGTAATTATCACCAGGTGGCTCAGCTGGTAAAGAATCTGTGTGCAATGCAGGAGACCTGGGTTCGATCCCCTGGTTGGGAAGATCCCCTGGAGAAGGCAACGACTACCCTTTCCAGTATTCTGGCCTGGAGAATTCCATGGGTGGTATAGTGCATGGGGTCACAAAGAGTCAGACACGACTAAGCGACTTTCACTTCACATTCACTTCAGATTATATATAGGAAACTAACCTCTGAGAGAGTAAGCACAGGTCCCTAAGGTCACACAGATCATGAGTGACAAAATGAGTTTCCCTTGCTGTTCAGCCTGACCCCAGCTCCATGTTCTTGCCACATTCTTTCTTCCAAACCATGTGCAAATGCAACAGCTCCTGGTGCTCACAGAGGGAAACCCCTGCAACTTCAAATAATGGATGCAAGGGCCTTGACATCCCTGCCCAGTGCCCAGGTGCACAGGATTCATAGCAGAACTCCGAAACAGTGCTGTCTTTGTTCAGCACATTGAATTTCCGAGCATAATATTAGCGTCTCAGGAAATCCTTCCCAACAAGTTATTTCCAGCCGGCAACCAGTGATTTATTCCAAATGTCTGAATGAGCCGAAGAGAGTTTCCTCTGGTCTGAAGTTGCTTGTCCTGGCAGACAGCTGTCTTCACTGCTTCTTACTTTTTAACAAAATTTGTCTCTGCCACAAAGGCTTACAAATCTTTCCTACCTTTGTGCTGTTTACCTGGAGACAACAAAATAATGAATTTAAACATGAAACAGAGCCTATCACTACTCCCTTCTATAACCGTTCTTCTTATTTTTCCTGACACAGTGATTTTATCTTCATTTGTGTCCCTCAATATGGATGTTTCTTGTACTTCACATGCAGTATTTAGCACTGGCAGCATCAACCCTACTGTTTGAAAAGCTCTTGGAATTTGAAGCAAAGCCACAGTCAGAGTTGACTTTGGCAGTTGTGTTTTTCAGACAGCAGCTCTCTCCAGTTTCCCTAAAGGTGTCTAGGGCACCGAGATGAGACCATGTCCTGAGCAAGACAAAGCCCTCTCAATAGATGTGAAGCATGCTCAGAGACAGTCTAAACACCAGACGCTTTTAAACTGAAGCAAATGAAGTATCTAAAGTGGTTCCCTAAAAACCAATCATTGCCTCACAGCTTCTGGAATTTGCCAAGCAAAGCAACTAGTGCTTGTCTTGAATAGGATATGCCTAGGTAATTTTCTGGTACTTTTGAGAGAGGGAACGATGCCATTATTTCATTAGGAAAGTTTCTGGTTTTTTTTATTGGGATGCTGTAGAATGGGAGTTTTGAATAAGTATTGTCAAATATACTAACTAGCTAAAACTTTGGATTCCCTCCAATCAGATTTCTTTGTAATCTGTGTGTACATGTTTGTGATTTATCATATTTGCCTTTCCATCCTGACAGCACAGAGAAACCTGAGTCTTTTCAAAAGGTCTTCTAAAGGGGTTACAAGTCACCCGTAGGATCCTGTAGGGTCCTGCAGGGAGCTTCTGATGGACACCACTGCTCCGGGCTCCTGCGATCACTCCAGCCTCCTGTGCTTCTCTTCCTCCCAAACCTTTCCAGGTGCCCTCTGATGCTTTTGTCCACAGTCAACAAATTCTACTAACCTTCTCCCACTTTCTGGAACTCTTTGTTCCATTTTTACTTTAACTGAAACCTGGTTCTCCCTGAGGACCCTTCCTCTTTCATCTTTTTCAAGTGAATGCTGCTCCTTCTCACAATCACCCATATCAGCACTGGCAGTAAAACTCACATCTTTTGGTTCCCCAGTGTCAACTCTGAGCTCCCATTCTTCTGCTTCTCTGAAAAACATCCCGGTACCCTGATGCTCATAACCTTCTTTCACATGATTGCTTCTGACTGTCTGGTCAGTCTCTGTTGGGTGATGTACATTTTGGTATCTGGCTCACAGAATTTCTCTCTGTCCCAGATCATGTCACTGCACTGACTTCAGAGTTTATAGAGATTGCCATCCAAGACACTATTCTTGACCTCCTCGATGTCACAGTCTTAAAACTGTGAGCATCAGCCCCTGTCCACAATGTAGACGCTGTATCATTCTGGATTCCATAGCAGGAATTACCAACTATAATAGCTGCCACTTATCACATGCCAGGACACTGAGCTATCACCTCTACGTTTATTGTCTCATTTAATTCTGAATCCAACCCTGAAAGGTAGAGACCATAATAACTCCCATTTTACTGAGAGGGAAACCAAGGCTCTGACTGTTCACGTAAATTGTTTAAAGCCGTACAGTAAGTAAATGACAGAACTAGGATTAAAAATAAAAAATGTTTGCCTTTAAAAGTTCAAGATTTTAATTCCCACAGTGTTAACAGTCTGCTTCCTGATCCTACCTCTCTCTCTCTCCTTCCTTCATTTGATGCTGTCTTACCTGACCCTGAATCTCACGGTGAACACTAAGAGCTCCCAGGCCTGCCTGCTTCTCCCAGACATGTTACCTTCTCTCTTTTTCATTTTCTTTCCTGGTAGGTCTAGATTCTGTGAAGTGTCATTGAACTGTACTCTTTGCTGTGTTATCCCACCTTCTTTCTTGTTGTTCTCCCTTCACATCTCTAACCCACGAAAGAATATCTAATCACAGAGAGGGTCTAATCCACTCCTCATATGGGTTGCCAAGCACTTGAGGAAAGAAAAAAAAAACACTCAAACTGTAAAAGATGCAGGTCTTGCTCCCCTAAATTAGTGTATAGTAAAAGTGACTATTTAATCTGCCATAATAAATTCATTTCTCATTTAAACTCCCAGTTCACTGGGCAAGAAAAATTGTGTCTCTTTAAATATCTCTTTAAAGACTATACCTAAGTCACCTTAGGTATCTTTCCTCTTCTCCTGATTCTATCACATTTTCAAGGGGCTCACACGTGCTAAAGTCAGTGGGATGGGAAAGGGAAAAGAGAACCTTTCCTTGGAATATTCAGAAACCCACGCTGGGATCCACTGAGATATCTTCATTCAGAGTGGCTTCTGCCAGTTGTGGCAGCACCCTGCTCACCCTGCCTCATTTCCTGCTCCAAAGCATCTACAGCTCTGTTACCCCTGGGCCATTTATCCACGGTAGGCTGTGGCACCAGAGGACCCAGTGACACCCAGCATGACATGGGTAGGTCAGCAGTGGATAGGTGATGTGTCTATACACATAAGTGCTAAGCCGACTCAGAGCGCCCCTCCCACTGTGCTGCCAACTGTGTCCCTCATTCCACTCCTCTAGACCTTTGGACCTTGGTGCTCTTCAGATACCTCCAGGCACCATCTTTTTTATTTTATCTATGTCAGTCCCTCAGTGAACTGGTTGCTAGTGATGGGCTTTATTTTTTTTTTTAAGTGGTTCTGTTTGTCTTTAATTCCCTAACCTCCACATGTTCACCTGTACGGAATGTCCTCATCCTTTGACATAACCTTAGAGCTCAGTTTCCAGACCCCCTGAAACAGTATCATTGCTATCTTATATGTTTCCATCAGCTCTTATCATGCTGCCTTATGAACACCTGTCCATTTGTCTACATCCACCTTCTTAACTATCCTAGGAGCTAGGCGTCATGTGGGTCTTGATTATCATTAAGTCCTTTCAGAGAGTAGCAGATAGAAACCCAGTAATTTACATTCCTTTTTTTTAACTACACAAAGTGTAAGAGAAAAATGGTCTTAATTTTTACATAAGCTTCCATATACTTAATGAAAAACTTGTTTTTGTTGAAACATGTTTTTCAGAAAATTGGTATGTAAATTTCTGTCATAGAACTTATATACTTAATATTCTTAAAACAGCAATGAGATATACTTTAGAATAGTTAAAAATAAAAGATTGACACTAAATATTGCCAAGGATTGATGAGGATGTGGAATCACTGTAAGTTTCATACATTGTTGATATATATATTGGTATAATCATTTCAGAAAATTATATGACTCATCTACTAAAACTAAGTATTTGCATACCCATTAATTAGTAGTTCTCAATGGGCTTTCCTGATGGCTCAGTTGTAAAGAATCCACCTGAAATGCAGGAGACTCAGGTTCGATCCCTGGCTGGGGGAGATCCCCTGGAGAAGGAAATGGCAACCCACTCCAGTATTCTTTCCTGGAAAATCCCATGGACAGAGGAACCTGGTGGGCTACAGTTCATGGGGTCACAAAAACTCAGACACAACTTAGTGACTAAACCACCACCACCATATGTGCCAAAAGATGGTGGATGATAATGTTCATAGGAACGTTGCTTGTATTGTGGCCATACTGGAAACAATGCAATTGTACATCCACAGTGGAATAGATGAATAAAATAAGATATGTTCATACAGTGGAATGCTATGCTGCAACAGGAATGAATGGGCAATCAGTTCAGTTCAGTCACTCAGCCGTGTCCGACTCTTTGGGACCCCATGAAGCACAGCACGCCAGGCCTCCTTGTCTTTCACCAACTCCTGGAGTTCACCCAAACCCACGTCCATCGAGTTGGTGATGCCATCCAACCATCTCATCCTCTGTCGTCCCCTTCTCCTCCTGCCATCAATCTTTCCCAGGATCAGGGTCTTTTCCAATGAGTCAGCTCTTCGCATCAAGTGGCCAAAGTATTGGAGTTTCAGCTTCAGCATCAGTCCTTCCAATGAACACCCAGGACTGATCTCCTTTAGAATGGACTGGTTGGATCGCCTTTCAGTCCAAGGGACTCTCAAGAGTCTTCTCCAACACCACAGTTCAAAAGCATCAATTCTTCGGCACTCAGCCTTCTTCACAGTCCAATTCTCACATCCATACATGACCACTGGAAAAACCATAGCCTTGACTAGACGGACCTTTGTTGGCAAAGTAATGTCTCTGCTTTTTAATATGCTGTCTAGGTTGGTCATAACTTTCCTTCCAAAGAGTAAGTGTCTTTTAATTTCATGGCTGCAATCACCATCTGCAGTGATTTTGGAGCCCAGAAAAAGTTAGCCATTGTTTCCACTGATTCCCCATCTATTTCCCATGAAGTGATGGGACCGGATGCCATGATCTTAGTTTTCTGAATGTTGAGTTTTAAGCCAACTTTTTCAATCTCCTCTTTCACTTTCATCAAGAGGCTCTTTAGTTCTTCTTCACTTTCTGCCATAAGGGTGGTGTCACTTGCATATCTGAGGTTATTGATATTTCTCCCAGCAATCTTGATTCCAGCTTGTGCTTCCTCCAGCCCAGCGTTTCTCATGATGTACTTTGCATATAAGAATGGACAGTAGCTGTACACATAAACATAGCTGACTCTTGCAGCCATTTTCCTTTATGTAAAGTTCACTAACAGACAAAACTAACCTATGGTATCAAAAGTGAAGAGAGTATTAACTTTGGAGAAGGAGTTGTTATTGTGAAAGGGCAGGAAAGGAAAATTCTGGGGTGCTAGAATGTTCTGTCTCCTGACCATGATGATAGTTTATGGTACATTCACTTTGTGATAGCTTATATTTTGTGATTTGTGAATATTTCTCTGTGTGTGTTATACCTCAATAAAAACATTTTTAAAAATCCAAGCTGATGATTACATATCAGAGTGCCAGAGATATGACTATACAGAAGTTAGAGGAGGTTGCCTTTACCATGTTCTTTACATAAGCATACAAGTTTTACCAGTGTAAGTTCATTGCTCTCCTTTGGAAACTCCACAAGGACTCTATAATTGAAGTTGTAGCATAATTGCAATGTAACCAGGAAAGCATTATACTAACACAGGGTTTCTTGACATTGTTTTTTATTCCTTGGCTGATTTGGCGTGTCCTATAAACTTCTCATAAAAATGTTCTTAAATGTATAAAATAAGATTAATTCCCCTAAGGTTGTAAAGGAAAACCCATTGTAGAATAATTAGCAAAATATTAAAAATGGACTTTTACTAACACATTAAATAACATGATAGTGCTTTTTAAATACAACCAAGTTAAAATTTACTTTAAAATGACAAAGTAAAGGCTATTTACACATTCCAGTGCAACATTAACTCCCTGTCCTGGTGGCTCAGATGGTAAAGAATCTCCCCACAGTGTGGGAGACCCAGGTTCAATCCCTGGGTTGGGAAGATCCCCTGGATAAGTGAATGGTTACCCACTCCAGTGTTCTCCCTTGAAGAATCCCATGGACAGAGGAGCCTGATGGGCTATAGCTTATGGGATTGCAAAGAGTTGGACACAACTGAGCTACTAACACTTTCAAAGACACAGATATGTGTGTTTACAGGGAGTTAAGAAATCTCATTTGAACTATCCAGTCAAACATCCAATCCTGGGTCACTAGGATGAGAATTTGCTACCATTTGGTGATGGAAAGACTGACTACTCAGTGCCATGTAGTTGGCGAGGCCTACAGTATGAGCAGCTGTAGGTAGAAAGATCACAATCACATATGATCTCCTGGCAGATGTAATAAGCCATAACTTTAAGTAGTAGTGAGGAAGAAGACAAATTTGAAGATATGTTAACAGCTGTAAAATATTATATACAGTATCTTTTTATGTATGATATAAAACATCTTTGGTTTCTATTGGTCTGTAAAGTCACAGGTACTGCTGATACTTTCATGGTTTGTTGTCCGTATTTATAAAGAAAGTAATGCTACAATTTCAAAAGTCCCAGGTGCTTGATGATGCATTTAGAGATTTCTAGCACCCTGGGCTTTTATAGAGAGTGAGCCCTGGTGGGCAGGTTTGGGGCTCAGTCTTTGTCAAATGCTGCTTGTAACAGTTTTGGTGTGCAGAATCAACAGTAAATGGTATACAAGGGGATGGGAAGAGAAAGTGATGCTACATTTTAGTTAGAGGTTAGAAACGTAAAATTAAGACTGAAGTAAGGATGTAATTTTTTCTCATCTAAGTTATGAGTTCCCTGAATTGTATCTGGGGTCAGAACTGCTGTTCTAAAGTAAAGGTGTGAATTCCTTGAAGAGGAATTGACTTTGTGTTGACTTTCCTTAAAGAGAAAGGTTGTAGGAAAGAGGTGATACAAGAAGTTTTCGATAATCACAAGTGACACCTGAGGCTTTTTTGTAGACAAAATGAAGAACTTAGGTCAAGATTAAAGGGAAAACAAACATTTCATATGCTCAGAGCCCTCAGGAGAGTTAAACTTCAGAATAAGAAGTCAGTGACCCTGTTCCTTCATTCTTTATGCTAGAGTACCTCTATAGGTCAGGACACCAGGAGCATAAACTGATGAATAGAAACATTTAATTTTTTCTTAGATGAGGCCTCTTCACATAAATGAAGACTACAGTATAAGCTTTCAAAACTTCCTTCAAGTCTCAGCTCAGCCTCCATGTAAGCCTTCTCATGGAGCCCTTGTGTGCACAGAGTGCCTCGAACTTCCCTCGGTAGCACTCACCACCTTGATAACACTTTTTTAATTTATTTCCTTTCAATTGAAGGATAATTTATTTACAATGTTGTGTTGGTTTCTACCATACACACCTTGATAATGTTCGGTTAAGGATTTGTTCTTTAATTTCACCAGGTTCTAAGCTACACACAGACAAAGACAAGTATCTGTCTTATTCATTGCTTTATCCCTAGCAATTGGCATAGTGTCTGGTATGTGGCAGGCACTCACCAAATACTTGTAGAGCAAACAAGTAAACAAACAAGTTATCAAATGCTTTTTGGAACCCTCTCTCTCCTGTTTGTTAATCAGGGTAAAAGAATCACAGGAAAAGGAATGAACCACAGTCCCATGTTTACAGCACAGTGGGAGTTCCGATTCACAAAACAGCACTGACTTAATGCAGAATGACTACTCCTAATAAGGGCTTTCAAAAAATTAGAGGTTGGAACATCAGCACATCAAGCAGACACAACAACTTCATTGATGGAAGTGCCACAGAATTGAAAGTAAAAATGCCTCTTCTTTTATTTCCACAAGACTCTTAATCCTGTTGATGTTTTCCTCAGTTTTACCTAAGAGATAAAAATTTTTATTTTCCTGAATAAGTAGGTAACTAAGTTAATAAAATGTAGAACTGCATTTTGATGAAAGTAGCTATTTTCAAAGGGTCACTGAGAATTACATTGCTGAGTGAATTAAATTCACTGTAGAAGGAGATCAACTGTGACTAATCTGAGTCTATTTTACCCCACATTATTCCTTGATTTATTTGTCCCAACTCCACCAGACAAAATCAGCTTTCCTCCTGAGTGATTGTGATTCATGTTTTAATGCAAAGTGATTTCTTTGTATTCCAAATGAGTAGCTCGTGTAAGGGATGGAATCTTTTTCTTTTTCCACCCCTGCTGGTATTAACCAGTAGACAAGATTTGTGGCCTTAGTACATAAGGCCATGTTGTTGCGTGTTGTAAAATATGTATTTTTATAACACTGCATGAATTAGGGCAAGGGAGAATGACCCTAGGCACTATTCTCACCTTTAATTTTATCTTGCAACTTCATTGTTTGATATTCCTTTTATAACTTTATTGCTCAATTCTCGTTTTAGATGAACTGGACCTATGCCCTCAATCCTTAAAGAAGAGCAAACATTTGCTGCTGTGTACTTGCTGTGTTGTTTACCATCATGAGCCAAGAGTAAAGTCAAAAGGTAACTGACCTTCCCATCCACCTGCTGCCACAAAGAACTCCACAGTATGAATTAAACAAATATTTCCTGTGGCAGGTATTCTTCAAAATATGAAAAGCCGGTAATGAATAACTCTGCCTTGCAAGGAAGCTTATTTTCTGATCAGAGAAATACATTTATATATGGTGTGCAAGACCAAAATTCATGAAGATGAGAAATATGTGCCAAAGGAAAACAAGTAATGTTTGCTGCCATCTGGGGGAGTTGTGACGGGTGGTACCCCACATGGAAAACATTTCTTGATCCAGGCATCTCCCATGATCTGTGAGGCTGGTTTCTGAGAACTCCTTTGAATACTTGGTTGATCAAATGCTAGTAATAGTCATTCAGTCATGTCTGACTTTTTGTGACCCCATGGATTGTAGCTCACCAGGCTCCTCTGTCCATGGAATTCTCCAGGCAAGAATACTGAAGTGGGTAGCCATTCCCTTCTCCAGGGGATCTTTCTGGACTCAAGGATCAAACCCAGGTCTCCTGCATTGCAGGCAGATTCTTTACCATCTAAACCACACAGAGTGGCTAGACAGAGTCAAATGTTAAATCAAGTCCAAAACTTCCCAAAAGAGGATCTTGGTCATACATACAATTACTCCAGGGCTATACTTCCATATAGATATTCTTCTGTGGGAGAACACCAGCCAATTGTAGTTGGGTTTTATTTTTAACTTAGCAAAACCTTGCAAACTCTACTACCCGCTCTGTTGGTCTCCAGAATATACAGGTTTCCTCTCAGGTAGCAATAAGCAACTCCATTACACTCATCACATCACTGAAATATTATGCAGCATCAAGTTAGCTGCTTTTCATCTAGCTGAAATGACTTCCTTTTGCGGAAGGAATTTGGACGAGAGGTACCATTCGTCTCCTTTTGGTGCTCTTGGTCCTAGTCTGTGGTTCAGTTGTTAGTCGTCCAGCTCTTTGTGACACCACAGACTGCAGCCTGCCAGGTGCTAGTCTAGGCTCCCTTTAGTCATGAGACAGCTATATATCAGGATCATATCCACTTAGCTATTTATAGAATTATTTTCACCAACTTGTGCCTTCATATATTCCTCAAGGTTTTATTCAGGATTGTTTCAAGAAACAACTGAGTGGTTTCTTGTTTTTACTTCTGTTGCTATTTTATAAAATGAATGCTAACAGTTAATTTTTATAAAACAACACTCCCTGTATAAAAGTTCCACTAAGAAATTTATTTTAGAATTTATTAGCAGGAAAAAAAGTTTAAGCCAAAACTTTGTTTCCTCAGAGAAAAAGAAACTGTTTTGCTTCCACTTCTTTTAATGTACATTGTGATACCATATTTGCTTTTTTTTTTTTAAACATAACTCCTAGAAGGCTCAAAATTAAATTTAAGGTACAATTATAGTAATTATATTGAACCTTACATCTAACACATTTTGATATACTTTTCATTGGTTTCTATTTTTCATCTTCTATCGTGTTACCCATGTATATATCAAAAACAATTCTTATCAAATTAGGTTGGAAAGAAATTGTCTATTGTACTCCCAACTGACAACCTCCCACCCCAGACTGAAGGGACACGTATTTATTTAATGTATGGAAGAGAGCCTGGCTATTCTGAGTACTAACTGGATAAATATTGTATGGACAAGGTCTGTAATCAATGCATAAATCTGTGTGTCCATGGAGGCTTGCTTTTCAAGATGGTATAAATGAATTAGAAACCCAAGAAAAGGAAGTAGAAAATTAGAGTGCTGAGGGAACTAAGAACATGTGCAAAGCCAGTAACACATGTCACACTTATGTAACTTACTAGAGTTACAAAAGAGTGAAACCGAAGACAGCTTTTGTTCAGAAAGAACTTTAGCCACTTTTAAATTGCAAAGGACAGGATGACAGATCGCATGTGTTGATGTTTATGTGTGTGTAGTTGTGTACGTTCTCATACATGTGTATGTTTTTAGAAGATTAGAGGATGTTTAGAGAAAAACCAAAATGGTAAAATACAGCATTTTTATGACACGTACCTATTAAGAGTGAGTTCATGTGCATGCAAGCTCAGTTGTGCCCAGCTTTTGCAACCCCATGGAGTATAAGACGGCTAGGCTCCTCTGTCCATGAAATTTTTCAGTAATTTTTAAGATTACTGGTGTGGGTTGCCATTTACTACTCCGGGGGATCTTCCCAACCCAGGGATTGAACCCATATCTCCTGCATTGGCAGACAGATTATTTACCACTGCACCACCTAGGAAACCCATTAAGAGTGAAGGATACCAAAAATTAATTCTGTTCCACATAAGAAATTGTTCAGTCATTCAGTCGTATCGGACTCCTTGCAACCCCAGGGACTGCAGCACACTAGGTTTCCCAGGCCTTCACCATCTCCCAGAGTTTGCTCAAATTCATGTCCATTGAGTCAGTGATGCCATCCAACCATCTCACCCTCTGTTGCCCGCTTTTCCTCCTGTCTTCAATCTTTCCCACCATCAAGGTCTTTTCCAGTGAGTCAGCTCTTCACATCAGGTGGCCAAAGTATTGGAGCTTCAGCATCAGTTCTTCCAATGAATATACAGGATTGATGTCTTTTAGGATTGACTGGTTTGACATCCTTACCATCCAAGGGACTCTCAAGAGTCTTCTCCAACATCACAGTTTAAAAGCATCAATTCTTCTGTGCTCAGCCTACTTTATGGTCCAGCTCTCGATCCATATATGACTACTGGAAAAACCATAGCTTTGACTAGATAGATCTTTGTTGGCAAAGTAATGTCTCTGCTTTTTAATATTCTGTCTAGATTGGTCATAGCTTTTCTTCCAAGGAGCAAGTGTCTTTTGATTTCATGGCTGCAGTCACCATTTGCAATGATTTTGGAGCCCAAGAAAATAAAGTCTGTCACTGTTTCTACTTTTTCCTTATCTGTTTCCCATGAAGTGATGGGACCAGATGCCATGATCTTCCTTTTTTGAATGTTGAGTTTTAAGCCAGCTTTTTCACTCTCGTTTTTCACCTTCATCAAGAGACTCTTTAGTTCCTCTTGTCTTTCTGCCATTAAAATGGTATCATCTGTATATTTGAGGTTATTGATATTTCTCCCAGCAATCTTGATTCCAGCTTGTGATTCATCCAGCCTGACATTTTGCATGATGTACTCTGCATGTAAGTTACATAAGGAGGGTGACGATATACAGCCTTGACGTACTGCTTTTCCAATTTGAAACCAGTTCATTGTTCCATGTCCGGTTCTAACTGTTCCTTCTTGACCTGCTTACAGATTTCTCAGGAGGCAAGTAAGGTGATCTGGTGTTCCTACGTCTTTAAGAATTTTCCACAGTTTGTTGTGATCCACACAGTTGAAGGCTTTGGCATAGTCAATGAAGCAGAAGTAGATGTTTTTCTGGATTTCTCTTGTTTTTTCTATGATCCAACAGATGTTGGCAATTTGATCTCTGGCTCCTCTGCCTTTTCTAAGTCCAGCCTGTACATCTGGAAGTTCTCAGTTCATGTACTGTTGAAGCATAGTTTGAAGGATTTTAAACATTACCTTGCTGGCATGTGAAATGAGTGCAATTTGACTCTTAGGCAACTGTGTTTTTCCCTTCTGGATACCTGATAAGAAAAAGTGTCAGCTGTGTTATTAGGAAGCCATTGCTTCTGGTAAAAATGACCTTAGATTGGTAAATTACATCTGGACTGAAAGAATTATAAAGATCTAATAGTGTACTGAAACTCTGGGCCTCTCTTGACGTGATGACACTTACATTTTGACATGTCCCTTGGAAGACCTATGGAATTGTTCTAGAAATCCAGGGTCTCATGGGGCAGGAGGCTTTTAAGTCAGTGTGGTTCATCCCATTGCACCTGAACTGTCACCTTAGGTGACCCAGATGGCCTTAATATACCCTTCAGCTTCACTAAACTTCTGACAGATTTCTTCCTGAAAATAGGCCCGTGACCTCCATTTTCTTAGAGCATTAACCTTAGAAAACTTGTAAATTCTTTGTCCCTTTGAAATGTAAATCTTCCACAACCCAAGAATGTCTTTTTCAAGGACCTAGAAGCCCTTCCTTTGAGATGTAATCATCAAGAAGGATAGGTCCCCTCTCCCCTGTCTGTTTGGCAGATTAGGAGCCTAACTTCAGTAAGCAAGAAGGGGCAGTTAGCAAGCAAAGATGGTGTAATCACATCAAGTAACTTCCCAGTTAAGAAGCTCTAGTACTTTCCCTTTAACTCACGCCAGTATTTGAAAATCTCTTCACCTTTGGTTTCAGGGGAGCTGCATTCAACAACTCTCTCCCCTACTGCGGTAGTCTTGAATACAGCCTTCCTTTATTCAGTACTAGTTCTCTATTCGATTCCTTCTGTTTTTCACACGTGACCAGGACAGGTTTTCTTTTACAGATGTGAGCTGAGCGAGCACCGTGGCAGTGTGGACTGCTGCAAGGGCTTCTGCTGAAGAAGACACCCAGTGCTGCTCTTGAGTGAGTGAAGTTGCTCAGTCGGGGCTGACTCTTTGCAACCCCATGGACTGTAGCCTACCAGGCTCCTCTGTCCATGGGATTCTCCAGGCAATAGTACTGGAGTGGATTGCCATTTCCTTCTCCAGGGGATCTTCCCTACCCAGGGATCAAACCCGGGTCTCCTGCATTGTAGACAGATGCTTTACTGTCTGAGCCACCAGGAAAGTGCTCTTACCTGCTAGTAAATGGGGCTCTTACCTCTTACAGAGTCAGCTGAGGCCAGAAGGCCTCCCAGTCTTAAGACTGTCACAGTCTTATGAATCTGAATGTTTAGTTGAACATTAAGACTCCCCTGATGGTTGGTGCTCTTATGATGACTCGCTTCTACAGTCTTGCTACTGGTTTTATTTTGTCTTCTAATGGACTTTACTTTCAACCAGTAAGGCAGGTTTTAACCAGAAAGTAAAATGTTACGTCCTTACTACCTTCTCCTTAGTTTGCAGCAACCCAGTCTTTTTTGTCGTTGTGTGATCATGAGTTACCATTTTATGGCTTTTGAGAAAACTCTCCTGGAACTCGTCCTCATAATGCTTGCTTCTATTGGGACTTTGAAGACCAATTCAGGCATTTTAGTTATAAGCAAAATAGCAGCTTATCCAAATGTAAAGGCAATAACTACTATACTGTCACCAAAGAACATGATTTATAAGTAACTAGGTAGAAGGTTAAAAAAAAAAAAAAGCCCTCAGGAATTCTGGGATCAGTGAGGCTTGTTTCTACATTTTGGGGGATGGTGATGCAAGTAAAACTGATGGCCTGGCAGCAAGTAAAGAGGCTGTTCTGGACAGTCTGCAGGCTGGGTGGGGTAATCTCATAAAAAATCAAAAAGCCAATTTCAATTGTTTATGGATTCTTTGAAAAACCTTGAAGATCTAATGTGCACTGTCTCTTTGTATTGTCTGCTAAAGTGTTTTCATTGCTACCTTTCCTTTCATTCCCAAGTCTATACCATTTCCTCATCAGGATTTCTCAGCACATTTAGACAACCTTGGCTTGGTCAGGATGATAGAAAACATTCCTTCCTGAGGGCTGAATATATTTTCCAAAACAATTATATACATTCAATTGATCAAGCCAGAAACACGGTTCAAAGATCTATAGATAGAACAGGGGAAAACTAAAGAAGAAAAAAAGGAACTTTTTAACTCATTTTAATCCTTTTAATGATTCTCTAAATGTAGTTCATATAGTTGAAGGGAAGTGTGTTTTGGACTTGGGGAAATTATTTCAAATATATTCTAACTCTAAAATTAAAGTACATCCAGGAAGATAACGTACTGCTGCAAAACTTTTATACACACTCTATCTAAAGAGCTGTCAAGAATTTATAAATGAATACTACATTGTCTGAAGTTCTTAGAGAATACAGACAGCTTCCTTGGACTAATGCTAGCTGTCGGCTGTTAACGCATAATAATTATGTCTTCACTGATAATTCTTCCAAGAACTTGTTTTCTGTATCTTCTTATAATTCTTTTTCTTCTCCACCACCTCCTGCTTTTAACCTTTACTTTTCTGATTTTTATTGTGCAGTCTATGCAAAGATGGATTCTCTGGAATATGAAAGGATTTAATAGATGATAGGATTTGTAGAGACATGGATGGCACATTTAAATCTAGAAGACTGGCATTAGCTTAAGTGAGAAAAATAAGAAAAAAAATCTTTGAAAATATTCCAGACATTTTTACATGTGACAAATGAAGGACTATGTAATATTGTAGGAGACATTTAGAGTTAAGCTATGAAGATATGGGACCCTCTCAGAAATTCAGTGAAGTTCAACGACATTCCTAAGCTCAGTGCAAGCATTATGATAGGTGTCATCAGAAGTAAGGAAGACCCTGTGTGTTCTTTTGGAATTTGTAATCAAACTGAGTTCCTTACTATAGGAGTCCTCTCTTTGAGAGAAGAGGTAACTTGTAGGCATCTTAACCTCCTGGAACCTAGTTCAGGGTCAGTCAATGACCAGGAAATAGTTACTGAACTGAAGCATGCAAAGTTGCCTTATGGAAATAAAAACGTGCATTACCTAAAGCACTGAGTTACTCATAAGAAAACTGTCATCATAATTAACCAAGAAATCTTCCTTTGTAGTACCAATAGCCTTAAAAAAAAAATATATCTCAGCTCTTTCTCTTTAACAGAAGCATCATCTTGATCTGACAGATGAGAAAAGAGAACTAAAATTAAAATAATCACTTGAGTCCAAGGTGCTTTGCGTGTTTTGCCTGACCTTATTCTCACATCATTCTATGAAGATACTATGAAGAAACTGAAGCCCCTACCAGTAAATAATTTTTGCAGAATTGTTGTTGTTCGGTCATTAAGTCATGTCTGACTCTGTGACCCCATGGACCACAGCACATCAGGTTTCCTTGTTCTTCACTATCTCCCAGAGTTTGCTCAAATTCATGTCCACTGAGTCAGTGATGCCATCCAACTGTCTCATCCTTTGTTGCCCCCTTTTCCTCCTGCCCTCAATCTTTCCCAGCATCAAGGGCTTTTCCAGTGAGTCAGCTCTTTGTATCAGATGTGGCCAAAGTATTGTAGCCTTAGCTTCAGCATCAGTCCTTCCGAAGAATATTCAGGATTCATCTCCTTTAGCATTGACTGGTTTGATCTTCTTGCTGTCCAAGGGAGGGAGTCTCAGGAGTCTTCTCCAGCACCAGAATTTGAAAGCATCAATTCTTTAGCTCTCAGACTTTTTTATGGTCCAACTCTCACATCTGTACATGACTACTGGAAAAACCATAGCTTTGACTATACAGATATTTATTGGCAAAGCAATGTCTCTGCTTTTTAATACACTAAGTTTGTCATAGCTTTTCTTCTGAGTAGCAAGTGTCTTTTAATTTTGTGGCTACAGTCATCGTCCGCACTGATTTTGAAACCCAAAAAAATAAAATCTGTCATTGTTTCCATGTTTTCCCCACCTGTTTGCCAAGAAATGATGGGACTGGATGCCATGATCTACATTGTTTGAAGGCTGAGTTTTTTGTATAATTTATTTATTTTAATTAGAGGCTAATTACTTTAAGATATTGTATTGGTTTTGCCATACATCAACATGAATC
This sequence comes from Oryx dammah, assembly GCF_014754425.2. Taxonomy (NCBI): domain Eukaryota; kingdom Metazoa; phylum Chordata; class Mammalia; order Artiodactyla; family Bovidae; genus Oryx; species Oryx dammah. The sequence continues at coordinate 86,132,427 of NW_024070189.1, forward strand.
CACCACGGGTTTACACGTGTTCCCCATCCTGAACCCCCCTTCCACCTCCCTCCCCATACCATCCATCTGGGTCATCCAAGTTTTAAGCCAGCTTTTTCACTCTCTTCTTCCACCTTTATCAAGAGGCTCTTTAATTCCTCTTCACTTTCTGCCGTTAGAATGGTAACATCTGCATATCTGAGGTTGTTGATATTTCACCCAGCAATCTTGATTCCAGCTTATGATTCATCCAGCCTGACATTTTACATGATGTACTCTGTATATAAGTTAAATAAGTGTGGTGACAATATACAGCCTTGACGTACTCTTTCCAAATTTAGAACCAATCCATTGTTCGGTGTCCAGTTCTAAATGTTGCTTCTTCTCCTGCATACAAGTTTCCTGGGAGATGGTAAGGTGGTGTGCTATTCCCATCACTTTAAGAATTTTCCACAGTGTAATCCACACAGTCAAAAGCTTTAGCATAGTCAGTGAAGCAGAGGTGGATGTTTTTCTGGAATTCCCTTGCTTTTTCTGTGATCCAACGGATGTTGGCAATTTGGTCTATAATTTGAAGAATTATGGAGCTAGTAAGGGAAGAAACTAGGATTGTAGCTCTATTTTCTTTAACTCCAAAGCCCATATTCCTTCCATTGGTTTTCACTATTTCTGAAAGGTGAAAAAATTACAGACAGACACTAAATACATGCTTCTAATAAGCTAGAAACTTTGACAAGTGCTCTTATTATAAAGTTAATGTATTCAAGACTTCCTGGGAATTGCTCACTGATAAAAAGTAAGGTATACTTTGATTTTCCTAAGTGAGCGATCTGAAGCTGATATGTGAGACAGCTGTTCCTCTCATTTCCAGATTCCATTTGCAGTATATGTTATGGCAAAGTATGTGTGAATCTTGACTGAGACTTCCAAATATAGGAAGGTCTGTACACCAACAAAGAATGGAGGAATAGTAAAGAGAATGGAAGTGAAAGTTTTAGGTGTTTTACTCTGTGCAAGATGCCAGTAGTAATCACAGGACTTAATCTTCAAAAGCCATTTTCTGACCTTGGAGCCAATTTTTTTCCCATTCTACTATACCAGTTCCAAGAAGTTGCTAACAGATCTGACCATTGAGTTGCACTAGCTCCAGCAGAATCTAGCTGCAAATTTAGGGGCAAGTCTCTAAGCAACAGTCTACTCATCTATAAAATGGGGATAATGGTAATGATTATCTCATACAGTTTGAGGATTAAATCATTTACTTTGCCAATCATCATGCCTAACAAATAGAAAGCCAGCCAGTCTTTCTATGACACTGCAGCCTAGTATATGTCCCATTTTACATTAGTCTAAATGAAATTAAATAAATCTTCAATTAACATTTATATGCCAAGGTCTGCTGTATCTCTAAAATCAGTAAAATGTAAGAGTCCTGTTCAGTTCAGTTCAGTCACTCAGGGGGGTCCGACTCTGCAACCCCATGAATTGCAGCATGCCAGGCCTCCCTGTCTATCACCACCTCCCAGAGTTCCTCCATTATATGGAAATAAGGTCCAAATTTTGCTCAGCTTAAAGAAAAAAGAAAGTGAGGGGCATGTTCTCCTGTTTCTGTGGCCATAGTGTCTGCCCCTTGTGTTCTGTGGTGCTCTGCACAGCTCAGGTTGCAGGGAGGCCATGTTCTCAGCCTCAGACATCACGATGTCACTGGAGGGCCCAGGCCCAAGCTTCCTAGCCTACAGCCCACATCATCACTCATGTGCTGTCCCCATCAGAGTTCTGCCAGCTTCGAGGAGCCCAAGGGGCCCAAGTAATGGAGGAGGTCATTGAGATCACTTGATGGCTGTTGACCCGTGATCTGGATCCAAGTAATTGGCACCTCCTCCCAATCCTTGTGCAGGGGAGTGAATGTATGTTCTGTCCACCATTGTCAACAGCAGGCACCATTGCAAGGATGCAGCCTTGAGACAACAGTGTGGTATGTAGACCACCAGAATGGTATGAGTGACTGACTGCTCATTTTGTGACCAAAAGGCACTCCTTGTTTGTAAGTTCTCTTGCTTATTAGAGCTGCTACCTACCAATCTGGAGTGCTCTGCCTTCTTTGATCTTCCCTTGCCCTCCAAGTATAGGGGCCAATTTCAGATTTCAACCAACACCAAGTTGCAGCCTTCACCTCTCCAATCCTAGTTAAGAAGGTTGCCCGTCTGGCTTCTTTTCTGTCAGGGACTCTGGAAGTCTCCACACCCTCCTCACTCAAACAGAACCAGGTCCTCCTAATAGCCCAGACTTTGTGAAAGGTGAGGGCACAGTTCTGCAGAGTTGCTTAATGTGAACTTTCCATTTCAAGTTTGAAACCCTGAGACATTATTAGTAGACTCCTCCCATTCCTATCTGCCACTCTATTCTCCGCACTTACCTTACCATGAATTAGTAATGCCTGTCAGCACACTGCATTTTGCATACAGCACAGCTGTACATACTTTTTATCATAAAGGTTGATTTGGTTTTAGTCCATTTAACATTGGTGTCATGGAGCTCTTTCAATGGAAGTCCAAGTTAGAGCAATGTATAGACCACATGAAACTCAGTAAAAAGAAAACATTTCTGTAAAGATATGTCTGAGGTTGGTTGTAACACAATATTGCCTAGTAAAGGCTGACTGATACACATATTTCTACTTGTGATATTTATTCATAAATATCATCTAGAGTCAGTCAGTGCTAATTACATTTCCCTGAAAACAAATAAGAAAATTAATATTCTTTACTGCTTTATTTGTTCAACATTGTTTTTCACACCCCAATTTTTCCTTATGAATTCTCTTTTCTTTTTGCTGAAATACATGGTAAGATACATGGTAAGATGATACATGGAAATACATGGTAAGATAATTCTTTCAGAGAAAGTCTATGAATAGTCAACTGAGTTCTTGTCTTAAATTGTTGAGATTTTGCCCACACACAAGTTTATTTGTACAGAAGTATCTAGGTGCAGAATTGCTGCTTCTCAGAACTTTTGAGCTATTGCTTTTTTGTCTTCTTGAGTTTGACACTGTCGGTGAGAAATCAGATGTCCATCTTGTCTTCATGCATTCCTTAATCTTATATTTTGATTCAGCATTGATTTGGATAGATTTTAGTTTCAGGTAGTTTTTTTATTCTCCTTAAGATTATTTTTATGTGTGCTCAGTTCCTGTGTGTTTGGTAATGTATGCCAGTTGCTGTTATACCTGAAGGATAATGTCACTGTTTTAAATGATTGGATAATACTTTATTTTCTTATGATGTTGTAGATATGCCTTCCTGGACTCCTGGCATGAGAAGTAGCTACTGAGAACTCTGAAGTAACCTAACTTTTCCGCTATAGATAGCTTCCTTTTTTGTTTGGATGACCATATAGGTAAATTTTTTTCTAAGGTGATATCTTCACACAGCTAAATTCACAAACAGGATATAATTTAGTGTCTGTCATATTTTAAACAAATTTTCTTGGGACCTCTGGGAGAGTGATCTTTAGATATGCAGATAAATACTTTGCTACAATTAAAAATTTTTAAAGATTTTTTTGTTGTTGTTTTTGAATGGTTTTTCAGTTCCATTCATTATAAATTCTGCTTCCAAGCACTAATTATATATATGATGGCTTTCTGTGTGGCCTTTCATCCTCCACCTCCTCCATATTCATTCCTGTATATTTATTCTTTTCCATTATTATTTTTTTATAATTTAATCTAGGCATTCAACATCTACCTGGATGTGATTTAAGTCATCTTTATCTTGTTTTTATTTGTTTTTAATGTATCTTTTTTCTCTTTATGTATTTCGTTTTCATTTTATTCCTACACTCAACTAGTTCACCTTTTTCTTCTGCTGTCTTAGGAACTCATTTCTCTCTTCTATGAGCTTTTCTTTTATGGACAGATAATTTGTTTGAAATTTATTGGAGGCCATGGAGGATTACATGTCTGAACTCCTAATCTATCGGGCAACTGTTCTTACAATGTATTTTCTTTACCTGCCTGCTTTATATTTTCCTTCCCTACTTGTGGAGTGTCTCTGCATATTTAAATTTTTTGTTCTTCTTTTAATTGATCAAATTGTTTGAAGAATATCCTGGATAACTGCATAGAGGTGGGAGTGATATGAGTTGGAATGCTGCAGGTTTAGGTTTCTCATCTTAAAAACACTCTTGGAAGACCTGTGATTTCCTCTGCCCTGGGACGCCTCTGATTTTAGCTCAGTGTCCTAGCAGTCTTTATGACATATCAAGTCTTTTATGTCACAGCTCTGCCACTGAGGTCTGGTGGTATGTAAAACTGTTTCTCCTCTTGCCTTAGTCCTATTTTATCTGTCCATGAACTGTTCAGGTTTAGACCAGAAAAATGACTTGTCAGCACAGTCATTCATTCTGTCCCACATTCCCTGTGTTCCTGACAAGCTGACAGTTCCTGTTACTTTTGTTGGCCTTCCCATCCTTCCAGATCTTGTTACTCATTTAGGACAGAGTCATCTTCTTTTAGACAAGTGTTTCTTGTTAACAGTGTAAGCCAATGTGCACCTGTTCTTAAAATACTCCCTTGTTTAGTCTAGATTTCCCAGTATGGCAAATATACCTCATATTTGTATAATTTAATTGAAGATGACAGTTTTTGGTGGGTCTCATGGAGTTGGGAATACATTAAAAAAAACCAAAAACTTTTCTCCTTTATCTTTAACTGAAAGACCAAAACAGTTTTTAAAAGGTTGAATTGACATGATTAAAGCTCTCTCCTCATAATTGTCATTGATATAAATTATAGAGATATTCAAAATATAGAATCAGCAGAATTTGCTGATACACAAAATATAGAATCCGAGGAAATGAGAGGAATCAAAGACTATCATTACATTTTCTTGACTTGAGATACTAGGATGACAATGGTGTCAGTCTTTTGATGTTGAAGACAGGAAAACCAGGCTGCCATGGAGAGTGTATTAGAGGTTCTTTCCTGATGTATTATCACTGAGGAATGTCTGATATATCCAAGGGGGGATTTCAAACATCCTTTTAGATATGAGTCTGGAGCTTGGGGAAGAGGTGGATTAGCCTAAAGTAGATTAGCCTAAATACAGTAATTAGAGCCTGAAAGATAGATAAACTGATCATGGAGGTTATATAAATAGTGAAGAATAGAAGCCAAGCTCTGAGATATTCTTATTTCTAAATCAGGTACTAGAGAAAGAGGAAAGGAGGCTGAGGTTAGAGGGAAAACAAAGGGAGTACAATGTCTCTAAAGGGAAGAGGTAGTGTGATTTTGAGAGGATAGTTGATTGTATTAAATGAGTCTGAAAGGTGGAGTAGAATGAAGAAAGAGAGTTGGATTTGGCAACATGGAACTCACTAGTGACCCTGACAAAAGCAGTTTCAGTGTCTTGTTGGTAAGAAGCCAGATTGCAGTGGCTTCAATTAATGAGATAGATGGAATTGAGGAAGCAGAGGGAAAGTAGATAACATTTTTAAGAGGTTTATCTGTGATTGGCAGTTGACAAATAGGTGGTAAGTTGTGACATCAAGCTTTGCTGTTCATTTGGTTTTAATATGAAAGTTACTAGAGCATGTTTGTGTTCTACTAGAAATGACACATAGAGGGGAGGAGATTAATCATGCAAGAGAGGGATGCATGAATGGCATTGTATAGTCTTTGAAAGACAAGAGGGAATTTGATCCAGAGCAAAATTCTGTCAGTGGACAAAAGCACAGTCAGATCATTTGCTGAAATAGGATAGAAGAGAAAATATGGATGTTAATGTTAGAAGTTTCTTAAATTTGATTATGGTAAGATGAAATTTCTTTTTGATGGCTTCTGCTTCTCGGTGAAATTTGAGAGGAGGACATCAGTACTCTTGCCTGGAAAATCCCATGGACGGAGGAGCCTGGTGGGCTGCAGTCCATGGCGTCACTAAGAGTCAGACATGACTGAGCGACTTCACTTTCACTTTTCACTTTCATGCATTGGAGAAGGAAATGGCAACCCACTCCAGTGTTCTTGCCTGGAGAATCCCAGAGAGAGGGGAGCCTGGTGGGCTGCCGTCTATGGGGTCGCACAGAGTCGGACACGACTGAAGCGACTTAGCAGCAGCAGCAGCAGCAGCAGTATGCTGAGGGAGAACCATTTTGTGAGCCTTGAAACAATAAAGATGTTTAGAAACCCTCTCATTGTTACAACCTCAAACCAACTGCCCTGTTAAACATGTTATATTTAAGTGATCATTTTATATTCAGTGATTTTTCTGGAAAATAAACAAAACTATAAAGCAAGACTAAATGCCTACCGACACATTGCTATGAGTTAGTGCCTCCTAGTGTACCACTTTTACAGGTTTAAAAACTTGAGCCATGTGGATTTTAAATAATTTGCTCAGTGTGATATAACTGAGAGGTGAGGGAACTAGAATTCAGTCCAAACTAATCTTAGAGCCTGTGCTGCTAATCACCGCATAGAGTGCCTCTAGTCATCACTGCGTTTAAATCACCACCCTCACACATACAATGAAAAATGTTTTGGTTTTTTTTTCTCATTATTGACTTTACCTCTGTTTCAAGAGTTCATGTGACTCACTCAAAAAAAAGTTTATTTAGATATTCTGGGTAGAACAAATAACCTCATTTCTATACTACTGAGGTCAAGAGTTAGAAATAAAACTATACATTCTCACCTTAGCATTTTCCATGGACATTAAAAGTTTTTATTTTTAATCTTTAATAAATAAGCCATGATTAAATAACTAGAAATTTGACAGAACTCTGTAACTTACAGTGTTCATCTGTCTTCATGAATAATCTCTTCTCTCAATCTGGTGTTAATATTTGCCTTTATGAACATGTTAATTTTTTCATTCAGTGGTTTTCTTTCACTTTTTTTAATAAGAAAAAAACAAGAATTCAGACATTTGACAGAGTATATAGTGCAGAGAAGAACAAAAAGATACTGTCTTGGCACTGAGTTAATGAAATTATTATTCAAAAAACCATGAAAGGTGTTGGAATAACGTGGGTGTGTTATTCATGAATCCTGTTTAATTTTTGTTTTTCTTTGCTTAAGAGTGCTATCTACGATTGGAATGTGAAAATTTAGTTTGATGCTTCAACTGCTAAAGATAATTTAAGAGCAGAGAGCAGATCTTCAAGTAAAGAGGGGAAAAGCAGGACAAAGGAAGAAATCATTAACATGGGCAGGATAAAATAAGGAAACTGACAAAAGTTTCTGTGATTCCTGAATTTTATTACAAAATTCTGTGGAAGAGGCTTAAACTGTTACTCTATTTTATGAAAGAGGAAAATAAAACCTCATAAATATGTATAATTTCATTATACCTACCTATAATTTGTATTGGATACTCCAAATATTTATAATTTGGAGTAAATAGTATATTAATGACGTGTAGCACTTAAAATGTATGTCTCATTATTTTTCTAACATTCATTTTGCTTTTTGATTCAGAAAGTGTTGGTTATGGATGGGTTACTATTGACTAAAATTAATACTTGAAATTCATACCTGCAGTGGGAAAAATTCAAAGATAATAATTAAAATGCAAATTTAACTAGAAGAATTTAACTATGGAATTAAATTCATCTTGGAATTTCAATGATACTTTGATGTATTACTCAGTTTTTAAGACTATCTTTTGCTGAGGAGAGAATAAACATTCAGCCACACATGTGGAGAACAGAGAATAAGTTAAGAGTGCTTTATTAAAGGCTAACGTGCCAAATTTGCTTATTTTATTTTTCTTCTTGGTAGACTGGCTCTGCCTGAGACCTATGTTATCCTAGACACCAGGACCCACTGCAGGTGGCTTAAGAATGAAGAGCCTTAGACATATAGAGAGTATAATATAATCTGCATTTTCTGGGGATAAGGAGGAAGTCCTGAGCAGTCATGCCCTATCTGAGGGTGAAGCTTCCTGATTCTGCAAAAGGGATTTTTTTTTTTTCTTTCATAGGAAGTAACCACATCTTGGTCACATAATTTCACTTTGATGACATAGACTTTTTAAAGAAAAGCTAATTAAAGCTTATATTACTCATATTTTCAAAAAGCCCTCATGTAGTATACTATGTTTCAAGGTCAATTAATTAATTCATTCTTATAATTTGGTAAAATGAGAGTTGAATTTCATAATTCAAAAAAAAAAAAAAAAGTCTAATAACACACTGATAACCACATACAGATATTTATTTTATTGTCTCTGGCCTCATTGGAATGTCAACATGGCAGACGTGTATGTGCTTTGCTTCAGGCTTTTGCTCATAGAAACTCCTTATCCAGAGAAATGTTGAAAAAATACCCCATTTTTTCCCCTTTAAAAAATAGATGTCAAAAAAATCAGAGAGCTACATTTTTAGCTGTTCCACTCTTACCTCTTACCAGTATTCTTGATCTTGGATGTGCTACTTAAAGTTGGCTTTTGAGAGTCTAAACTTTGGGCAAGATTCAAGCCAACAAAAGGAGGGAGCCTCCTTCTCACTGAGAATGGAAGTAATTTTCCTGAATCTATTACAATGTTCATTTCTAACGGATGATCCTTGAGATTGATAAAAGTTGATAACCCAGGAAATAGGAAATGCTTAAAATGTGACATTACCTAAGGGATTTAAAACTAGTATCTAGGATTCTTGTATATTCTACAATCAGAATCGGTTCTTATATCTTGTAGATAAATACTATTAGAAAAGAAGAGATTTTTTTTTTCTTTTAGACTCATGTTCTTTGTTATTTAAAAATTATTTCAATTTAAACTAGTTATGTTTTTTCATATCAAGCCAATGAAATAAGTATGAGTTGGCATTATCATAGAAAAGGAAATCAAACTTCTCCAAAATTCACTGCTTTGAGGTAAATCACCTCAAGGAGATAGTAAGAATTAATGGCAGCTCCAGGGTGTCAGATGTTTGAAACGCTCCCCACAGCCTCGGTTCATATACTTTCTTGTCGCTGATTGACTGAGAAGTAAGATATCAGTAAGCTAAAGATCAAATAAGCAGCACTGAAACTGAAGGGGCTTTAGAGAAAATGATACATCCTAGAAGCTGAGCCTTGGGATGAAATGGATAGATTTTATTTTCTATCCAGAATCGTGCCTCTGCTTCTTTGATAGTTAAACTGTAGGCTAAAAAGAGTTGGGGAAGATAGTGGGGGGAGAAGACACTCACAGGATGAAAGTTCAGACCAGCATCTATGATTTTAAATATTAATTTAAAACAGTTGTGCAAAGTATTAGCTTTAGATAGCATATTGACTTTCTGACTTTCAAGACAGAAAAGAATGCTGTCTTCCTGTGCCTGGGGGGATGGTAATCAACCTGGCACACTGGCAATCAATGTGAATTCATTAAAGAAAACAAAGTAAATAGGTGTCTTTAAAATTCTATCTCTGTTTATAAATTCTTTCAATATGAAATAGCTTTGATGTTGAAAATCAGCAAAAAAAAAAAAAAAAATACATGGAAAAAGGCAAGCAAACAAATGGAAAAATCCTAAAAGAAATCACCAGTCTCCAAAACCATTCTGGCTACCCAGGTCTTCAAGAGATACATAAAGCTTCTCTTAGCTAATTCCATCCTTTGTACATATCCATTTGCTGCTTTTTTGTTAATTAGCAAAATCAACATACTTAGTGTAGGAAAAAAGTAGAAAAAAATAGAGAAAAGCAGGAAGAAACTATCCACACTATCTTCCCTCAGATATAACCAACTTTGATGTTTTGTAAGATACTCTTTTGTGTTTTCCCCTCATTTCTTTTTTCCCAAATTGCCATGAAATACAGCACATTTGTGTGCGCATTGTCATGAGCAAATATACAGTTGATGTTGTTCAGTCGCTCGGTCATGTCCGACTCTCTGCAACCCCATGGATGACAGCATGCTGGGCTTCCCTATCCTTCACCCTCTTCCGGAGTTTGCTCAAACTCATGTCTATTGAGTTGGTGATGCCATCCAGCCATCTCCTTCTCTGTCGTCCCCTTTTCCTCCTGTCTTCAATCTTTCCCAGAATCAGAGTCTTTTCCATTGTGTCGGCTCTTCGCATCAGGTAGCCTAAGTATTAGAGTTTCAGCTTCAGCATCAGTCCCTTCAATGAATATTAAAGATTGATTTCCTTTAGGATTGACTGGTTGGATCTCCTTGCAGTCCAAGGGACTCTCAAGAGTCTTCTCCAACACCACAGTTCAAAAGCATCACTTCTTTGATTCTCAGCCTTCTTTATGGTCCAACGCTCACATCCATACATGACTACTGGAAAAACCATAGCTTTGACTATTTGGCACACACACACAGAAATCCACACAAAATAATTGATAAGAATGAGAGCACAATATTTTAATATATGCAATATATTATATTTAATAAATATTAGTACTCTTTCATATATTTGGATGCATCATAAATTACTTAACTATTCACCAGGTAAAGGACATTTAAAATATCTGTAACTTTTCACTGTTACAATAAAAGTGTAACAGTGATACACTGTTACAGTGATACAGTGGGCATATTTGTACATATCTGGGCCAGTTAAATTTTCTTCATATTTTCCATTTTTTTACCATTTTGCCATTTATTTTCTTAAGTCCTTTTGTTCAATCTGCCATCTCACCAAATCATATTTTATTTAAGTTTCTTCTTATTTTTAGCTCATTATTGTATGTTTTTAAATTTCAGCACTCATTTGTGAAACTATAGATATATGTATGTATGTGTATCTACATACATTAAATATTTCACATATATTACATATATTTATATTATATAAGATTTGTATATAAATATATATTTATATATAAGCTATATGAAATGAATAATGTACAAATATGTATTAATAAAAATTATATATGTTTAATCTCTACACAGCAGTATTTTAGAGCAGGTTTCTGTTGTCATGGACAAGAATGCCTCTCTGAGGGTATTAATTATATTTATTTAGAAAATTGGAACTATCAAAGGAACATTTCATCCAAAGATGGACACAATAAAGGACAGAAATGGTAAGACCTAATAGAAGTAGAGATCTAGAAGAGTTGGAAAGAATAAACTGAAGAACTATACAAAAAAGATCTTAATGATCCGGATAACCACGATGGTGTAGTCTCTCACTCAGAGCCAGACATTCTGGAGTGTGAAGTCAAGTGGGCCTCAGGAAGCACTACGGCCAGTAAAGCTAGTGTAGCTGATGGAATTGCAGCTGAGCTCTTTGAAATCCTTAAAAATGATGCTATTAAAGTGTTGCACTCAATATCTCAGCAAATTTGGAAACCCAGCAGTGGCCACAGGACTGGAGAAGGGCAATCCTCATCCCAATTCCCAAGAAGAACAGTAGTAAAGAATATTCAAACCACTGGACACTTGCACTCATCTTTCATGCTAGTAAGGTTATGCTCAAAATCCTCCAAGCTAGGCTTCAGTATTGAATTGAGACCTTCCAGATATTCAAGCTGGGTTTACGAAAGGCAGAGGAACAAGAGAACACATTGCCAACATTCGCTGAATCATAGAAAAAACAAGGAAACACCAGAAAAACATCTACCTCTGTTTCACTGACTGCTAAAGCCTTTGACTGTGTGGATCATAAACAAATTGTGGAAAACTCTTAGAGATGGGAATACCAGACCATCTTACCTATGTCCTGAGAAACCTGTATGCAGGTCAAGAAGCAACAGTTAGACTCTGTATGGAACAACTGACTGGTTCAGGATTGAGAAAGGAGTATGATAAGGCTGTTTATTGAGTTATTCCAAGAGAACATCATGCGAAATGGTGGGCTGGATGAGTTACAAACTGGAATCAAGATTCCCGGGAGAAATATCAATAACCTCAGATATGCAAATGATACCATTCTAAAGGCAGAAAGCAAAGAGGAACTAAAGAACCTCTTGGTGAGAGTGAAGGAGGAGAGTGAAAAAGCTGGCTTGAAACTCAGTATTAAAAAAAATAAGATCATGGCATCTAGTCCCATCACTTCATAGCAAATAGAAGGGGATAAGGTAGAAGCAGTGAGAGAGTTCCTCTTCTTGGACTCTAAAATCACTGCAGATGGTGACTGCAGCCACAAAATTAGAAGATGCTTTCTTCTTGGCAGGAAAGTTATTAAAAACCTGCACAGTGTGTTAAAAAACAAAGACATCACTTTGCCAACAGGGGTCCATATATTCAAGGCTGTGGTCTTTCCAGTAGTCATATATGGATGTGAGAGCTGGACAATAAAGAAAGCTGAGCACCAAAGAATTGATGCTTTCAAGCTGTGATTCTGGAGAAGACTCTTGAGAGTCCCTTGGAAAGCAAGGATATCAAGCTAGTCAATCTTAAAGGAAATCGACCCTGAATACTCTTTGGAAGGACTGATGCTGAAGCTCCAATACTTTGGCCACCTGATGTGAAGAACTGACTCATTGGAAAAGACCCTCATGCTGGGAAAGACTGAAGGCAGAAGAAGAGGGCAACAAAGGATGAGATGGTTGGATGGCATCACCAATTCAATGCACATTAACTTGGGCAAACTCCGAGAGATGGTGAGGGACAGGGAAGCCTGGTTTGCTGTAGTCTATGGGGTCTGAAGGAGACAGCTTAACAACTGAACAACAACAAAAACTTTTGTCCTGTTTTTCTCTATTGTTGTTTAGTCACTAAGTTGTGTCCAACTCTTTGATCTCTGGTTCTTCTGCCTTTTTTAAATCTACCTTGTACATCTGGAAGTCCTTGGTTCAAGTACTGTTGAAACATAGCTTGAAGGATTTTGAGCATAATCTTGCTGGCATGTGAAATGAGTACAATTGTATGGTAATTTGAACATTCTTTGGCATTGCTGTTCTTTGGGATTGGAATGGAAACTGACTTTTTCCAGTCTTGTGCCCACTGCTGAGTTTTCCAAATTTGTTGGCATAATTAGTGCAACACTTTAACAGCATCATCTTTCAGGATTTTAAATAGCTCAGCTGGAATTCCATCACCTCCACTAGTTTTGTTGGTAGTGATGCTTCCTAAGGCCCACTTGTCTTCACACTCCAGGATGTCTGGCTCTAGTTGAGTGACCACACCATCGTGGTTATCTGGATCACTGAGAACTTTTTTGTTGTACAGTTCTGTGTATTCTTGTCACCTTTTCTTAATTTATTCTGCTCTTGTTAGGTCTTTGCCATTTTGGTCCTTTATTGTACCTATCTTGCATGAAATCTTCCCTTGGTATCTCCAATTTTCTTAAAGAGATCTCTAGTCTTTCCCATTCTATTGTTTTCCCCTATTTCTTTGCATTGTTCACCTAAGAAGCCTTTCTTATCTCTCCTTGCTATCTCTGGAACTCTGCACTCAGTTGAGTATATCTTTCCCTTTCTTCTTTGCCTTTTGTGTCTCTTCTTAGCTGTTTGTAAGGCCTTCTCAGACAACCAGTTTGCCTTCTTGCTTTTCTTTTTCTAATCTCTTTAAAGGCAAAAGGTGAGGGATGGGCATGGTTAGTTGTTGCAGACTTCTCCTCACTGTCAGACCCTTTGTTCTTGAGGTCAGTTCATGATCAGGTAGCAATGTTCCTATAAATCTCTACCAAATGAATGTTATTCTCTGTCCTGACAAGAAAGAGCAAAGTCCCAAAGCACAACTTTTACCCTCCAAGGTCCCAGTCCTGGGTAAGAGGAGGCAGAGCTCAGCTGGCAGCTCCTTCAGGCCAGGTTCCCACATCCTGCCCAGCTGTCCTCCCTGAGAGCCAGGCCTCCTTCCCAGCTGGCCTTCAGTCTCCTCAGGCAGCCCAGATGGGGAGACCAGATCTCACAGATTGTGACCCAGACAGCTGGCCACTGCTAGGAGGTCTCAGAGACAGGGATAGGGGAGAGGTTCACCACTGCCTCAAGCCCAGGGCCCAGCCAGTGGGCGGTCTTGGTGAGGTCTCTGGAGCCCTGCAGGATGTAGTCCCCAGTCTGTTCCCAGAGCCCTCAAGCTCACCCGCCTGACCCAAGGCTGGATAAGCTGGAGGGCCTCCAGGAGAAGACTTGAATCTGCCTCTTACCTCACTCTCCACCCGATGAGCACCAAACCACCGACCCTTGACTGACTCTTTTCCCCAACTGTCCCTCATTGACAGTTGCCTGGGGGCAGGGCCCACAGCAACGCTGACCAGTAGCTGTCAGTGCTGGGAACAGAGTCTGTTATACCTGCTTAATTGTGCTATTAATTTTCTTGTAATTTAGATTTGGCAATTCTAGTGCCCTTAATTCCCACCAAGCTTTGTTGTCTTTTTCCTGAATATCTGAAAGTTCTTAGGAAGTCTAGACTGCAGGTTGAAAGGCAAGGAGCATTTCTTTGGTGTTCATGAGGGTCTCTGAGGCTTTGCAGTGAGTGTTGCAGTGAAGGTTCTGACCACTGGAGATGCATCTTTGCTGTGTGTGCGTGGTTAGAGGACTGGGGCAGGCATAGCCTGGGAGTCACTTGTCTTCAGGACACTTCCTCCTCGAAATGTTTGTGGCTGTAAGGTGCTTGGGACACTGCTCAGATGTGTTGTCCCAGTCTGAGAGTGTATAGTGTGAAAAAGTCCCATTCACAGAGTTGTGCCCTTTGGTTTATTGCGGGTTGCCTGGGCAGTCCTCGGAGTCAGTTATTCAGACAGTAGAAAAATTAGTTCAGCCAAAATGTGCATTTCCCCCAGTGTCACTGGAGTCAAATATCTTTACATGTATTCCCTGAACACTAGTATCTGCATTTTTATGAGTCACATGTTTACATTCTTTACCATACTCCATTGTTTGTATTGTGTTTGTTCTTAAATGATCCTTGGGAATATTATCGACTTTATATGTTTAAAATATTTCTTCCCACTTTACACTCATATTTCACGAGTCATTTGCTTTTCACCCTTCAGAAGTTTCAAATTTTATTGAAGTTAAATGTGTCAGTAGTTCCCTTGGTGAATTTTTAATTTTCTAGCTTTTGCTTTTGAACATGTTTGAGACTTTCTTTCTTGCTAAGAGTAAATCATACAAGTTTTCATCACAGGGAAAAAATCTATAACTATATATGGTAACAGATGTTGTAGTAACTAGACCTATTGTGGTGATCATTCTGCAATATATACAAATATATACTTAATATATATTTGAATCATTATTTTGTACATCTGAAAGTGGTATTATATGTCAATTATACTCCAATAAAAAGTAAATACAAATTCAGGACTTTAATATTCCTGGAATTTAATTTGGTAAATGGAGTAACAAAGGAAACAGTAAACATTCTATTTTTCCAAATGGTAGTTGCCCAGACTTAATTTATGACCAGTTCATAACTTTCCCAGTGTCTTCTAGTGTCATCTCTATCATAAACCACATTTCTGTATAATCATAAGTCTTAATATTCTGGACTTGTCAGTTTGATTTTGTTTACCTATTTTTTAAGCATCAAAAGTTCTCCAATTTTATAATTTTCTGTGGGGATTTGTACTTAGTTTTATTCCTTGATATCCAAATGTTTGTAGCTATTTTGAATAGATTCATTTAAATTGTTTATTTGCTAATGTTTATTGCTGATATAAAGAGATGCAGTTGACTTTGTAAAGTAGTTCCTAGAATTGACTTTGTAAAGCAGTTCCTAGAATTGCTTGATAATTCTAATAATTTGTCACCACTTATTAAGTCTAATGATTTAACTTTAGCTTCTTTTTTAATTTCTGCATGTACAATTTTTTTTTCAAATATTTCTTTTTTCTTTTTTTTCTTCTAGTTGCACTGAGTTGTAATTGACATACAGCTCTGTATAAATTTACAAAGTACAGCATATGATTTGACTTACATACATTATGATTACCACAATACATTAAGATCCATCATCTTGTATAGATACAAAATTAACTAGAAAAAAATATTTTATCCTTGTGATAAGAACTCAGGATTTACTCTCTTTCACAGCTTTATGTATAATGTACAGCAGTACTGCTTGTATTTATCATGGAGTCCATTACATATCTAGTTCTCATTTATCTTATAACTGGAAGTTTGTACTTCATTCACATCTCACTCTTCCAAACCCCCACATCTGGTGACCACAAATCTGTTCTCTTTTTTTTAATGTGTTTATTTGTTTCTTTGTTTTTGAGGTATGCAACTGAACTGAACTGATACCTATTATATTATATTAGTTCCTTGTATGTGACATGGTGATTCAGTATTTCTATACATTTCAAAATGATCACCACAATAAGTCTAGTTTCCATCTATCACCATACAAAGATACTACTTAGTTACTGACTATACTATAAATGTACTATGTCCACTGTACATTTCATACCCATGAGTCATTTATTTTGCTCCTGAAAGTTTGTACCTGTTAATCTCCCTCATCTATTTCTCTCCTTCCCCTTTCCCCTCTGGAAACCATCTGTTTACTCTCTGTATCTATGATTCTTTCTCTTTTGTTATGTTTATTCATTTTGTTTCTTAGATTCCTTGTATAAGCAAAAATATAAAATTTGTCCTTCTCTATCTGACTTATTTCACTTATACCCTCTAGTTCGATCCATGTTTTCACAAATGGCAAGATTTCATTGTCTTTATGGATAATATTCTACTTTATACGTATACCACACCTACTTTATCCATGTATCTCTTGATGAACAAGGCTGCTTCCATTTCTTCTGTAAATAATGCTGCAGTGAACAGAGGGGTGCATATGTCTTTTCAAATTAGTGTTTTCGTTTTCTTCAAATAAATACCCAGACATGGAATTGTTGGATCATATGGTAGTTCTATTTTTACTTTTCTGAAGAATCTCCATACTGTTTTCCATAATGGCTGCACCAATTTACATTCCCACCAACAGTGTACAGGATTCCTGTTTTCTCCACATCCTTTTCAAAATTTGCTATTTGTAGACTTTTAATAAGTGAGGCTGGACCCCACTGTGCCTTGCTGAGTAGCTCAAGGTCTCCAAGCTGGTTTGGCCTATTGGTGGACTGTACTGTAACCCTGGAGGATTCTGGGCGTGGCGTCAGCCTGCTGGCCCGGGCCCAGGGAATCTTAGGCATGGTGTCCTCCCCCTGGTGGCCTGGGCTGGGGCCCACAGGGTCCTAGAGCTAATGCTGGCTCACTGGTGGGTGGAGCCATGTCCCAGGGTCTGTGATTACAGCACCCTGAGGGTCCTCAAGCTGGAGCCATCTCCTGATGGTCAAGCTGAACTCTGACATAGCTGAGTCCTGAGATCATTAGCTTGCAGGGCTCCTGGGGCACCAAAGTTGAGGTCAGCCTGTTGTTGGGGGTGGGGGGGTGGATGGGTGCCAGTCCCAATGCTGACTTCAGAGCCCAGGGATCCTGAGGCTAGTGCTGGGGCACTGGTGGGTGGGACCAGGTCCTGAGTCCTCTGGTGGACAGTTAGGTCCTGGGAAAACTGAGGGGTCAGAGGGTGCTGAAGCAGCCAGCCTGCTGGGGGGCTGTGTCCCTGCCTGACTGGCTGCTTGGTCTGTCATCCCAGTACTGATACAGACAGGCTGGCAGGTGAGGCCAGGTTCTGGCACTAATAAGCTAGCGTGAGGATTCCAAAATGGCCCTTGCCAGCACCAGTGTCCTTGTGGTAGAAAATGCTCCCCAAGAGCTGCTGCCAGTGTCTATGTCCAGAAGGTAAATCACAGTTGCCTCCTGACTTTCCAGGTGACTCTCCAAGATCAACAAGTGGGTCTGACCCAGACTCCTTTCAAATTACTGCTTCTTCCCTGGATCCTGGAACATGTGAGAGTTTGTGCGCTCAATAGAGTCTCCACCACTCTCTGGCTTTGCCGAAAGTAAGCCCTACTAACCTTCATAGCCAAAAGGAAGTTCTCGGGAGCTTGTCTTCCCAAAGCAGAACCCCAGGTTGGGATGAACCCCATGTGGGACTTGAACCCTTCACTCCTTTGGGAATAACTTTTGTGACTATAATTATCTTCCCATTTATGAATCATCCACAATACGAGGGCTGTGTCTCTGCGCCTCCTATTCTGCCTGTTGTGATTCCTTCTTTCTATCTTTAGTTGTAGATGACTCTTTCTGCTAGTCTTCAGGTCATTTTAATAAATAGTTACTTTCTAAATAGTTGTAATTTTGATGTACCCATATAAGGAGGTGAGCTTAGGGTCCTCCTACTGTACCATCTTTACTAGGTACTTCTATACATGCACAGTTGAATTGCCTGTAAATAATAGCAATCACATTTCTAATTCTTTTACATTTTATTTTTCTTGTCTTATTAAATTAACTGGGACTACCAGTACAATGATGATTTTCGGCATATTTGTCTCATTCCCAGTTTAGAGGGAAAGCTTTCAACATCACTGTTTTGAGTGATATTCTCTGTACGTCTTTTCATAGATATCCTTTATCTAACAAAAGAAGTTGTTTATTTTTTAATGTATTGAATATATATATTAGAATATATGACATATTAGAATTGATATTGAGAAAATGTTTTTCTGCATTGACTGCATCTCTGATGGCTGAAACTCCAGTACTCTGGCCACCTCATGCGAAGAGTTGACTCATTGGAAAAGACTCTGATGCTGGGAGGGGTAGGGGGCAGGAGGAGAAGGGGACGACAGAGGATGAGATGGCTGGATGGCATCACTGACTCAATGGACGTGGGTCTGGGTGAACTCTGGGAGCTGGTGATGGACAGGGAGGCTTGGCGTGCTGCTATCATGGGGTCGCAAAGAGTTGGACACGACTGAGTGACTGAACTGAACTGAACTGATATTTTGACAGTCTTCCTTGATTGTGGTGATGTGTATGAATGCACTGATAGACTTTAGGGGAGTAAGTCAACGTTGAGTGAGTAAAAGTCACTCAGTCATGTCCAACTCTTTGTGACCCCTTGGACAGTAGCTCAACAGGCTTCTCCTGTCCATGGAATTCTTCAGGCAAGACTACTGGAGTGGGTTGCCATTTCCTCCTCTGGGGGATCAAACCCAGGTCTCCTGCATTGTAGGCAGATTCTTTTCCATCTGAGAATAATCCCTATTTTGTCATTGCATCCTGGCAGGAAAGCAATGATTCAATGAAATTGAGTGTTTTGAAGACAGATAATCAAAAGGGTGGTTTAAAAGGATATGGATTAAGAGAACGAGATAGCGGAGGAATAGGTGGGTGTGGAATACAACTTTCTCCACAGATGCATCAGGAATACAACCTCGGACTCAGAAGTGCATGCAGAACACCAGGTGAGAGCGGACAGGAGTAACTGACCATTGGAAAACAATATACAGAATCACACAAAACTCGGTAGAAGAGGGAAGTAGGGGGAGAAATCGGAGTGTTAGTAGGACTGAACCTGCCCTCAGCAGGTGGGGGAGCTGAAGCAGGGGTCCAGTCTACACATCCGGGCAACTGTCTGAGTCAGAGGAGAGACATTTAAGGCTGAGAGTGAAACAGCTGATCCGTGGCTGGCTAAATGGAATGAAAATCAGACAGTCCTTGCCACAGACATACATACCCCAGACATGGACACAGGTCCCCTGGAAGGTGCAGCTGCTGGGAGCTGGAGTTTAGGGATTGTGGAGCAATCCCAGGGCAAGGGCTGCTGTTGACTGTGGAGAGAGGGATTGAGGGGATGTGAGGAGATTGTGGTGGGAACTGCCTGTGGAGGAAAGCAGGGCAGCCATGGAAGCAAGGTGATACTGCTGAATTACACAAGGCAGGTAGAGCCATCACCATAGCCTTTCTCACCACACACGCCAGCACCAGCAGCTGAACAATAGAGAGACTGGCCCATCAAACACATGACGCACTGAACTACAGAGTGGGACCCCACCCAGGGTGCCCCTTTAAGTACCTGACACGCTGACCTACAGAGTAGGACCCCAGCCAGTGGGGCCCCTCTATGTGCCTGACGCTCCGAGCAACAGAGAAAGACCCCAGGCAAGGGAGCCCTCTAGTGCCTGAATGGGCGGAGCTACAGAGAAAGACTGGCCAAAGAGGCCTTCTGACTGCCAGCTACAAGAGGCTCGAAAAAAGTGATAGGGCCATAACTCCTGTGGCAGAGGCAGTCCCTGTCCCTGCACACAAGGCGCCGCCAGGGTCCCTGCAAGCCAAGTAGCTGTACCACCTTCATGCTCAACTCTCACTGGGGCAGAGCTGCCACAGGCAAAGGAAGTCTTGCATCTATGCGCACAGGGTCACTTCGGTTGTGTCCAACTCGTTGTGTCCCTGTAGTCTGTGGCCTGCCAGGCTTGTCTGTCAGGGGGTTTCTCCAGGCAGGAATACTGGAGTGTATTGGCCAGTACTGGTTGCCATACCCTTCTAGAGCTCTATACTTCCTGCTGCCCTGGCCACCAACTCCCCTGAGTACCTGGTGCTGCCAGAACCCCTGTAACCTAAGCAGCTGCACCACCTCCACAGTTGGCCCTCACAAGGTAAACCCAAGTCCTCCGGAGCAACCTCAAGAGCAAACCCCAGTGGACGATCCACACGCAGAGGTGGAAATAAAACCACAGCTGAAACCCAGGGGCAGTGTGGCTAAAGAAGAAGACCCCAAACCCTCCCACCAGCTGTATAAGCTACAGATTAAATCCACATGATCAACTAGGCAGACTCTGTCTATGAAATATATAAAAGGCCATTGAGAGCTCCCACAAAAGAAAATGCACTAGTTCTGATAGCTGGGACATTGGAGGCAAGAACACACAGGAATAGGACCAGATTAGAATCTGAGCTGCCCCCACATCAGGTACAGAGGTCAGCACAGTGTTGTAGGGCATCTTAGGGAGGTGAGGTGGACTGTGACTCCCAATGAGGGAAAGGACTCTTAACAGCAGTGACTCAAGAAAAACATTTATTATTCTTATGTTTTGACTTGTTCTGTAGATTCTTTTGGGTTCTTTTTCCTTTTTTGTCCCCCTCTATTGTAGTTGTCAAATTTTATTGACACCATGAAATCTAATTATGCTTTTCAGCTTTTTTTTTCCCTCAGTCACATTTTTTATTGTTGTTATAAACCTCTGCCTCTATATTGGGCTTTTGCAGTTCTGTGGAGTTTTCCTTTTTTTTCCCCTCCCTTTTTTGATTTTGATTTTTTAATTTTTTAAACCTGTTATTATGTTTTCTACATTTATTCCTCTGTTTGCTTTTTCTACTGTTCTTTGCCTCTTTCAGTTAATCTTTAATGTATATAAAACTTCTTTATCTACCTCTGTTTAACTTTGCATATCTATTCTTTCTTTCTTTTCTTCCTTTCCTTTCCTCTCAACATATTTTTTAGTTTTATTTTCATTGCTTTATTCCCCACTTGGCACCTTGCTTTAGTTTTGTTTTACAGTTTGTGGTTTAGTTAGCTTTGTTCTTAACTGGTAGATATAATTTTTTATTTCCTTTGTTTACTGGGTCAGTCTCTTGTACTTTATTTTTATTGAACTGTTTTGATTTTGCTTCTGGGTGTGTGTGTATATATATATAGATATATACATATATTTTATTATTTTAATTATTATTTGCCTGATTTGTAACTGCCATTTGTCTGGGGTTCATCTTTGGTGTCTCGCTTTTGGGTATTTGTTTTCATCTCACTTAATGCCATAACAGACTACTTGTGGATTCTTTGTACCTGACCGGAGATCAAGCCCTGAGCCTTTGGAGTGGGAGCACTGACTCCAAGACCCTAGACTACCAAAGAACTAACCCTAAGGAGTACCAAATAGTGAGAACTCACTCAAAGGAAATCACTTGAATACAAGACCCGGCATCATCCAACCACCAGAGGCACCCTGTACAAGACACCTCATCTAAACAACAAACAAAGATACAAACACAATCATCAGCAGACAGGATTACCACCTCGCTAAGCCTTGCCCATCAGAGGAAAAACAAACAAACTAACAAAAATAAAAAATAAAAATAAAACTCAGTACAAATCTCAACCTATATGAAGCTTTCACAAACTACTGGACCAACCTTAGGAGTGCAGAAACAAAAAGGAAGAAAGGATTCAACCTTGAAGCTCGGGAAAAGGAGACCTCAAACACAATAAGTTTAAAAAAAATAATGAAAAGGCAGAGAAATACTACACAAATGAAGGAACAAATCAGAAACACTGAAGTCCAAATAAATGAAGAAGAAATAGGCAAACTACCTGAAAAAGAATTCAGAATAATGATAGTAAAGATTATCAAAAAACCTTGAAAACAGAATGGAGAAAATGCAGGAATCAATTAACAAAGTCCTAGAAGAAGTAAAGAATACAGAGACAAACAATGCAATTACTGAAATTAAAAATACTCTAGAAGGAATCAGTTCAGAATATCTGAAGCAAAAGAACAAATCAGTGAACTGGAAGATACAATGGTAGAAGTAACTTCTGAAGAGCAGAATAAAGTAAAAAGGATGAAAAGAACTGAGGATAGTCTCAGAGACCTCCGAAACAATATCATATGTACCAACATTCGAATTATAGGAGTCCCAGAAGAAGAGGAGAAAAAGAAAGAGTCTCAGAACATTTTTGCAGAGATCATAATTGAAAATTTCCCCAACATGGAAAAGGAAATAGTCAAGCCCAAGAGGAGCAAAGAGTCCCATACAGTATAAGCCCAAGGGGAAACACACCAAGACACATAGTAATCAAACTAACAAAGACTAAACACAAAGAAAGAATGTTAAAAGCAGCAGGGGAAAAGCAAAAAGTAACATACAAGGAAACACCATATGTTTAACAGCTGATCTCTCAGCAGAAACTCTGCACACCAGAAGGGAATGGCAGGATATATTTAAAGTACTGAAAGGGAAAAATCTACAACCAAGATTATTGTACCCAGCAAGGATCTCATTCAAAATTGATAGATAAAAAGCTTTTCAGAGAAGCAAAAGTTAAGAGAATTCAGTACCACCAAACCAGCTTTACAACAAATGTTAAAGGGACTTATGTAGTCAAGAAATATAAGAGAAGAAAAAAAAAATCTATAAAACCAATCCCAAACAATTAAGAAAATGGCAATAGGAAGATATATATCAATAATTACTTTAAATATAAATGGATTAAATGCTCCAACCAAAAGATACAGACTAGCTGAATGGATACAAAAACAAGACCCAGATATATGCTGTCTACAAGAAACCCACCTCAGACCTAAAGACATTTATAGACTGAAAGTGAGAGAATGGAAAAATATATTCCATGAAAATGGGGAGCAAAAGAAAGCTGGAGTAGCAATCTTCATATCAGATAAAAGACCTTAAAATAAAGATTACTAGAGATAAGGAAGGACACTACATAATGATCAAGAGATCAGTCCAAGAGGAAGACATAACAATTGTAAATGTCTGTGCACCCAACATAGGAGCACCTCAATACATAAGACAAACATTAACAAACATAAAAGGAGAAACTGACCGTAACACAATAATAGTAGGAGACTTTAACATCCCACTCACACCAATGGACAGATCATCAAACCATAAAATTGATAAAGGAACACAAGTCTTAAATGATACCTTAGAAGAGATGGATCTCATTGATATCTTCAGGACATTCTATCCAAATACAGAATACACTGTATTCTCAAGTGCACATGAACATCCTCCAGGATGGACCACATCTTGGGTCACAAATCAGACCTCAGTAAATTTAATAAAATTGAAATCGTATCAAGCATCTTCTCTGACTACAACACTGTGACACTAGATATCAGTTACAAGAAAAAACTGTAAGAAAACAAAACCATAGAGATTAAACAATACATTTCTAAATAACCAACAGATTACTGAATAAATCAAAAGAGAAATCAAAAAATTTCAGGAAACAAATGACACTGAAAACACAACTTAAAATGTATGGTATGCAGCAAAAGCAGTTCTAAGAGGGAAGATTATAGCAACACAATCCTACCTCAAGAAACAAGAAAAATTTTGAACAGACAACCTAGCTTTACACCTAAAACAACTGGGAAAAGAAGAAGAGAAAACCCCAAAATTAGTAGGAGGAAAGAAATCATAAAAATCGAGCAGAAATAAATGAAAAACAAATGAAAGAAACAATAGTAAAGATTAATAAAAATAAATAAATATAAGCTGGTTCATTGAGAAGATAAACAAAGTTGACACACCTTTAGCCAGACTCATCAAGAAAAAAAAGAAGAGTCAAATCAATAAAATTAGAAATGAAATGCAGGAATATCAACTTTGTTTATCTTCTCAAAGAACCAGCTTTTATTTATTTATTTTTTTAAATTGATCTTTAATATTGTTTCTTTCAAACAACTATGGGCTTCCCTGGTGGCTCAGAGGTTAAAGCATCTGCCTGGAATGCAGGAGACCCAGGTTCAATCCCTGGGTCAGGAAGATCCCCTGGAGAAGGAAATGGCAACGCACTCCAATACTCTTGCCTGGAGAATCCCATGGAGGGAGGAGCCTGGTAGGCTACAGTCCATGGGGTCGCAAAGAGCTGGACACGACTGAGCGACTTCACACCATTCAAACACCGTGAACAACTATATGGCAGTTAGAACTGGACATGAAACAATGGACTGGTTCCAAATTGGGAAAGGAGTACATCAAGGCTGTATATTGTCACCCTGATTATTTAACTTATATGCAGAGTACATCAAGAGAAATGCTGGACTGCCTGAAGCACAAACTGGAATCAAGATTGCCAGGAGAAATATCAATAATCTCAGATATGCAGATGACAGAACCCTATGGCAGAAAGTGAAGAACTAAAGAGCCTCTTGATGAAAGTGAAAGAGGAGAGTGAAAAAGTTGGCTTAAAACTCAACAATCAGAAAACGAAGATCATGGCATCTGGTCCCATCACTTCATGGGAAATAGATGGGGAAACAGTGGAAACGGTGGCTGACTTTCTTTTGGGGGGCTCCAAAATCACTACAGATGGTGACTGCAGCCATGAAATTAAAAGACACTTGCTCCTTGGAAGAAAAGCTATGACAAACATAGACGGCATATTGAAAAGCAGAGACATTACTTTGCCAACAAAGGTCTGTCTAGTCAAGGCTATGGTTTTTCCAGTAGTCATGTATGGGTGTGAGAGTTGGACTATAAAGAAAGCTGAGTGCCAAAGGATTGATGCTTTTGAACTGTGGTGTTGGAGAAGACTCTTGAGAGTCCCTTGGACTGCAAGGAGATCCAACCAGTCCATCCTAAAGGAAATCAGTCCTGAATATTCACTGGAAGAACTGATGCTGAAGCTGGAACTCCAATACTTTGGCTGCCTGATGTGAAGAACTGACATTTGAAAAGACTCTGATGCTGGGAAAGACTGAAGGCAGGAGAAGAAGGGGACAACAGAGGATGAGATGATTGGATGGTATCACCGACTCAATGGACATGAGTTTGAGTAAACTCCGGGAGTTGGTGTTGGAGAGGGAGGCCTGGTGTGCTGCAGACCATGCGGTCGCAAAGAGTCAGACACGAATGAGGAACTGAACTGAACTGATATGGCAATAAAATGGATAACCTGGAAGAAATGGACAGATTCTTTCAAAAGTTCAATCTTCCAAGACCAAACCAGGAAGAAATAGAAATTATGAATAACCCAATTACAAGCACTGAAATTGAAGCTGTAATCAAAAATCTCCCCCAAAACAAAAGCCCAGGACCAGATGGCTTCACAGGAGAATTCTGTCAAACATTTAGAGAAGATGCCTATCCTTCTAAAACTCTTTCAAAAAATTGCAGAAGAAGGAACACTTCCAAACTCATTCTCTGAGGCCACCATCACCCTGACACGAAAACCAGACAAAGACAACACAAAGAAAACTACAGGCCAGTATCACTGATGAACATAGTTGCAAAACTCCTCAACAAAATTTTGCAAACAGAGTTCAGCAACACATCAAAATGCTCAGACACCATGATCAAGTTGGATTTATTCCAGGGATGCAAGGATTCTTCAATAAACATGAATTAATCAATATGGTACACCATATTAACAAATTGAAAGATAAAAATCATATGATAAACTCAACAGATACAGAAAAAGCCTTTGACAAAATTCAGTACCCACTTATGATTAAAACTCTTCAAGAAATGGGCACAGAAGGAACCTACCTCAACATAGTAAAGGCCATATATGATAAGCCTACAGCAAATGTTATTCTCAGTGGTGAAAGGCTAAAAGCATTCCCCCTAAGATTAGGAACAAGACAAGGGTGTCCATGTTCACCACTATTATTCAACATAGTTTTGGAAGTCCTAGCTACAGCAATCAGAGAAGAAAAAGAAATAAAAGGACTCCAGATCAGAAAAGAAGAAGTAAAGATCTCAGTGTTTGCAGATGACCTGATATTGTACATGGAAAACCCTAAAGATAGTATCAGAAAATTACTAGAGCTAATCAGTGAATTTATCAAAGTTGCAGGATACAAAATCAATACCCAAAAATCACTTGCATTTCTATATACTAAAAATGAAAAATCAGAAAGAGAAATTAAGGAATCAATTCCATTCACCATTAAAACAAAAAGAATTAAATATCTAGGAATAAACTTACCTAAGGAAACAAAATAACTGTACACAGAAAATTATAAGACACTGATGAAAGATATTGAAGATGACATAAACAGATGGAGGAAGAATCAATATTGTGAAAATGACTATATTACCAAATACAATCTACAGATTCAGTGTGATCCCTATCAAATTACCAATGCCATTTTTCACAAAACTAGAACAAAAAATTTCAGAATTAGTATGGAAACAAAAAAGACCCCGAACAGCCAAAGCAGTCTTCAGAAAAAAGAATGGAGCTGGAGGAATCAAACTCCCTGACTTCAGATTATACTATGAAGCTACAGTCATCAAGAAAGTATTGTACTGGCACAAAAAGAAAAATATAGACCAATGGAACAAGATAGAAAGCCAAGAAATAAACCCATGTACCTATTGGTACCTTATTTTGACAAAGGAGGCAAGAATGTACAACGGGGCAAAGAAAGCCTCTTCAATAAATGGTACTGGGAAAACTGGAGAGCCACATGTAAAAGAATGAAATTAGAATGCTTCCTAACACCATACACAAAGATAAACTCAAAATGAATTAAAGACCTAAAAATGTAAGACCAGAAACTATTAAATTCTTAGAGGAAAACATAGGCAGAACACTCAATGACATGAATCAAAGCAAGATCCTCTATGACCCACCTCCTAGAGTAACAGAAATAAAAACAAAAGTAAACAAGTGAGATCTGATTAAATTTAAAAGCTTTTGCACAACAAAGGAAACTAAGCAAGGTGAAAAGACAACCCTCAGAATGGGAGAAAATAATAGCAAATGAAACAACCAACAAAGGATTAATTTCCAAAATATACAAGCCGTTCATACAACTCAATACCAGGAAAAAAAAAAATCAAAAAGTGGGGAAAAGACCTAAACAGACATTTCTCCAAAGAAGACATACATGGCTAACAAACACCTGAAAAGATTGCTCAACATCATTCATTATTAGAGAAATGCAAATCAAAACCTCAAGGAGATATCAACTCACACTGGTCAGAATGGTCATCATCAAAAAATCTACAAACAATAAGTGCTGGAGAGGTTGTAGAGAAAAGGGACACTCTTGCACTGTTGGTAGGAATGTAAATTCATACAGCCACTATGCAAGATGGTATGGAGATTCCTTTAAAAACTAGGAATAAAACCACCATATGACCCAGCAATCCCACTCCTAGACATATATACCCTGAGGAAACCAAAATTGAAAAGACAC
The DNA here is from genome assembly GCF_014754425.2 of Oryx dammah. Taxonomy (NCBI): domain Eukaryota; kingdom Metazoa; phylum Chordata; class Mammalia; order Artiodactyla; family Bovidae; genus Oryx; species Oryx dammah. The sequence goes on from NW_024070189.1 coordinate 86,160,090, forward strand.
ATGTATCCCATTGTTCATTGCAGCACTATTTACAACAGCCAGAACATGGAAGCAACCTAGATGTCCATCAACAGATGAATGGATAAAAAAGTTGTGGTACATACGCACAATTGAATATTACTCAGCCATTAAAAAGGGAAACTTCTGAGTCAGTTCTAATGAGGTGGATGAACCTAGAACTTATTATACAGAGTGAGGTGAGTCAGAAAGAGAAAGATAAATATTGTATTCTAATGCATATATATGGAATCTAGAAAAATGGTACTGAAGAATTTATTTTCAGGGCAGCAGTGGAGAAACAGACATAGAGAATAGACTTATGGACATGGGGAGAGGGGAGGAGAGGGTGAGATGTATGGAAAGAGTAACATGGAAACTCACATTACCATATGTAAAGTAAATAGCCAATGGCTATATGGCTCAGGAAACTCAAACAGCTCTGTATCGACCTAGAGGGGTGGGATGGAGAGGGAGATGGGAAGGAGCTTCAAAAGGGAGAGGATATATGTATACCTGTGACTGACTCATGTTGAGATTTGACAGAAAATAACAAAATTCTGTATACCAATTATCCTTCAATAAAAAAAATTAGCCTCCAATTAAAATAAATAAATTTAAATTTTAAAAAAAAGTTAAGTAATTTTAAAATTACATTAAAAAAAAAGGATATGGATTAGAAAATGAGGAAACCACAAGAACTCTAGCAGCCCTCTCAGTCTCCCCCGACCTGAAGGCATGAGTGTTGAGAGTGGTTACAGAACTACAATGAAGAAAGCTGATGGGAGAGGGATGCCTGACAGAAGCTGAGAATTTAATAAACCAGCTTTAGTCTCCTTTCTTCTAATCTCCAATAGAGGTTTACCACTGGCCAAACTCAGATGAAAACTTAAGGAAAGAGAAGTTCATTGATGCAATCATTGAGGGATTTTCTTCCCATTGTACCAAGTAGGGGACATCTGAAAAAATGTTTAAATATGTCAAGTATGGTAATGTGTTGTTCTTTGAATTTATAATATTTCTGGCTTCAGTTTTTTCATTTACATTCAAGAATGAAATTGACCTTCAATTTTCCTTTCTCATAATTTCCTTTATGCTGACCTTATAAGTAGGAATTTTAAATATTATTCTTTTCCCTCAAAAAGTATTCCTTGATGGTTCAAACGATAAAGAATCCACCTGCAATGCAGGAAACCCAGGTTGGATCCCTGGGTTGGGAAGATCTTTTGGAGAAGGGAATCGCTACCCACTGTAGTATTCTTGCCTGGAGAATCCCATGGACAGAGGAGCCGGGCAGGCTGCAGTCCATGGCATCCATGGGGTCACAAAGAATTGGACATGACTGAGTGACTGACACTTTCACTTTTTTCACACTTTTCATAAGTTGGAATTTTAAATATTTTTCTTTTCCCTTAAAAAGTGTTTTTAAGATTGGCATTATTTATGCCTTAAAATTTTCTTATAATTGACTGGTTGAAGACGTCTTATATCAGTTGTATTTTATTATTTTTTTTTACATTGGTCTAAATAAATGAGGTAGAAATCAGTAGGTAAACAGTGTAGAAATCTCGGAGAAGGCAATGGCACCCCAGTACTCTTGCCTGGAAAATCCCATGGACAGAGGAGCCTGGTAGGCTGCAGTCCATGGGGTTGCGAAGAGCCAGACACGACTGAGCAACTTTCACTTTCACTTTTCACTTTCATGCATTGGAGAAGGAAATGGCAACCCACTCCAGTGTTCTTGCCTGGAAAATCCCAGGGACAGCAGAGCCTGGTGGGCTGCTGTCTATGGGGTGGCACAGAGTTGAACGTGACTGAAGCGATTTAGCAGCAGCAGCAGCAGTATAGAAATCTGAGACCTCAGTCTTGTTTTCAGTAAATATCCTGCTCCATTGTCCCTAATTCCTACAATGAGTCTTTGGTCAGATGAATTATCAGCACTCAGATCCAGGGAAGGGCAATAATTAACTTCTATTCCATATGCCTGAGGAAAAACAACTGGTGATCAATTAATCTTAAACCCATACAACTGATCCATTATAAAGTGTCCAATGAGTTAGCTCAGTCACTCACTCGAATCCGACTCTTTGTGAACCCATGGACTGCAGCATGCCAGGCCTTCCTGTCCATCACCAACTCCCAGAGTTTACTCAAACTCATGTCCATCGAGTCAGTGATGCCATCCAACCATCTCATTCTCTGTCATCCCCTTCTTCTCCTGCCTTCAATCTTTCCCAGCATCAGTGTCTTTTCAAGTGAGTCAGCTCTTCGCATCAGGTGGACAAAGTATTGGAATTTCAGCTTCAACATTAGTCCTTCCAGTGAATATTCAGGACTGATTTCCTTTAGGATGGACTGGTTGGATCTCCTTGCAGTCCAAGGGACTCTCAAGAGTCTTCTCCAACACCACAGTTCAAAAGCATCAATTCTTCAGCACTCAGGTTTCTTTATAGTCCAACTCTCACATCCATACACGACTACTGGAAAATCCATAGCCTTGACTAAACGGACCTTTGTTGACGAAGTGATGTTTCTGCTTTTTAATATACTGTCTAGGGTGGTCATAAATTTCCTTCCAAGGAGTAAGTGTCTTCATGGCTGCAGTCACCATCTGAAGTGATTTTGGAGCCCAAAAAATAAAGTCTGCCACTGTTTCCTCTGTTTCCCCATCTATTTGCCATGAAGTGATGGGACCAGCTACCATGATCTTCATTTTCTGAATGGTGAGCTTTAAACCAACTTTTTCACTCTCCTCTTTCACTTTCATCAAGAGGCTCTTTAGTTCCTCTTCACTTTCTGCCATAAGGTTGGTATCGTCTGCATATCTGAGGTTATTGATATTTGATATTTACAGTCTTGATTCCAGCTTGTGCTTCCTCCAGGTCTGCATGTAAGTTAAATAAGCAGGGTGACAATATACAGCCTTGACGTACTCCTTTTCCTATTTGGAACCAGTCTGTTGTTCCATGTCCAGTTCTAACTGTTGCTTCCTCACCTGCATACAGGTTTCTCAAGAGGCAGGTCAGGTAGTCTGGTATTCCTATCTCTTTCAGAATTTTCCACAGGTTGTTGTGATCCACACAGTCAAAGGCTTTGGCATAGTCAATAGAACAGAAATAGATGTTTTTCTGGAACTTTCTTTCTTTTTCAGTGATCCAGCAGATGTTGGTAATTTGATCTCTGTTTTCTCTGCCTTTTCTAAATCCAGCTTGAACATCTGGAAGTTCACGTTTCAGCCTGGCTGAAGCCTGGTTGAAGCCTGGTTATTGTTGAAGCCTGGCTTGGAGAATTTTGAGCATTATTTTGCTAGCATGTGAGATGACTGCAATTGTGCGGTAGTTTGAACATTCTTTGGTATTGCCTTTTTTAGGGATTGAAATGAAAACTGACCTTTTCCAGTCCTGTGGCCTGTGCTGAGTTTTCCAAATTTGCTAGTATATTGAGTGCAGCACTTTCACAGCATCATCTTTTAGGACTTGAAATAGCTCAAATGGAATTCCATCACCTCCACTAGCTTTGTTCGTAGTGATGCTTTCTAAGGCCCACTTGACTTTACTTTCCAGGATGTCTGCTCTAGGTGAGTGATCACACCATCATAATTATCTGGGTCATGAAGATCTTTTTTGTACAGTTCTGTGTATTCTTACCGCTTCTTAATATCTTCTGCTTCTGTTAGGTCCATACAATTTCTGTCCTTTATGGAGCCCATCTTTACATAAAATGTTCCCTGGTATCTCTAATTTTCTTGAAGAGATCTCTAGTCTTTCACATTCTATTGTTTTCCTCTATTTCTTTACACTGATCACTGAAGAAGGCTTTCTTATCTCTCCTTGCTATTCTTTAGAACTCTGCATTCTAATAGGTATATCTCTCCTTTTCTCCATTGCTTTTCACTTCTCTTCTTTTCAAAGCTATTTGTAAGGCCTTCTCAGACAGCCGTTTTGCTTTTTTGCATTTCTTTTTGGGGGGGATGGTTTTGCTCCCTGTCTCATGTACAATGTTATGAACCCCCATCCATAGTTCATTAGGCACTCTGTCTGTCATATCTAGTCCCTTAAATCTATTTCTCACTTCCACTGTATAATCGTTATGGATTTGATTTAGGTCAGACCTGAATAGTCTAGTGTTTTTCCCTATTTTCCTCAATTTCAGTCTCAATTCAGCAATAAGGAGTTCATGATCTGTGCCACAGTTGGCTCCTGGTCTTGTTTTTGCTGACTGTATAGAGCTTCTCCATCTTTGGCTGCAAAGAATATAATTAGTCTGATTTCTGGTGATATCCATGAGTAGAATCTTCTCTTGTGTTGTTGGAAGAGGCTGTTTGCTATGACCAGTGCATTCTCTTGGCAAAACACTATTAGCCTTTGTCCTGCTTCTTTATGTACTCCAAGGCCAAATTTTCCTGTTGCTTCAGGTGTTTCTTGACTTCCTACTTTTGCATTCCAGTCCCCTATAATGAAAAGGACATCTTTTTTGGGTGTTAGTTCTAGAAGGTCTTTAGATCTTCATAGAACCGTTCAGCTTCTTCAGCATTACTGGTTGGGGCATAGGCTTGGATTACCGTGATACTGAATGGTTTGCCTTGGAGACGAACAGAGATCATTCTGTCATTTTTGAGATTACATCCAAGTACTGCATTTCAGACTCTTTTGTTGACTATGATAGCTACTCCATTTCTTCTAAGGGATCCTTGCCCACGGTAGTAGATATAATGGTCATCTGAGTTAAATTCACCCATTCCAGTCCATTTCAGTTTGCTGATTCCTAAAACATCAACGTTAACTCTTGCCATCTCCTGTTTGACCACTTCCAATTTGCCTTGACTCATGGACCTAACATTCCAGGTTCCTATGCAATATTGCTCTTTACAGCATCAGACCTTGCTTCCATCACCAGTCACATCCACAGCTGGGTGCTGTTTTTGCTTTGGCTCTGTCTCTTCATTCTTTGTGGAGTTGTTTCTCCACTGCTCTCCAGTAGTATATTGGGCACCTACTGACTTGGGGAGTTCATCTTTCAGTGTCCTATCTTTTTGCCTTTTCATACTGTTCATGGGGTTCTCAAGGCAAGAATACTGAAGTCGTTGGCTATTCCCTTCTCCAGTGGACCACGTTTTGTCAGAACTCTCCACCATGACCCGTCCGTCTTGGGTGGTCCTATATGGCATGGCTCATAGTTTCATTGAGTTAGAGAATGCTGTGGTCCATGTGATTAGATTGATTAGTTTTCTGTGACTGTGGTTTTCAGGCTGTCTGCCCTCTGATGGAGAAGGATAAGAGGCTTATGGAAGCTTTCTGATGGGAAAAACTGACTGAGGAGGAAACTGGGTCTTATTCTGGTGGGCAGGGCCATGCTCAGTAAATCTTTAATCCAATTTTCTGTTGATGGGTGGAGCTGTTTCAGTTCAGTTCAGTCCTCAGTGGTGTCGACTCTTTGCAGCCCCATGAATCGCAGCACACCAGGCCTCCCTGTCCATCACCAGCTCCAGTTCACCCAAACTCATGTGCATCAAGTCAGGGATGCCATTTACCTGGGGCCACACTATGGTGGAGGTAATGAAGACAATGGTGACCTCCCTCAGAAGATCCCATGCATGTACTGCCACACTCAGTGCCCCCTACCCTGCAGCAAGCCACCACAGACCCCTGCCTCTGCCAGAGACTCACGGACATCCACAGGCAAGTGCAGGACAGTCTCTTGGGGGGTCACTGCTCCTTTCTCCTGGGTCCTGGTGCACAAGGTTCTGTTGTGCTCTCCTTGAATCTATTTCCCAGTCCAGTGTAAGTTCTGGCAGCTCTATGGTGGGGTTAATGGCAACCTCCTCCAAGAGGGTTTATGCCATACCCAAGTCTCTGCACCCAGAACCCCGGGCCCTGTGGCAGACCACTGCCAACTTGTACCTCCACAGGAGACACTCCAATGCAGTTCCGTCTCAGTCTCTGTGGGGTCCCTGGGTCCTGGTGCACACAAGGTTTGTTTGAGCCCTTTGAGCATCTCTGGAAAGAATGGGGTTTGATTCTTAGCACGAATTCGTCCCTCCTACCATCTTGCTGGGTCTTCTCCTTTGCCCTAGGACGTGGGGGATCTCCTCACAGCTGCTCCAGCGCCTGCTGTCTTACTGGGGTTTCTCTGACCTTGGACTTGGAGTATCTCCACATGGCCGGTCCAGCAAAGTGCTGCCACTGCTCCTGACCTTGAACATGGGTGTCTCCTCACAGCCCCTGCTCCTGACCTAAAATAGCCAAGGGACAAGAAAAAAGGGTGGTGACTTAATCTGAAGATCAAGAGAGGCCATAAAGATGTTAAGTATTTTGACCTTTAAACTGATTGTTTAGAAATAACATGGTTTAAGAACAGCAAACAATGAAAGCTGTACAGATTAATACTGGTAAAGATATAAAACTGCAGTAATCCCCATGTTCTGGGGGACTCTTTACCCACTCTCAGTGTCTATGCTGAGAGTTTTGGACTTTCCTCCTCTGTGATAAATCCTATTCGCTTTCTACCGTGAGTGTCTGTGTGTTCCATTCTTTGGTTCCACTGAGAAGATCTTGGATTCCTGTTTCCTAAGGACTTAGGGCTTCCTCAGTGGCTCAGTCATGCAGAATCCGGCTGCAGTGCGGCATATGCAGGTTCAGTCCCTGGGTCCAGAAGATCCCCTGGAGGAGGAAATGGCAGCCCCCTTCACGATTCTTGCCTGCAAAATTCTGTGGACAGAGGAACCTGATGGGCTGTAGCCCATGGGGTTGCAAAGAGTCAGACACAACTGAACTACTGAGCACATAAACAAGGACTTAACAATTTGATTAGTGTTATTGAGGTGGGAATCTGTGTCCTTATCTGCAGAGCCAACAAATGCAATCCACAAACACACAAACAGGGTAGCAAGCAAGCAGAATTTATTAAACAGAAGGAAAGTACAAAGCTCTCAGCAAGACATGAGAGGGGTAAACAGTACCCCCCCACCCCACCCCCACCAAGGTGGGACTTACAAAAATTTTTATGAGCTCCCTTAAATCACATTATTTCTAACCAATCAATTTAAAGGTCAGTATACTTAACATCACCCTTATGGCAGAAAGTGAAGAGGAACTAAAAAGCCTCTTGATGAAAGTGAAAGAGGAGAGTGAAAAAGTTGGCTTAAAGCTCAACATTCAGAAAACAAAGATCATGGCATCTGGTCCCATCACTTCATGGGAAATAGATGGGGAAACAGTGGAAACAGTGTCAGACTTTATTTTTGAGGGGCTCCAAAATCACTGCAGATGGTGACTGCAGCCATGAAATTAAAAGACTCTTACTTCTTGGAAGAAAAGTTATGACCAACCTAGATAGTATATTCAAAAGCAGAGACATTACTTTGCCGACTAAGGTCCGTCTAGTCAGGGCTATGGTTTTTCCTGTGGTCATGTATGGATGTGAGAGTTGGACTGTGAAGAAGGCTGAGTGCCAAAGAATTGATGCTTTTGCACTGTGGTGTTGGAGAAGACTCTTGAGAGTCCCTTGGACTTCAAGGAGATCCAACCAGTCCATTCTGAGGGAGATCAACCCTGGGATTTCTTTGGAAGGAATGATGCTAAAGCTGAAACTCCAGTACTTTGGCCACCTCATTCGAAGAGTTGACTCATTGGAAAAGACTCTGATGCTGGGAGGAATTGGGGGCAGGAAGAGAAGGGGACAACCGAGGATGAGATGGCTGGATGGCATCACTGACTCGATGGACGCGAGTCTGAGTGAACTCTGGGAGATGGTTATGGACAGGGAGGCCCGGCGTGCTGCGATTCATGGGGTCGCAAAGAGTTGGACATGACTGAGCGACTGAACTGAACTGAACTGAGGCTTCCCTTATAGCTCAGTTCGTAAAGAATCTGCGTGCAGTGCAGGAGACCCGGGTTCGATCCCTGGTTTGGGAAGATCCCCTGGAGAAGGAAATGGCAACCCACTCCAGTATCCTTGCCTGCAAAATTTCATGGACAGAGGAGCCTGATGGGCTGCAGTCCATGGGGTTGCAAAGAGTCAGGCATGACTGAGTGACTAACACTTGTGCTTAATATCTGTATGGCTTCTCTTGACCTTTGGATTAAGTCACCACCCTTTTTCATACCCTCTGGCCATTTTACCATGGAACAGATGTATGAATTAAAGATTAATGATTACAAGTTGGTTTTCCTCAATCATATGGAGCAGAATTTAATTATTGCCCTTCCCTGGAACCTAGACAGAGTGCCTGAAGAACTATGGACTAAGGTTCGTGATATTACACAGGAGGCAATGATCAAGACCATCCCCAAGAAAAAGAAATGCAAAAAGGCAAAATGGTTGCCTGAGGAAGCCTTATAAATTAGCTGAGAAAAGCAACAAAGCTAAAGGCAAAGGAGAAAAGGAAAAATTCAAAGTTAAATTCAGAATTCCAAAGAATAGCAAGGAGAGATAGGAAAGCCTTCCTCAGTGAACAGTGCAAAGAAATAGAGGAAAACAATAGAATGGGAAAGACTAGAGACCTCTTCAAGAAAATTAGAGATACCAAGGGAACATTTCATGCAAAGATGGGTACAATAAAGGACAGAAATGGTATGGACCTAACAGAAGCAGAAGATATTAAGACGAGGTGGCAAGAATACACAGAACTATACAAAAAAGATCTTCAGGACCCAGATAACCATGATGATGTGATCACTCACCTAGAGCCAGACATCCTGGAATGTGAAGTCAAGTGGGCCTTAAGAAGCATCACTGTGAACAAGGCTAGTGGAGGTGATAGAATTCCAGTTGAGCTGTTTCAAATCCTAAAAGATGATGCTGTGATAAAGTGCTGCACTCAATATGTCAGCAAATTTGGAAAACTCAGCAGTGGCCAGAGGACTGGAAAAGGTCAGTTTTCATTCCAATTCCTAAGAAAGGCAATACCAAATAATGTTCAAACTACCGCACAGTTGCACTCATCTCGCATGCTAGTAAAGTAATGCTCAAAATTCTCCAAGCGAAGCATCAACACAGTACGTAAACCAAGAATTTCCAGATGTTCAAGCTCGTTTTAGAAAAAGCAGAGGAACCAGAGATCAAGTTTCCAACATCCACTGGATCATCAAAAAAAACAAGAGAGTTCCAGAAAAACATCTACTTCTCCTTCATTGACTATGCTAAAGTCTTTGATTGTGTGAATCACAACAAACTGCGGAAAATTCTTCAAGAGGTGGGAATACCACACCACCTGACCTGCCTCCTGAGAAATCTGTATACAGATCAAGAAGCAACAGTTAGAACTGGACATGGAACAACAGTCTGGTTCCAAATTGTGAAAGGAATACATCAAGGCTGTATATTGTCATCCTGCTTATTTAACTTCTATGCAGAGTACATCATGTGAAATGCTAGGCTGGATGAAGCACATACAACACTTATATATGTTTAAAGATATTATAATCAGTGTTAAAAGACAGGTAACAGTCTAGAATTACATAAAAAAATCAAACCCAACTAATCAATTAGGAAAAGGTAAACAGCCAACCTCAAAATGGTCAAAGGATTTAGAACACGTCTCATTTATACTTTCTGAAGGAAAAATAAGGAAGTGAAATAATGTTTAACATGATTATTATTCAGAAATTCAAATTATATCAACAGTCAATCACCATTAACACCACTGGCAAAAGCTAAACCCTGACAACATCAAATATTGCTTAAAACACTCAAATACCTTGTGATATAAAAATAGTTAATTTTTAATTAACTATTTTAATTTTAATTTTCTTCCTTCTGCTGACTTTGGGCTTCATTTGTACTTCTTTTATTTCTTTAGCAATAAGTTGTTTGAGATTTTCCTTATTTCTTGAGGTAGGCCTGTATCACTGTAAACTACCCATGTAGTATTGCTTTTGATTTCTCCTGAAGATTTTGGAAGCATGTGTTTCTACCTTCATTCTTCTCAAGTTATTTTTTATTCTCTCTTTGATATGTTTACTGGTTGAATGAGGTTTTTCAGTAGTGTGTTGTTTAGTCTCCAAGTGTTCATTTTTTTGTTTTCTTTGTGTTTCATACCATAGTTGGAAAAGATGCTTAATATGATTTCAGTTTTCTTTAATTTATTGAGACTTGTTTTGTTGCCTAGCATGTGGACTAGGTGATCTGTTCACTGATATAAGTGGACTATTAAAGCCCCTGCTGTTATTCTGTCAGTTAATTTCCCCTTTTATGTCCATTAATATTTGCTTTATAAAGTCCCCTGCTGTTGTTCTGTTAATTTCCCGTTTCATGTCTGTTAATATTTGCTTTATATATTTAGGTGCTCCTATATTAGGTGCATTTACAAATGTTAAAGCCTCTTCTTTGATTGCCTCTTATATCATTATATAATGCCCTTTTTTGTCTTTTGTTATAGACTTTGCTTTAAAGTCTATTTTATCAACTGTGAATATTGCTACCCTAGGTTTCTTTTCATTTCTACTTGCATGGAATATTTTTTCCACCCCGTCATTTTCACATGTATGGGTCTCTCAGGTCTGAAGTGAGTCTCTTGTATGCAGTGTACTGAAAGGTCTTTTTTTTTTTTTTTTAAATCCATTTGGCTAACCTTTCATTGAAGCTTGTAGCTCATTTATACTTAAGTGATTATTATTAGGTATGTACTTATTGTCATTTTATTACTCATTTTCTGGTTGTTTCTGTAGTCTTCTCCATTCTTCTTTTTTCAGTCTTTTCCCTTGTGATTTGATTTTCCCTTGTGGTTTTCTTTAGTGTTATATTTGGGTTCCTTTATTTTTATTTTCTTTTTTGTATCTGTTGGATAATTTTGATTTGCAGTTACCAGAGGTTAATATATATATATAATAGATATATAAATTATAAATATATATATAAATTTATATATGTATTAAACTGATAGTTATTTAGTTTTAAACACTATCTTAAATATCTACTTTTTTAGTCTCCCCTCCCATGTTTTATGTTTTGGTCTCATAGTTTACATCTTTATGTATATTCCTTAACTATTTATTGTAGTTATAGTTGATTTTACAGCTTTTCTTTTAACCTTTAGATAGCTTAGGTTATCCACTAAGATGATAAGCTTAGGTGATCCACTGCCTTTATTATATGTTTGCCTTAGCCAGTTAATTTTTGCCTTCATTTATTTTCTTATTCCTTGTTATAACCCTTTCTTTTTCACTTAAAGAAGACCTTTTAACATTTCTTATAAGGCCAGTTTAGTGGTGATGAAGCTTCCCTGGTGGCTCAGGTAGTGAAGAACCTGCCTGCAATGTAGGAGACCTGGATTCAATCACTGGGTTGGGAAGATCCCCTGGAGAAGGAATTGACTCCCCACTCCTGTATTCTTGTGTGGAGAATCCCATGGACAGAGGAGCCTGCCACGTTGCAGTCCATGGGGTTGCAAAAAGTCAGACATGACTGAGCAGCTAAGCACCTTAGTGCTGATGAACTCATTTAGTTTTTGCTCATCTAGGAAACTCTTTCTCTTTCAATTCTGAATGATAACCTTGCAAAGTAGAGTATCCTTGGTTGTAGGGGCTTTAATTTTTCTTTAAAAAAAAAATAATAATACACCACTACTTAAATATATCATGCCACTCCTTTCTGGCCTGAAAATTTTCTGCTGAAAAGCCAGCTGATAGCCTTATGGTGAGTTTCCTTGAATGTAACTCTTTTTCTTTTGCTACCTTTAAAAGTCTTTCTTTTATGATTTTAATTAGGATATGTCTTGGTATGAGTCTCTTTGAGTTTATCTTGTTTGGGACTCTCTATGCTTCCTGGATCGGAATATCTGCTTTCTTCTTCAAGTGAGGTAATATTTCAGGCATCATTTCATCAAATACATTTCCTGCCTCTTTCTTTCTCTCTTCTTCTTCTGAGACCCCTATAATGTGAATTTTAGTATGGTTGATGTTTTCCTAGAGGTCCCTTAAACTATCCTCATTTAGTTTTTCTTTTCTTTTTGCTGTTCTGATTTGGTGATTTCCACTGTCCTGTCTTTATATATCTCATATTCTTCTGTATCATATAATCTGTTGTTAATTCCTTCTAGTGTATTTTTTATTTCATTGTTGTATTCATCAGCTCTGGTTCATTTTTAATGTATTTTAGTTCTTTGATGTTCTCACCATTTTCTGCCAAGTTCTGTGAGCATTTTTATGACCATTACTCTCAGTCCAATTAGTTATATCTGTTTCATTAGGGTTTGTTCCTGGAGTTTTATTCTGTTCTTTCATTTGAAAAAGTATTCTTGTTTTCTCATTTTGTTTTACTTCTCTGTCTCTTTGAAATTAGGAAAACCTGTTACCCATCCCAGTCTTGAATGCACATCCTTGTAGGGGAGTGTCTTTGTGCAGTCTGTATGTACCCAAGTGGCTTTGATGGGAGAGCTCAATCTAAAGCAAGCACAGGCTGAATCTTCCCTCAGAGTGCACTGACCACCATAGCCTTGGCAGAGAGTAGGGCTGGAGCCTGAGGGCTAGAGCTAGTGCCCAGTTCTAGCTGGGACTTATCACCTGTGATGCTGAATGTCATGGCCTTGGCAGGGAGCAAAGTTAGAGCTGGAGGGGCTGGAGCCTAAGCCTGGTGTGAGCCACAGCTTCTCATGCAATCTGGTAATGGTTGTTGCCTTGGCTGGAGAGGGGCCAGGGCCAGAATGTCTGGAGCAGCAGCTTATGTAAGTTTGTCATCTCCCCAGCATGATGGTGTTTGCTACCTTGATGGAGAGTGGGCCAGGAGCTGGAGAAGCTGAAGCCTGAACCTGGTGTAGGCTAGGGGCATGCTGGGGCATCCGGCAGGCAGCCAGAGCACCGTGCTGTCTTCAGTCTGCTGCTTCTGGGCCCAGGAGCAAACAAGTCTTTGTGTGCGCTGTTCAAGAGCAAAGTCTTAGTTTCCCACAGCCCTGTCTTATGCCCCACTGTTTTCAATCCAGCGAAGGGGAGTGTTTAGCAGTCTGCTTCTTCATTTCCAAATGTATGGCCTTTGTTTTCTCTCTTTTATTGTACCTTTCCTTGTTTGTTTTTTTATTCCTAGTTTAATTACACTTTGATCAGAGAACATATATGAAATATGTGTGACTTCAGTGCACTGAAATTTGCTGAAGCATGCCTTCTGACCTGGCATTGGTGTTTTCCTAAATGTTCTGTGTGTACTTGAAAAAAAACTTTATTTTATAGTTTACATGTCCACTCAATCAATTTTGTTTATTATATTCAAATTTTCTATTTACACTTAACTTTTTTCTTGATATGTCAGTTACTGACGAAAGTGTCCTCTACCTTCAGGAATGAGAAATGTCTTATAACTGTGAATATATTTATTTCTCCTTATAATTCTATCAGCAAAATGTATGATTTTCTTAGGTTTTTTTTTTCAAGCTTATTGGGGTAAAGTTGTGTATAGTATTCTACAATTTCCATGAGTTCAAATAGCAAAACTAAGGAGTACTTTTATTTTGATACACAAGAATAGAATTGCATGTGATCATAATAAACCTACATGGTGTTAAAATGGCAGTCTTGTTCCTTTAGAGGAAGAGACATTGAAACAGTCGTTATTAATGTGTCTTTTGCTGAAACGCTGCCACAGTTTTTCCATCCCGGTACGTGTCCTTTTGCAGTGATTAAGCAATTAATTAACGCTTCCTTAACCTCTCTGCTAAACTAAATGCCACAGTGATTGAGAGGCTTTGAATTGGTTTATACTACTTTATCCTTCAAATCGTATGTGGTTCTTATAAAATGGTGTTGTTCTTTTTGACATTATACTTACCTATTAGAAGGATCATAAAGGTAGAAAAGACACATGGGTTTTGAGGGTTTTGGTTCATTGTGTCTTTGTGGAATTTGACCCATTTTCTTATGAAGTTAGATCATAATTGATGTTTCCTGTGATTAATGATTTCCAGGTCTAAGAAACTACAGTAGATTTCTCTTACCAGCTAGCATTCTGTTTGCTTTGTCTGTAGATATGTTGAATAAGAGATGTAACTTTTGTTCAATTCCGTCTTTTCAGATTTTTTATAGTATTTCAGTTGATACATAGTGAGACATATGTTATACTTATAAAGCCCTACCAGCTTGATAGTAAAGCTTATTGTATGTCTCAGGGGCATCAAAGCAGTACAATCAGCTTTTAACCTTTGGAACAGAAAGCAGTTCTAATAATTAACTCTTATTACATAACTGTATTTATAAAGGGAACTTCTTTGCTGTAATGCCACAGCATATTAATCTGGAAAGCCTTATGAACACTTGGCCTCATCACAGTGAAGCAAGCAACCAAGGCTGCCAAGAATGGAGGACACTGGTACTCAACAACCCAAAAGAAATGGCTTTGGCCTTGAGAGAATGTTGATGAGCAGAGAAATGACATATCAATGGGAAAACTGTTGATAAAGCAATAACCATTATCCTTGAACTATTTAATCTGTCAGAACAATTTTATGGTTTCTTAGTCCTTAATCATTTTAAATGACTCATAAACCTGTTGAATAGAAGTAAGATCATTTGGCTATTATTAACTTACCTAAAAATATTTTACTCAAAGGCAACCAGATTGCATGTCAAACAGTACTATGTAATAAAAATGCATTTTTCTACTCATTCCTACAATGCCATTCAGGGACCTTTAGGTTGAGTGCCGTGTAATTCAGGTACCTTTAAGGGAATGAACAGTGAACATATTGTCATTAGAGAAATGTAGCCTCTCAGAATTACCTTTCTAGAATATATTAGGTTACACTATTTTACTGCAGTATTCAATCAGTTGCCTAAAAAATTAAGTTCAAACTCTTAATTTAGTTTTCAAGTCTCTGTATAATATGACCACAATTTACCTCTCCAGCTAAATTTCCTGTTACTCCACTCTGTATTCTGATCTAGCATTCTGTTGTATTTTCTGTTTCCCTTTCCTGTCAGATAATTCTGTATCTCCTTGTACTGCCCATACTGATTTCTCACTCTGCAATGCTTTTTCTTTTTCACCATATTCCCTTGCCTAAATGAAACGTTAGCTTTAAACCTTGCTGGTTTCTCATGATTCAAATGCATAGCACAATGCTTGTATTTTCATTTGATGCTTACTTCACTGTTTTTTCCAAAGATTTGAAGGTCTTTATGAATAAGTGATGTTGTATTCCCAAAGCTTAGCAATAACTAGCATTTATTTATTGACCATTCTGTACAGGATACTATTTGCTTATGATACAAATACGAAAAGACATTGTTCTTGTGTTTGGTGTTTAGTAAATATATGTGTAACTGAATGATGAGGGAGGGATCTTAGTTCTCAGTCACTTATAATGAGCTGCCATCATCTTAAATACTGTATAGTTCTAGAAAATCTTATAAACATTTTTATAAGGGGTAGAAATTTTTAAATATTCCATTTGGGAGTTCTTGTAAAGAAAATACATGCAGTTGGGGTGTCTTGAGATGAAAGAGCCTTGGATCACTAGTTTGGAGATTTCCTATGACTGCTTTATAATGTAATTTGACAAGGGAAATGATCATTCATTTGGCTTGAGTCTTAAAGAAAAGAACCCGAAGACTTTTTCCCCATGGATGACCGAATCTTATCAGTCCCATACATAGTATTTGGGGGAATTTATAGCTCTTAGCCCTTGTGAAATTTTTTTTTTAATTGTGAAAAAATTATTAATTTTTTATTAAAAAAAAAACTTAACTTTTTTTATTTAAAAAAAAAAACTTGAAAAAATTTTAAGATTGTGATCATATTTACTTTTTCCTGAAAGTTGAATCATTCATTGAGGAAGCTGCCTGAAATATATGAGTTTGTAAAGTTTAGTGCCAGACAACATTGAGAAGTTAGTTTGGGGATATAGTACTGAAGGTTTTACTAAGGAATTTGAATTTTTAATTAGCAGTAGTGATATGGAAAAAAATTTTTTCAAAAGTCCAGGCTGTTGTTCAAAGTATCCAAAAAAATTTGAGTAAGGAGCACAAAGGAAACAGGCACACATGCACACTGAGGAGCAAAAAGAACAAAGAAGCAATTTATTGAGGGCAAAAGTGAAAGGACACGCAGAGGAGAGTGTGGGCATCCTGGTGAGTGAGGAGCACCCTGAAGGGTTGTTGATCCCCTTTTTATATCTTCTTTTTAGCCCTTTGAATGGGTAGGGTCTTTTTGACCAGGGGTGGGATATTCACTGAGGGGAGGGTTGGCGTGTATCCTGGATTGCGCTTGGTTGCATCAGCTCCCAGTCTTACACGTTTGTCCCCTGAAACCATCTTACATGTGCTTGAAGCTGGTTTCCCTTACTAGTTGAGCACACACATGGAAGGTCATCCAGGGTCATCAGCAACCTGCGCATGTTTGTTGTGCATGCCCCATGGTTTTCATGGTCAGAATCTCTTGCTCAGATGCTGCAGAGTTTCTGTGTTAGATGCCATTCCTTCCTGTGTCAGGGCCTCATGAAGAACAAGGCAAGGAGGTGGCTTTGCCTTCTGCCTAATGCCTGTATCTGAGGAGGCTGTCCTTGGGCCTGGCCCTGTCTTTCCTGCCTCAGTAGCAAAACAGTGAGAGTTTGAGTAGTTGGATGACCTCCTGTCCATATATGCAAAGCATGTCAGTGTGCCGAAAGAAAGACTAGCTACACAAAGTAGTGAATGGAGAGTCAGAGACCAGATATGAATATAATTTTATAGTTGGCAACAGATGATGAAAATCACAGTGAGAGCTACTTTGGAAATTAAAAAAAAAAATCATACAGCTGTTGGAACCCTTTCAGAGAATTAATCGATAGAATCTAGTCATTGGTGAGAGTCACAGGGAAAGGAATGTAATAAAAATGACAGGCCTAAGTGCCTGAGAGTGCCTTTTATCAAGAAAGACAGCACAGGAGGAGGAAGAAAATTACAAAACAGGAGTTTATCAGTCAGGGTGACCTAAGTTATGTTGTGTTAATGTTAACCTTTAAATCTCATTGAATTAAAATAGCAAAGTTTCATGGCTTTGCATTGTCACGTGACCATTTTGGCCTGGCTGAGGGTTTTGCTGCACATTTTCCTCATTCAGACAGATCAGTCACTGTCTAAAAAGCTGGCGGTTGCTGTGGCAGAAGAAAAGAGAGTGCTACTTACTCCAGCAAGTAAATATTCTGGCCTAGAGGTGACACGTGTCATTTCCAACCACAGCTCATTGACCAGACTAAGCACAACCACTAGGGGACTGGCTGCAGGTCGAGTCTTCCAGGTAGTCAGAAGGAAAGGGAAAGGGCAGAGGGGCGTGAGTGAGAAACTTGTCAGGTCTCCTGAGAAGCAGACCTCAGGATGCAATTAAACAGGCAAATTTTGTTTGTGGGAGGAAATAGGAAGGAAGGCTGAGAAAGCCATCAGACTGTCATTCACAACTTTCCACTTTCTGAGGAAAGCTCCCAAGACTGTCAGGGAGTTCTGGAGTTAGTCTTCTGCAGAAGAATCCTGTGTTTCTGAGAACAAACCTCTCCTCTTAGCCTTGTCGTGCTCAATCGTTGGTTTGGAGCAGCCTGTGAGAAGGGCTACAACTCCACGATGCAGCCGTGGAGCTGAAAGCACAGAGCTCTGACCCTTGGTCAGCTGGGGGTCTGCAGATGGCATATCCTCATGGTAGCCACAATAGCCCCCCTCGTGGCTATCTCTGGAGTTGATACAGTTTGATTTACATATATTTTATCTGAGATTCTGAGCCAGGGAATTAGGGAAGAACAGTATAAGATGGCAGCTTTATTTTAGTGATGTCCAGCAGAAAGGTGACGATAGCATACGCAGCTTAGACAGAAGCCCTGGGGTACTAATTTGAAAGCCGTAAGGATAGGGATGTGGATTAAATTAATGAAAAATGTGTTCACAATAGCAAGGGGGAAATTCCATATACTCCTGAATACAAAATTGAGCCTGAAAGCACTAGAGTCTCTTGCACAAGATGTTGGTCACATACCTGGGAGATGGAGGGACGTCTTAGGTAGCTGTTCACATGTCTGCTTAGACAGGGGCAAGCATGTCTGAGCAGAGGAAATGAAACTGGACTTCCAGGTTCCTTGGGGCCAAGGAGGAAGGAAAGAGTATGTTTACCCAGGTCAATGGAACTGTAGACAGGAGACTACCAGCAATGGAGAGGTTCTCCAAGTGCCCAAAGCAAAGTCCTCAGAAAGAAAACATCAGCTTTAATTCCTTTCAGGTAAAGCTTGTCTTTCCATAGTGCCAGTCAGGTGAGATAGACCCTGCTCATTCCCCTCGCCTCTCCTCTGTTTTGAACTTGGTGTATGAGAAACTATAATTACCACTGAGAGAGGAAGGGTTCACCTCATAAGATGGGGTAGAAAGGAAAGGCCTAGACCTTCCATCTCCTGCTTCCTCTCTGCCAAAGACTCCATCTGGAGGAGAAGAGATTTAGTCTTGAATGAAACTAGAAGACTTATTCCATTGGATTGGATATTTCAGATTTCAAATAGAAAACTTGCCGCTTAAAGTAACCCCAATGCTTTCTAGAACCAAAGAGTGCCTATGGGATCTGTCTGAGTTTTAAGAACAGGGTAAGAACTAGCCCCACTGAATAAATTTTACACTAACATTTAGGACATAAAACTAAACTTGTCTTCATTACATCTTACCACTTTTGCTTTTTTAGTAAATCTGTTAAATAAAAAAGGCATCATAAGTAAGATCTGATGATTGGGACAGCCTTGACTGCTAGTTTCTAAATCATACAGGAAGGCAAAGTCTCTCAAATGCCTTGTTCCAAATAAGAAGACAGGTATGCACCAGTGAATTTTTTTCTCAATTGTATTTAAGTTCACAGGTTGTGAACTCAGGGTCATTGCCATACTTAGTTGTATCCTGATGAAGCTGAAACTAAGATCTCCATCTACCTTCCTTTTTTATAGAAGCCATGAATTTTCTGCTACAGCCCTTGGCTTAAAAGAATAACCAGATACCTAGAATGTAATTGTGCCTGGGATGATTTATTAAGTACTAGGGATTGGCTTTTTCTTTAACTTAGTGGCTGTTTTTCAGTTGCTGGGAATCTTTTGTGTTTTATTAACTCACTGGACTCCTCAAAACGTCAAACATATTAGAAGATTGATGTAACCTAATTCAAGATCAAGGGCACTGCAAGAACATTCACACCAGGGAGACAACACCAAGTGTTCACTATTAGAAGAATTTCTGATTCTACCCAGTCATCAGGAACTTTCCTGACTGAGAAGAAGTTGAACAGAGTAAGAATTTGGGTAAAACTTTTATTTATTTGGATATTAATTCATAATGGTTTGTTGGACACTAACATAAGAATTTGGAGTTTCTACTTCTTTAGAACTTTAATCGTTGGATTCTAATTTCCTTCAGAAAGGCATTTATAGCTTTATATCTCTGTGAGACCTTTTGATTTTATTGCCAAACAATTGATGTTGGGCAAGGCTGGAAATAATTTTGCTTAAAAAATAGAATAGAGAGTGAATTGTCTACATTAATTCCTAAGTAGCTCTAGGGTTGATTTAATTAATATGTAGTTCTAGCTTATTTCACTGTCTTTTGGGAGCAAAATTTTACTGTTCAAATATGGTCCAAAAAGGATGAGCAAAAGGGAAAATTGTCTTAATAAGTAAGAGTAGATGATTTCAATAGACTGTTGGTCCCTTCCCTGGAGGGGTATGTTCCCACCCCTGCTTATGGATAAGCTCATTTAAGCCTAAAAGGTAAAGATGACAGAAAAGCTGAGGAGTGGTAGGGAGAAACTCTTGTCTGTTGCTAAGTGTAGGGACATCCTTCTCCTCTGTGCGCCTTGCTTCTCCTTAAAAGAAGAGAGTGGACTACCCTCATGGATGAGTTTGGAACAACAAACAGGGCATGCTTGGCCTACCACTTTCTTCCTTGAGATTTGTTTCTCTGTAGAAACATGGGCTGCCCTTGGCTTTGTGGACGAAGGACTGTCATTGTTCGCTGCTGCTAATTACTCAGGGGTATCTCGGGACAAGGTTGTTTTAGGAAGCTCTTTGTTTTCCAGACCCATGTCTCCCAACCCAGTTTCATTTACAATAAACTCTACCTAATATGTTGGTTCTTTGTTGACTTGCATCTCTCAGGGAAAAAGAAATATTATTTACTAGCATCATTCAAACCTTGTCAAAGTTATTCTTGGTAGTGATACAATTTGTAAACCAACTGGTTGATCAGTGCTGGGAATGCTTAGGTGAAATTGGTGAATGTTTAATTTTTGGAACATTTTCAAATACTATTCCTTATTTTCAGAGGTTTCTAAAGAAAGATATTCAAATTCTTTGGTTGAACAAATAAAAGCTTGAGCATAAGGACAATAAAAGTCAAAATTACTCAGGACTTTCATAAGTGCATTTCTCAAACTCAAGGATGGTTTTGAGAGATTAGCTTTCTGAAAAAGGAAATGTATGAAGACTTTCTTGTGTAATTGTGCAATGTCTGTGAGCAGGAGGAGGCATCAGTGATTGGAAGAAGAATATGAATGTGGCTTAGTGTCATAATGCAGATTTGTGTGAGTGTATGTGATTATCTTTGTGGGCATGTGGGTGAGTGTATGTGTGTGTGTGTGTGTGTGTGTGTGTGTGTGTTTGTGTGGCTAGGAGTACGGGTGAATGTGTATGGTCGTAGGTGTGTGTGGTGTATTTTTGCATGGAATTCTGTATGTGTGCACTAGTGTGTCACTTGTGTGTGTACATGCACATGCTTGTGTTTGTCTGGGCATATGGGTATCAGTGCCTAGGTGAGTGGGTATAGATATGTCTAGGTGTGTACGGATGTGTGTTTGTCTATGTGTGTGTATTGGTGTGAAAGGTACAAAGTGTGCAGTAGGAGGCAGATGAAACCAAAAATTCTTAGAGAACAAGAAAATAACTGGTTCCTCAGGAAATTTCAAGATAAATTGTAAGGAAACATCAGAAAGGTCTTAACTTTTCAGAAATTTACATTTAGAATTTCACCTGAAACATTAGAATTTCAGTTAATCAGTTGTTGTTGTTTAGTCACTCAGTTCTGTCCAACTCTTTGCAATCCTTTGCAACCTCTTTGTGACCCGTTGTGACTTCTTTGTGACCTCTTTGCAGCATGCCAGGCTTTCCTGTTCCTCACCATCTCCCAGAGCTTGCTCAAACTCATATCTATTGATTCAGTGGTGCCATCCAACCATCTCATCCTCTGTCATCCCCTTCTCCTCCTGCCTTCAATCTTTTCCAATATCAGAGTCTTTTCTAATGAGTCAGCTCTTCGCATCAGGTGGCCCAAGTATTAGAGCTTCAGCTTTAGCATTAGTCCTTCCATTGAATATTCAGGATCGATTTCCTTCAGGATTGACTGGTTTGATCTTGCACTCCAAGGGACTCTCAAGAGTCTTCTCCAACACCACAGTTCAGAAGCATCAATCCTTCGGTGCTCAGCTTTCTTTATGATCCAACTGTTACATCCATATGTGGCTACTAGAAAAACCATAACTTTGACTATATGGACCTTGGTTGGCAAAATAATGTCTCTGCTTTTTAATATGCTTTCTAGGTTGGTCATAACTTTTCTTCCAAGAAACAAGCGTCTATTAATTAATGACTGAAGTTACCATCCACAGTGATTTTGGAGCACAGGAAATAAGTTCTGTCACTGTTTCCATTGTTTTCCCATCTATTTGCCATGAAGTGATGGGACTGGATGCCATGATGTTCATTTTTTGAATGTTGAGTTTTAAGCCAGCTTTTTCACTTTCCTCTTTCACTTTATCAAGAGGCTACTTAGTTCTTCTTCGTTTTCTACCATAAGGGTGGTGTGAACTGCATATCTGAGATTATTGCTATTTCTCCCAGTAATCTTGATTCCAGCTTGTGATTCATCCAGACTGGCAATTCACTTGATGTACTCTACATAGAAGTCAAATAAGCAGAGTGACAGTATACAACCTTGACATACTCCTTTCCCAATTTGGAACCAGTCCATTGTTCCATGTCCAGTTCTAACTGTTACTTCTTGCTTTATATACAGGTTTCACAGGACATAGGTAAAGTGGTCTGCTATTCCCAATTCTTTAAGAGTTTTCTATAGTTTGTTGTGATCCAGAGTCAGAGGCTTTAGCATAGTCAATGAAGTAGAAGTAGATGTTTTTCTGGAATTCTCTTGCTTTTTCTATGATCCAGCGGATGTTGGCAATTTGATCTCTGGTTCCTCTGCCTTTTCTGAATCCAGCTTGAACATCAGGAAGTAGTTTGAACATTCTTTGGCATTGCCTTTCTTTGGGATTGGAATGAAAACTGACCTTTTCCAGTCCTGTGGCCACTGCTGAGTTTTCCAAATTTGCTGGCATATTGAGTGCAGCCCTTTTACTCAATAGCTCCACTGGAATTCCATCACCTCCACTAGTTTTGTTCGTAGTGATGCTTCCTATGGCCCACTTGACTTCACATTCCAGGATGTCTGGCTCTAGGTGAGTGATCACACCATCATGATTATCTGGGTCATGAAGATCTTTTTTTTATAGTTCTTCTGTGTGTTCTTGCCCTCTCTTCTTAATATCTTCTGCTTCTGTTAGGTCCATACCATCTCTGCCCTTTATTATACCCGTCTTTGCGTGAAATGTTCCCTTGGTATCTCTGATTTTCTTGAAGAGATCTCTAGTCTTTCCCTATCTATTGTTTTCCTCTATTTCTTCCCATTGATTGCTGAGGAAGGCTTTCTTATCTCTCCTTGCTGTTCTTTGGAACTCTGCATTCAGATGCATATATCTTTTCCTTTCTGCTTTGCCCTTCACTTCTCTTCTTTCCTCAGCTATTTGTAAGGCCTCTTTAGACAACCATTTTGCCTTTTTGCATTTCTTTTTCTTGGGGTTAGTTTTGATCACCACCACCTGTACAATGTTATGAACCTCTGTCCATAGTTCTTCAGGCACTCTATCAGATCTAATCCCTTGAATCTATTTGTCATTTCCACTGTATATGTGTAAGGGATTTGATTTTGGTCATACCTGAATGGCCTGGTGGTTTTCCCTACTTTCTTCAATTTCAGTCTGAATTCAACAATAAGGAGTTCATGATCTGAGCCACAGTCAGCTCCCAGTCTTTTTTTTTTTTTTTTTTGCTGGCTGTATAGAGCTTCTCCATCTTCGGCTGCAAAGAGTACAATCAATCTGATTTCGGTGTTGACTATCTGGTGATGTTCGTGTGTAGAGTCATCTGTTGTGTTGTTCGAAAAGGGTGTTTGCTATGACCAGTGTGTTCTCTTGGCAAAGCTCTGTTGGCCTTTGCCCTGCTTCATTCTGTACTCCAAGGCCAAACTTGCCTGTTATTCCAAGTATCTCTAGACTTCCTACTTTTGCATTCCAGTCCCCTATGATGAAAATGACATCTTTTTTTGTGTGTTAATTATAGGTGGTCTTGTAGCTGTTCATAGCACCGTTCAGCTCAGCTTCTTCAGCATTAGTGGTTGGGGCATAGACTTGGATTACTGTGATACTGAATGATTTGCCTTGGAAATGAAACAAGGTCATTCTGTTGTTTTTGAGATTACACCCAAGTACTGTATTTCGGACTCTTTTGTTGACTATAAGGGCTAGTCCTTTTTTTTTTTTTGAATCAGTGCAGCTAGACAAAGCCTAGTCAAAGAACCTTGTGAATGGCTGTGTGGTTTCTGGGTGGACTACACAATTGCTTCTGCGAAGGGTGGGAGTAGGAACTGAAATCCAGCTGTTTATTTGCTGAACCATGGGTCCTGCCCCCAGAGAGGGTACCTTCTTTGTATTTTCACCTAGATGCCCTGAGGTCCTGAACAGCACAGCACATGGGATTTTCACACTTTATTTTCACATGTGTGACTTCAGTGCATCCCAGCCTCTCTCTGGAACAGTCCCTCTCAGTGGGTACCATTTCTCCTGGTCTTGAGGAACAGGTCTGTTCTCAAGAAAATGAAAGGCTGACCTGGCATCTGAGAAAGTTGGAAAAGCTTACTGACAAGGAATTTGAAAGCCTAAGAGGACATTTATCCTTGGTCAAGGAATATGCATATGCTGCCTTTGAATTCCTTCTAGAGATTCTATCACCTTTTTCCTAGCTTTTCCCAGATACATTTTGTTTAATAACAGTCTTTGAATTTTGCATTTAGAGAAGAAACTCTGGAAAAGTAAAACCCCTAAGAATACAGAACTGAGTTTCTGGTTGCAAAAAAGCTTCATGGGAGTGTGATGTTGGAGAATGGATGGGCTTCTGGATTTTCCGAGGGCCCACGACTCCCATTGTGACATTGATTTGTTCCTCCTAGGATATACAGATTCCATGTATTTTCTCTGGAAGTCCTGAGGAAGACACCTGATAAGTCTACCATTCAGGAAAGCTGACTTAAGATAACAGATGAGTGGAAGGTTTGTAGGCTAGAAAATGAATATGATAACGTAGCCAAGTACTGTTAGATGTGTCAAAAGTAAGACCAAGTATTTTGAAATTTTGAGCATGGAGAACTAATGCCTGTAAGAACTCTAAAGGGAAGATTACAGTTGAAAAACTGAGCCGGAGGAGCAATAGATCATCCCAAGGAGGTGTTTACCTTTCCCAGCCTTCCCAATGTGCTGAGCCTAGTGCAAAGCAAGTTTCCAAGCTTCATTTATCCTTTTATAGCACATTAATAAAGTGATCCACTTGTTTGTCAGCACTTTTTACTCTATAAAGCCTCAAATTGACATCAATCATACATGCCAACGTGTACAGAATAATAAATGCACTTCCCTCCAAATCTAACTGCACTTGATTCATTCAGCTCCTTTTCATTTATTTTACCTATGCCATATATTCTAACTCCTTAATGGGGCCAGCTTTCTGCATGGGTAAGCAGTTACATGAAGGACACAGGATTGTTGCTTTCACCTCCCCCTTTCATCTTTACTTTCACTAGTATGTCACTGACATATTAATTCCTGTTGTGAATTATGTCTATGTCTGTGTTGAGGAACTCTAGGCTGCTGCATGATGTAGTATAAGAAGGTGACTATATCAATACTGGACACAAGTTTAGGGCTGCGTCCTCACTCTACCAATTGCTAGCTGTTTGACCTTGAGCAAAAGTTTAAATCCACTGAACCTCAGCTTCCTTACCTTTGACACTGCTGTAATAATTCCTAAATTTCAGGGTTATTTTGAAGATCAACCTATGTATGAGAATTATGGTACCTATGTGGCTCAATACCTGACACTATGGTGGAAATATATATGTAATTAAAGTTATAGAAACTTCACCTTTTTTGTAAATGTAATCGTAGAAGTGCCCCATTTTTACAAACACATTATTCCCCCTGGCACTTTACTTAAAGTTTATAATGCTGTTCCATGTCCCATATAAATTTAGTAATTCTATCATTTTAACTGAAATGCTAGTATTTAATTGCTTTGCTCTAACTTTCATCCTAAACTGGGGGATGTTCCTCTCTGTGAATCCATATCAGAGCACTCATCACATGGATTAATAATTTATCTATTTATATCACCATCTCTTGTCTTACGGTTAGCTCTTTGAAGATGTTTATTTTTTTTCTGCATGCTTTTTTCTGCAGATTCCTAAATCAAATATTTACTTAGTGGATCATTATTTTTTAAAACTTGTTTCTTGCTTGGGTCTATTTCACATAAGCCACAAGGTACAAAATAGATAGGTGGACAGATTTATGTATAATATATTGACTCTCACAATAGCCAAATTTATTAATCTTTAATAGCTTCTGATTATGTGTTGTCAGGAAGATTCAGGGAGGACATCCTTTAGAAAAAAAAAAAAAAAGGCAAAAATAACAAAACACTTCCCTGGAAAGAAAGCAGGAGGTCCAAGGTTTTAGGAGGATGGGTTCACTGAACAAAATATATGCAACCGGTATTTAATGATAAGTCTGCAGTGTTCTGTTCATGGTGGAAAAGACAGCCCTTTTTTCACACGATTGTCTTACTCCCAAGGATCTTGATGTATCTTCATATATCAGCACTGCATAAGTTAGAGATAAAGATTGTTGTGAGAGAGGAAATAATAAGGGAGAAATGCTCCAAGTTGCACTGACTTGGGGTGATAGAACTTGCCTGGGGACCCTGGGCTTGTGGCGCTGAGGGTGATGGATGCTATGGTTTACCTCAGGGATGTGATCAGGGTAACAGGGCCATCAGTCCCTTTCACCCTTCCTCCTCATTCACATCTCATTCTCTGAGTATAGGTATGACCACAAAAGTCTGTTTAGTAGTTTTTTAACTCAGTGTTACTAATTTGCTGTTTTGGTTTTAGAGAATATAACGTGCTTGATTAGAATTTTAACTCTTTAAAATCAGAGAACCTGAGAATCCTTCAAGGGCACTTTTTCTCTTCCTAAAACATGCCATAGTTATTTAATTCTCCCTTTATAGTTTTATGCAGATTACTTATTGAAGTATTAAAGTAATAAAATGTACAAAAATCATGTGTACCACTTAATGCATTTTTACAAAGGGAATATACTCATGGAAACAGATTTAAAATCAAAACAGCACATGAAAACCCGGAAGTGTTTTTCTCCCTTACATCAAGGGAAATCATCACTTCTAACATGACTTCTAACATTATAGCTTAGTTTTTCTTCTTTTCAACTTTTATAAATAGATTTATACAATATGTACCCTGTGCCTGACTTCTTTTATTCATACTATGTTCATTAGTTTTATCTATATTATGTGTAAATGTAAGTCACTCATCCTCACTGTGTGGTATACCATTCAACACAATACTATACTTAATATATCTGTTTCCTTATTGATGGACATATTGGTTTTATGAACATTTCCAGGTTGAAGTAGTTATTATGACTAGTGCTGCTATGAATATTCTAGTACATATCTTTTGTTCTTATATTTCTTTGGGGGAAAATTTTCAATAATGCATTCAGTATCTTTATTAATCAAGGATTTTTCAGATGCTCTGTTAGTAATTAATCAACTTGGCTAATTTTTTTTAAGCATTTGTTCATTTCATAAACACTTTTAATGATCTTGAATAAAATTTCCCCTCTTTTTCTTAATCAATCTTGTTATAGGCTTATCGGTTTTAAAGGCCCAGTGTTGGGTTTTGTTGATTTTCTTTTGATTTTTCTCTGTAGTTGATTTCAGCTCTTTTTGGTTATTTCTTCACTTCTCCTTTTTTAGGTTTAATATACTGGGTTTTTTCTAATTTATTGAAATTGAATCTTAGATCATTATTTCTTAACTTTTTTTTCCTTTTTAATACATGTCTAAGGATTCTCATTTCCATCTAAAGGCCGCTTTAGTTGCACCCACAGGTTTTCATTTTTGGTATCTTCTTAGTAATTCAGTTCAAAGTATATTTAAATTTTGTATTTGATATTCTTTTCATACCAGTGAATTATTTAGAGTCTATCTTTCAATTTCCAGCAGTTGGTCATTTTCTAATTATCTTTTTAATTTTTTTTTTTTTTTGCTTAATTTCACTGTACAATCATGAAATCATTGAGACTGGCTTTATGTTAAATTCATGACCAATTTTAGCAAAAGAGTTAAGTGGATAAGCTCTGGAATCAGATATCCTGGCTTCACAGTTAGCCTCTGCTGTTTTCAAGCTTTGTCAAATTACTTAACATTTCACCATTTGGTTTTGTCATAATAAAACATATATTAATATTACCTACTAGTTTGTTAGCACTATCATAACAAAATGTCACAAACTGAGACACTTAAACAATAGAAATGTGTCTTCTCATGCTTCTGAAGACTAGAAGGCCAAGATGAAGCTGCCAGCAGGGTTGGGCTACTCTGAGCCCTCTCTCCCTGGCTGGGTCGGGCTGCTCTGAGCCCCCTCTCCCTGGCTGGGTCGGGCTGCTCTGAGCCCCCTCTCCCTGGCTGCAGATGGCCACCCTCTTGCTGCCTCTTCACATGGCCCACCCTCTGTGTGCAGCTGCGCCTCCTGCCTCTTCTTATGGAGACACTAGTCATCACGCACCAGGTGTGGTGGTGGTGGTAGTTTAGTCATGAAGTCGTGCCCAACTCTTTGCAACCCCATCGACTGTAGCCTGCCAGGCTCTTCTGTCTGTGAGATTTCCCAGGCGAAAATAGTGGAGTGAGTTGCCATTTCCTTCTCCAGGGATCTTCCCAACCCAGGGATCAAACCTGGGTCTCCTGCATTGCAAGTGATCTCTGCATTTGAGGAAGATTCTTGACTGCTGAGCCACCAGGGAAGCCCATAAAGCATCAGGCTCCAACCCTAATGGCCTCTTTTCACTTCATCATCGCTTCGAAGATCTTTTCTCAAAAAAAAAAAAAAAAGTCATGTTCTGAGGTATTTGGAGTTAGAGCTTCAATAAATCAGTTTTGTGGAAGGAACACAATACCTACCTCATAACTTGTTATAATTACATGAGATAATATATACTACATGGTTATATTAGTTGCCTGGCCCACAATAAGCATTCAAAAATATAATTGACTTTGTATGTTTATATGTATTTGGGTTTACACACGTGATCTTATGTGAGTTTATTTTTATAGTCAAATTTGTTGGAGTGACATACATCTTTGTTCTTAGTTATGTTATTCATATTTTACATTTTAATTTCTAAGGGTTTTAAATTTTATTTCACCTTATTTTCTATTACTGTCTGGCTGTGGTTTAACTGCTTTGTGCATGTGCACTTTCTTTCTCATAATTTGAAAGAGTAATAATTTTTTTCTTCATAACAACAAACACCTTTTATAGAAGCACTATAAAACAAATTTCCAAGACTATCAAAATGTTCTATGTCTGTGCTGTTCAGTGCAGTAGCTATTAACCACATGTTGAATATCAAGTACTCGAAATGTGGCTACTGTGAGTGAGAAACTGAAATTATAATATGAAAGTGAAAGTGGCTCAGTCCTGACTCTTTGCAACCCCATGGACTATACAGTCCATGGAAGTCTCCAGACCAGAATACTGGAGTGGGTAGCCTTTCCCTTCTCCAGGGGATCTTCCCAACCTGGGATCAACCCAGGTCTCCTGCATTGTAGGTAGATTCTCTACCAGCTGAACCACCAGGGACACCTAAGAATACTGGAGTGGGTAGCCTGTCACTTCTCCAGGGGATCTGCCTGACCCAGGAATCAAACTGGGATCTCCTGCACCGCAGGCGGATTCTTTACCAGCTGAGCTAATATAATTCATTGTAATTAATTTAAATTTAGATACTCACATGTGACTAGTGACTACTGTATTGAACAGCAGAAATCCATGGTATACTCATTTCTCTATTTCATTAAACCGTATTCACCACCTCCCATCTATGAATAAACGTCCACTTCCTCCCATCTTTCTTATTTTCTCCTCTCCTCCACTTCCTAATTTTTCTCATTGCTTTTTCTTAGCCATTTTGGTGGTGTTTTTAATTCACTTAAACGTACTTATGTCTTGATTTGGTAGTGACCAGTGCTCTTTACATATTGCAATTCTCTTATTCAAAAATAAGAAACTTTTCCAAAATTTGAAACTTTTCTGATAACTTTGTATTTTAGTTAAGTTCCTGGGATGAATTCTGGCTGATGAGTTGTGAGTAGAAATTGAAATTACCAATCTGAGACCCTTTCCTCTACTATGAAGTCTGTTAATGTTTCAGGTTGTAATTCGCTGTCATTTTGTCAGAGTGAAGATAATATAGAATAGTGCATCACTGTACCCATGATTGGCATTTAGCATGAGTGTGAAGTAAACATTCATTATGTTAAACCATGAGATTTGAGGACTAGTTGTTCATGTATCATAACTAGTCCAGTGTCCCACAGGCTTTGGGTTGTTGTGTTTTCATTTTCATTCATTTCTAAGCATATTTTGATTTCTTTTCTGATTTCTTCTGTGATTTGTTGGCTATTCAGCAGCGTGTTGTTCAGCCTCCATATGTTGCCATTTTTAATAGTTTTTCTCCTGTAATTGAGATCTAATCTTACTGCATTGTGGTCAGAAAAAATACTTGGAGTGATTTCAATTTTTTTGAATTTACCGAGGCTAGATTTATGGCCCAGGATATGATCCATCCTGGAGAAGGTTCCGTGTGCGCTTGAGAAAAAGGTGAAATTCATTGTTTTGGGGTGAAATGTCCTATAGATATCAATTAGGTCTAACTGGTCTATTGTATCATTTAAAGTTTGTGTTTCCTTGTTAATTTTCTGTGTAGTTGATCTATCCAGAGATGTGAGTGGGGTATTAAAGTCTTGACAGATAAACTCTGTTCCTTGATTTGTTAGCATGAAATCTGCTGACATTTCTATAGAAGAAATCAATTTATTTGCCAAGCTGTCAATTTTCTCTTCTTTCTCTTTTCCACATGTTGTTAGTTATGTTATTAAGTAATAATATTGTTAAAAATGTTGTTCTCTTCTGAGCTATATCTTCACAGTGATTTTACGCTTACAACTAAATGGATGCATTTTGCCATAGTCTCTATATCTATCTTTTAATTAGGAGAAACATGGAATGATTCTTAGAAAGCAGTAAGAATTACTTTACTCTTGGTTACTTAATGGTGATAAAATAACAGAAGGCGGTAAGACTGAAACATTAAAAATTGGGAAGCCATAGGGACACTGTGTGGCAGTATTCTCTTAGTGATCTCCGAGACAGAGAATAACCTACTAATTTTTGGAAGAAAACTTCATGGAATTAAATTCCTTGATTATTCGAATGTGTGCTTAAAAGACAATTGTTGTTCTCTAGAGATGTGTAGGTATTTCTCTAAGTTATCTAGCTTTGAATCAGTTTGAAACTCCTAGCTGATGTTTTTGCCTTGATTAATAATTTAATTTTTTTTCTGAACATCCAGACTGTCCTTCATTTTTGAAACCAAATAATTTTATTCATTTATGTTTCGATGTTGATTGTTCTATGTTTGTTTTCCTGTGATGAACTAATTCCCTTTAATTCATATGTTCAACTGTTCTTTTATTTATGGAAAATTTTAGAGATGTATATTTTTATTTCTAAATTTTTTGTGTTCTATTAATTCAGTTACCATCTTAGGAGACTCATTTATACTTATTAGATCTTGCATATCTAACACATTGTCTAATAATTTTAAGCTCCTAATTTGAATAAAGAAAGCTGAGCGCCAAAGAATTGATGCTTTTGAACTGTGGTGATGGAGAAGACTCTTGAGAGTCCCTTGGACTTCAAGGAGATCCAACCAATCCATCCTAAAGGAAATCAGTCTTGAATGCCACTGGAAGGACTAATGTGGAAGCTGAAACTCCAGTACTTGGCCACCTGATGCAAAGAACTGACTCATTGGAAAAGACCCTGATGCTGGGAAAGATTGAAGGCAGGAGGAAAAGGGGACAACAGAGGATGAGATGGTTGGATGGCATCACCAACTTGATGGACATGAGTTTGAGCAAGATTCGGGAGTTAGTGATGGACAGGGAACCCTGGTGTGCTGCAGTCCATGGGATCGCAGAGTTGAACACAACTGAGCGACTGAACTGAACTGAATTTGAATTTTGCTGTGTTCACTTTTCTCAATCTATGCATTATAAATCTCATGTATTTTCAGAATTATTTATTCTACTTCAGTTTACTCCACACTTATTATTTCAGCTCTGCCAGTTCCTATTTTATGTTTTATTTTTTCAATAATTTCTCAGAATTCTTGGTTATTTCATCAAGTTCTTCAAGTTAATAGTGATACAGTTGGTCATGATGTTAATCTGAGCGGTTTCATAGATTACTGTATATACCTAACTCAAGTGATACTGACCACATCACCCTTTATAACACTCACTATAACCCAGATTTCCTGTGTTCTCATTTTTTTAACCTGTTCATTACATGTCTTCCCAATATAATTAAGATTATTGCAGACAGAAACTCTCTTTGTCTTCACATGTAACATAATATCCTATAAGCTTAATTAGGACCTACACATATTAGGCCTAATTAATGGGTGTCTTCTCAGTAAATCCTAACTACGTGTGTGTGTGCTTAATCTCTCAGTTCTGCTGCCCCATGGACTGTAACCTGCCAGGCTCCTCTGTCCATGGAATTTTCCAGACAAGAATACTGGAGTGGGTTGCCACGTCCTATGCCAGAGGATCTTCCCAACCCAGGGAATGAACCTTCATCTCTCGCTTCTGCTGCATTGACAGGTGGATTCCTTACCACTAAGGCCACCTGGGAAGCCCCAATCTTAATTATATTGAGGTTCATTTTGATGCATAAGAGTCACAATACTTCCCAAACTATTGTTAAAGATTTGAAGGATATCAAATAACCCACAACATGAAGAAAGATTGTTACTTATCTTATTTTTAAAATAGTACTTGTAAATATTAATATAAAAGTTTCAGTCAGTGTTGAAGCATTGCATTAAGGAGGAATAATAACACACTTTTGTGGAACTCTAGCTAATGGAATGTTTGATGTGGCAATTCTAGGTACAACAGTTTTCCTCAAGAGGTCCATAAGCCACAACTTTGTCCTGGTGGACTCCCTTACCTACACAAATTGAAAAAAACATAAATACATCTCTATTTTGTGAAAAATGAAATTCAATATCAAATCCTTATATTTTTCCATATACCATTTTTTCATATCATAAAAATGTGAATACACTTATTTCAGTAAAAGTAACATTTTTGGAAATCTACTCCCTGTCAAGTATTGGTATAAAAACCTTATTATCTAAATAATAATAATAATAGTTTAGACTATAATCAGTGTAGGTTACTGGTAATATGAAAATTAGAATAGCCTATTTTCTATGGGCACAAAGCTAGCAAATAGAAGCATAGGATTCAGGCATACTTATGAATTAAAACTTGGTAAATGGCCTTTTAAAACTTGGTAAATGGCCTTTTAAAACTTGGTAAATGGCCTTTTTAATTTAGGTTTATATTCTTAGGTTTAAATTTTCTTCCAAATGAATATTGATTTATATATATATTATTGACATCAATGATTATTAATGGTTAGTAAACAGGTTTCTTTTATGTAGGCCAGATAACCTTCTAGTTCAAATATTAAACCTGTAGTTTAAAAATAGCTTCTATTAGCTCCTATTGGCTCAAAACTTTGTTAGCTCAAACCCAGTGCTCTGTGACAGTGTAGAAGGGTGGAATGGGGTGGGAGATGGGAGGGAGGTTCAAGAAGGAGAGGACATATGCATACCTATGGCTGATTCATGTTGATATACAGCAGAAACCAATATACTGTTGTAAAGCAATTATCCTCCAATTAAAAATAAAAATTTTTTAAGTATTTAGGAAAAAATAAATATAGCTCCTATTAATCTTAAGTGGTTTTTTTTTTAAATACAGAACATTGGATCTACTTGTTGCTGTAATTTTTTTTAATATTTACTATTTGCATCAGGTCTTAGTTGTGGCAGTTGGCATTTTTGTGGCATCATGTAGGATCTTTCGTTGCAGCACACAGACTCCCTAGTTGTGGCATGGAGGATCTTAGTTCTCTGACAAGGTATTGTACCCACATCCCCTCCAGTGCAAGGCATATTCTTAACCATTGGACCACCAGAGAAGTCCCCTTGTTGCTGTAACTTAAGAGCAGTAGCAGGGGTCACAGTTCAGTTCAGTCGTTCAGTCGTGTCCGACTCTTTGCGACCCCATGAATCGCAGCACGCCAGGCCTCCCTGTCCATCACCATCTCCCGGAGTTCACTCAGACTCACGTCCATCGAGTCAGGGATGCCATCCAGCCATCTCATCCTCGGTTGTCCCCTTCTCCTCCTGCCCCCAATCCCTCCCAGCATCAGAGTCTTTTCCAATGAGTCAACTCTTCACATGAGGTGGACAGAGTACTGGAGTTTCAGCTTTAGCATCATTCCTTCCAAAGAAATCCCAGGGCTGATCTCCTTCAGAATGGACTGGTTGGATCTCCTTGCAGTCCAAGGGACTCTCAAGAGTCTTCTCCAGCACCACAGTTCAAAAGCATCAATTCTTTGGCACTCAGCCTTCTTCACAGTCCAACTCTCACATCCATACATGACTACTGGAAAAACCATAGCCTTGACTAGACGTACCTTAGTCGGCAAAGTAATGTCTCTGCTTTTGAATATGCTATCTAGGTTGGTCATCTCGTTTCTTCCAAGGAGCAAGCATCTTTTAATTTCATGGCTGCAGTCACCATCTACAGTGATGTTGGAGCCAAAAAAAAAAAATAAAGTCTGACACTGTTTCCACTGTTTCCCATTTATTTCCCATGAAGTGATGGGACCAGATGCCATGATCTTCGTTTTCTGAATGTTGAGCTTTAAGCCAACTTTTTCACTCTCCTCTTTCACTTTCATCAAGAGGCTTTTTAGTTCCTCTTCATTTTCTGCCATAAGGGTGGTGTCATCTGCATATCTGAGGTTATTGATATTTCTCCCAGCAATCTTGATTCCAGCTTGTGTTTCTTCCAGTCCAGCGTTTCTCATGAGGTACTCTGCATATAAGTTAAATAAGCAAGCTCCTTTTCCTATTTGGAACCAGTCTGTTGTTCCATGTCCATACCATAAGGTTCAACTATACTCTTCTCTCAACAAGAACATATTTCTGGCTTTCAGGTCTTTTTCTTCATACATTCCATTGACCTGCATTGTAATTTCCATAGGCTTCATTAATTGTTTAGTATGCTGCTTATGTGTTGGATAGATATAACAATATTCCAGGCAGGATTAGAGATGTATTTACTGTTTTATATTATAAAATTATTTTTCTAAATAATGTGGGTTCATAAAAATGCTCAAACATTTTAAAGTATCTGCACTAAGCAGTATATAATGTTTATAAACATTTTATAAATGTTTATAAATGTTACTAGCTAACATCTTTAGACCAATTATAAGCCCATATCAGTTCCAATGTGTATATGAAGGCACTTGATTAATCCAAACTTTTCTGTAAATCATCCCCTTGTAATAAGTACAGGCTACTTTTGCATACAGTGAACTGTACATGTAATTTTAGTACTGTCTAGAACTTGTCTGGTTTCTGAGGGGTTCATTAGCCTCTCTGCTTTGGTTGTTACTGTTTCCCAGATATCTGGTGCAGTCTCCTGGGAAAGGCATGTGGGCGTGATCCTTGACTATCTCTTCAAATTTTTTCTCTTATCCTTTCCACTGGCACTGGCCCCTTCTCAAATATTCCCTTTTGTAAATTCTCAGATCAGTTCCATCACTCAGTTGTGTCTGATTCTTTGTGACCCCATGGACTGCAGCACGCCAGGCTTCCCTGTCCACCACCAACTCCTGGAGCTTGCTGAAACTCATGTCCATTGATTTGCTGATGCCATCCAACCATCTCATCCTCTGTCGTCTCCTTTTCCTCCTGCCTTCAATCTTTCCCAGCATCAGGGTTTTTCCAATGAGTTAGTTCTTTGCATCAGGGGGCGAAAGGATTGGAGTTGCAGCTTCAGCATCAGTCCTTCCAATGAATATTCAGGACTGATTCCCTCTAGGATGGACTGGTTGGATCTCCTTGCAGTCCAAGGGATTCTCAAGAGTCTTCTCCAACACCACAGTTCAAAAGCATCAATTCTTTGGCACTTAGCTTTCTTTATAGTCCAACTCTCACATCCATACATGACTACTGGAAAAACCATAGCTTTCTAGACCTTACATTTATTCTAGCTTTGAAATAAACTAAGCACAGCTATTCTGACACCAGAGATAATGTTTGTGACTAGAGGTCAGTGCTGAAACTAATGTTTCTTTGGGCTGAAAGAAAAAAGAAGAGGAAGAAATACACACACAGACACAAACCCTTTTCCTCTCAGACACTTTTAAGAATTCCTTATTCCAAATAGCCCCACTATGAAGTTTAAACAGCCCTTTTAAATGATGGTCAACCATAATTGTATTTTCAAATGATTTGAGAGGAGAAGTATATTTCTTAAATAAGAATAAACATAATTTGAGTTTCACTTCTGAAGATATGCAGCCCACAGTTCCCCACCACTATAATCTCAAGCGCCTAAGAAACCAAAGATTTTAAAAATTTGCTTTCTTTTTATTTCTTAAATATAACTGGTCTACCTTAAACGTCATCTCATTAGAGTTATACAGAGAAGGATTTAGCTTTCATGGTTGACTTTGGATTCTAGCAGTCAACTTTTTCCAAATCATTTTTGTCTTTTGCAGTCTTCTTAATAGATCTACTCAGTTGAGTGAAATGAATGTCAAAGAATAGTTAGACAAAACGATAGCTTAAATCTACAAGCTAAACAAATTCTGATATGTTCCATTTGTGTTGGCTCGATCAGAACACTACTGCCTTCTAGTGTTCATTTAGTAACACTTTTTTGTTGCTTCCAGAAATGCCTGGTTTACTCTTTTCTGATTCTGAGTTGCCCAAATGCCATATTCACATTGTTAACTTTCCATTCTCTATACACACTGAAGGCTTCTACTGCATGTATTTTTTAAATTGGGTTTAGTTGCTTTACAATATTGTTAGTTTCTGCTATACAGTGAAGTGAATTAGCTATTCAGTTCAGTTCAGTCACTCAGTCATGTCCAACTCTTTGCAACCCCATGGACTGCAGCAGGCCAGGCCTCCCTGTCCAACACCAACTCCCAGAGTTGACTCAGACTCATGTCCATCGTGTCGGTGATGCCATGAAACCATCTCATCCTCTGTTGTCACCTTCGCCTACTACCTTCAATCTTTCCCAGCATCAGGGTCTTTTCAAATGAGTGAGTTCTGCACATTAGGTGGCCAAAGTTTTGGAGTTTCAGCTTCAACACTAGTCCTTCCAATGAACATTCAGGACTGATCTCCTTCAAAATGGACTGGTTGGATCTTCTTGCTGTCCAAGGGGACTCTCAAGAGTCTTCTCCAACACCACAGTTCAAAAGCATCAATTCTTCGGTGCTCAGCTTTCCTTATAGTCCAACTCTCACATCCATACATCACTACTGGAAAAACCATAGCCTTGATTAGATGGACCTTTGTTGGCAAAGTAATGTCTCTGCTTTTTCATATGCTATCTAGGTTGTCATAACCTTTCTTCCAAGGAATAAGCGTCTTTTTATTTCATGGCTGCAGTCACCATCTGTAGTGACTTTGGAGCCCCCCAAAAATAAAGCTTGACACTGTTTCCACTGTTTCCCCATCTATTTGCCATGCAATGATGGGACCAGATGCCATGATCTTAGTCTTCTGAATGTTAAGCCTTAAGCCAACTTTTCCACTCTCCTCTTTCACTTTCATCAAGAGGCTCTTTAGTTCTTCTTCACTTTCTGCCATAAGGGTGATGTCATCTGCATATCTGAGGTTGTTGATATTTCTCCCAGCAATCTTGATTCCAGCTTGTGCTTCTTCCAGCCAGCGTTTCTCATGATGTACTCTGCATAGAAGTTAAATAAGCAGGGGGACAATATACAGCCTTGACATACTCCTTTTTCTATTTGGAACCAGTCTGTTGTTCCATGTCCAGTTCTAACTGTTGCTTCCTTACCTGCACACAGGTTTCTCAAGAGGCAGGTCAGGTGGTCTGGTATTCCCATCTCTTGAGGAATCAGCTATTATGTATGCATGTATTTCCTCCTTCTTGGACCTCCTTCCCACCCTCCCCTCATCCTCCTGTCTAGGTCACCACAGAACACTGAGCTGAGCTCCCTGTGCTATAAGGCAAGTTCTCACTAGCTGTCTGTTTTACACATGGTAGTGTGTATATCCCACTGCAGTGCTCTTACCTGGAGAATCCCAGGGAGGGGGATCCTGGTGGGCTGCCGTCTATGGGGTCTCACAGAGTCGGACACGACTGAAGTGACTTAACAGCAGCAGTAGCAGTGTTATATCAGCAATTCCACTACTGGGATACCCTGAAAAAAACAGAATTGAAAAAGACAGATGCGCCCCAGCATTCATTGCAGCACTTTAAAATAGCCAGGACATGGAAGCAACCTAAATGTCCATTGACAAATGAATGGATAAGGAAGATATAGTGTCTATACACAATGGAATATTACTCAGCCATTAAAAGAAACAAAATTGGGTCATTTGTGGAGACATGCATGTATTTTTTACTTTCCTTTAGAGAACTTTTCATGGCATGCCTAACCCCTTGGGGAGTTGATACCCCCAAGACAGACTCAGCCAGTGAAGAAGGCAACTGAAGATACCAGTTTCCTCATCCTTCAGGTGACCTTACTGAGGAATGATCTCATCACTCAGAGATTCCCAGTGGGACTGAACCTCGGTCGCCCACACTGCTTACCTGCATAGTATCTTACTTTGTATTAATTTCCTTTCATTCCCGGTCTTCCTTTACCATCCCCAGTGGTGCTGCAGGAATCGGCTCCCTAATCAACCATTGTACTCAGATCATTATCTCCAAGGTCTATTTGTGGGGGAACTCAATTTAAGTTACTGGTTTTATTGGGTTACCTTTAAGAATGCTCAGTACATTTGGTCAAGGTCTTGAATTAAAAAAAAAAAAAAAACCTTCATTTTAGATTAATAGTGTTGGGTGTGGAACAGATAAATGTTTTGGTTCTGCCAGTTTGCCTTTTAAGGACTCTCTTGCTGGAGGTCTCATACTCTAGAATATAAATTAACCCTCACCTAACTTGCTAATTTTGGAATCTGGATGTTAGACTGATCATATTTAGGGCCTCTTCAAATTCATGCCTTTAGGCTCTTTTGGACAAAAAAAAAAAAAAAAAAGATGAACTGGTTTGACACCTCTGCTAAGTGAAGCCCCAAAACTCAAGAGTCACAACACACATACATGTAGACACATTTACCATGAATGCGTCATTCGTTCTCATCAGCATTGGCTGCTGTTACTTACAGAGCACTTGCAGGCAAAGGTCAACACATCCCTCAGAGAGTAACTCCAAGGTCAGCCGGTGATAATCCTGCCAAGCCAGGAACCTCTCCAGATCCTCTTCTCTCAGAGGCAGGAGTAAGAAAACAGGATGCTGGGGCCCAGAAATGAGGAGCTTTAGCCCTGCAAATTGTCTACGCTTTGTTTTATCTGCTAAGGGGATGAGGAATGTTGTTACTGCTGCTGTGACCACGCCTCTCTTCTGTTGCACCCAAGACAGATTAGATACAGTATACATGGTCTTGCTGGTTGTTGAAACACTGACATTCATCTTAAATGATTTGTAAAGAAGTGCTGCCCCTAACTCTGAGTAACACCCTGCTCCGGTGTCAACCCCAGACTTCCATAGTCCCTGCTTCAGTTCCAGCCATGGACAGGTTAGCCTGGCACATCAGGAAGCCTCCAGACCCTTCTGGTCCCCTTAAGAGTTAGAAGTACCAATTTGAATGCCTCTCTGAGTATGTCCTCTTTGGCTTTCAGGATAGTGCAGAATATTTCAGGATATTGTAGAGGATCTATTGCTTTCCATCTGGAGGTGTTTGATTTTCACTAAAGAATAAATATTGATCAAGGAAAACAATGAATGCATAGAACAATATTCAATAGCATTTTATACAGTTAATTTAAGACTTTTCGAAATTCTGACACAGTATATAATCTTGTAAAATGGTTTCTGATTTCTTATTCATTCAATGTAAGCCCTGAACTTTGAGAAAACCAGAACTTCTTGATTGGTTCTCCAAAGAGTAGCAAAAGATGCAACTCAGATATGCAGGCATGTTAATTAATTATATGACTATCTCCCCTTGCTCAATAGCCCCCATTCCCATTCAGCTGTTGTTATTTAGCTTTAAGTCATGTCCAACTCTTTGCAACCCCATGGACTGCAGCATGCCAGGCTTCCCTATCCTTCACTGTCTCTCAGAGTTTGCTCAGATTCGTGTCCATTAAGTTGGTGATGCTATACAATCATCTTGTCCTCTGTTGTCCCCCTTCTCCAGCCCTCAACCTTTCTCAGCATCAGAGTCTTTTCCAGTGAGTCAGCTCTTAGTATGAGGTGGCCAGAGTATTAGAGCTTCAGCTTCAGCATCAGTCCTAATGAATATTCAGGGTTGATTTCCTTTAGGATGGACTGGTTGGATCTCCTTGCAGTCCACAGGACTCTCAAGCATCTTCTCTAGCACCGCAGTTCAGAAGCATCAATTCTTCAGCGCTCAGCCTCCATTCAGTAGCAAACAGTAAATCACCTTCACCACAAAACAGCCCATTCAAGATGACTCATTCCTTTTCATTTTAAAATACATTTTACTGGGGGGCGGGTGCT
This sequence comes from Oryx dammah, assembly GCF_014754425.2. NCBI lineage: Eukaryota > Metazoa > Chordata > Mammalia > Artiodactyla > Bovidae > Oryx > Oryx dammah. The sequence goes on from NW_024070189.1 coordinate 86,200,199, forward strand.
TCGTCTTTCAGGACAGCTTTCCTTTCCTTTCGGTGAGGTTTCTTGACACAAGGAGTTCGGGTCACACTGTGACGATGGGAGGATATATGTCTAGACCTCAGGTAAGCCTCACTGACTTCAGACCAGGTGTGTGTGTGGATGGCTAAGCCCCTGAGAGTCAGTGCATTTTCCACCTGCTCTCCAGCCACTTTCCACCCCATTATTTTCTCCCCAACTGTTTCTTGATTATTAGCTACCTGCCCGATTCCCCATTCTCCCTGCAACCCCCACCCCATCCACAAGGCAGCAGAGGAGTGAGCGCCTGGACATGCTGGTGTCTGCTCGACTGTGGCCAGTCCAGGGGTTACAGGACTACTCTGAGGCATTTTATTTTTTTTTTGGCGATAGCCTGAAATGGGAAAACAGTATGTTCTCACGACTTTTCACTTCCAGCTATCTCATTCCCTCCCCCTCCATCTTTGGTCCAGGAGCATCTGGCTCCATCTCAGGGACTCAGGGAGAGTTACTCTAATTTCATCTCCTCCAGAGCTCTCAAAGTCCTCTGTACACTAGAAAGGCTTCTTCATCCTTTATGTCCAAGACTTCCCTGATATCCTTTCTTCTCTGTATATTAAGACCGAGGGGGGAAAAAAAAAAAAAAAAAAACTCTGACACACTCGTTTTGCTTTTGCAATGTAAAAGGATTTTGCAATTTAGAAAACATATTCCTCCCAGAAAAGCTTGGTTCTCAAGACTATCATCTGACTGTGAACTCAGGAATAAACTAATTTTGAAGCTCAAAGTTGAATAATGACTTACTTGTTCTAGGAAGTCTCCAACAACTCCCTGAAATAATGACTATTACTCATATAATGGGTGGGGAGTTATAGAGAAGTGGATTTATAGTGAATGAAAAATACACTGGATTCAAAACTATTATCCCTTTAAAAAATGTTATTTCAGACAGTGTGTCTTAAAATAGACTCTTATTCACATATCCTTTGATGAATAACCCAAATAAAACAAAGTATGTGAGGCTGACAATACTTAACTTTATAAAATTACACAACATATAAATGTTTTGAATAAAAGAGGCAAATTTATATTCTATTCTGCTAATCTTGGCTGTTATTGCTAAAAAGTGTAATATACAAATGCATTCAAGTTTGTCCTTGAAAAATTAAAAGAACATCATTTTGTAAACCTTGAACCCTGTCTTTACACACAAAAATGATGACTCTAGTTGTGGTCAGAACAAGAGTTTTAACAAAAATAAAAATAAAAAAAATAAGAGGGCACAAATTCTAAAATTTTGTTCTCTCTAATGTGTATATCTGCATTAATGCTTTGATGTTCATCTACCCCAGAAATGGGTGTTGTTTAAGACACATTTACAGACACTTATGCACTCCTCTGTTTATTTCAGCCTGACTCACTGCTTCTGGAGTAAGGAATGAGGACGTGAGAACCGGACTGCTTCACAGCTGCTGTGTGGATGAAGTCAGGTAATATATGAAAGGGATTATGCTTCAGTGGAGGCCTGCATCCTGGTGAGGCACGTAAAGATCTGACAGGGAGTTCACATTTATTCAGCACCTCCTATCTGCCAAATGCTTTTGAAGAAGAGAGAGAGAGATTTCACATAACCTTAAAGACCAAGAATCCTTTTTAACCTAGAAGTTGGAAATATAAACAGCATGAACGAGAGAGCTATCGTTAGTTGAGGGTCTACTGGATAGGTGTTGTGCCTACATTATCTTATTTAATCCTCAGAGCAATCCCATACAACAATTTTGTTTTTCAGATGAGACCCATAAGAGTTAATGGACTTATTAGGACCACATTGGTGGTAACTGACAGGGCAGAGAAGCCCCAGCAAGATGATGGGCACTGGAGCAGTGGCTGCATGGTGCTAGAGGGACTTTGAGGAGATACCCCACATCCAAGGGCAAAGAAGTCCCAGCAACACGGTAGGAGGGGTGAAATCATGTTTAGAGTCAAACCCCATATCTGCCAGAGACATTCAGAGGGCTCAAACAAACCTTGTGCACACCAGGACCCAAAGAACCCGCAGAGACTGAGACAGAACTGTGTTTGAGTGTATCTTGTAGAGGTGCAGGTCAGCAGTGGACTGCCACAGGGACAGGGGCTCTGGGTGCAGCAGACTTGGGTATGGCATAAACCCTCTTGGAGGAGGTCACCACTGACCCCAGCAAAGAGCTGCCAGAACTTACACAGGACTGGGGAAATAGATTCTTGGAGGACACAACAGAACTTTATAGCACCAGGACCCAGGAGAAAGGACCAGTGGCCCCACAAGAGACTGACCCAGACTTGCCTGTGAGTGTCCAGGAGTCTCCGGCAGAGGCATGGGTCACTGGTGGCCTGCTGCAGGGTCGGGGGCACTGAGTAAGTGCATGGGACCTTTTGAAGGAGGTCACCATTATCTTCATTATCTCCACCATAGTTCAGCCGAAGGTAAATAACAGGGAGGGAACACAGCCCCACCCATTGAAAGAATATTAGATTTAAGATTTACTGAGCATGGCCCATCTGGTGATGTCCATGTGTAGAGTCTTCTCTTGTGTTGTTGGAAAAGGCTGTTTGCTGTGACCAGTGTGTTCTCTTAGCAAAACTCTATTAGACTTTGCCCTGCTTCATTCCGTATTCCAAGGCCAAATTTGCCTGTTACTCCAGGTATTTCTTCACTTCCTACTTTTGCATTCCAGTCCCTTATAATGAAAAGGACATATTTTTGGGGTGTTAGTTCTAAAAGGTCTTGCAGGTCTTCATACAACCATTCAACTTCAGCTTCTTCAGCATTACTGGTTAGGGCATAGGCTTGGATCACCATGATATTGAGTGGTTTGCCTTGGAAATGAACAGAGATCATTCTGTCATTTTTGAGACTGCATCCCAGTACTGCATTTCGGACTCTTTTGTTGACCCTGATGGCTACTCCATTTCTTCTAAGGGATTCCTGCCCGCAGTAGTAGATATAATGGTCATCTGAGTTAAATTCACCCATTCCTGTCCGTTTTAGTTCACTGATTCCTAGAATGTCAACATTCACTCTTGCCATCACTTACTTGTTTGACCACTTCCAATTTGCCTTGATTCATGGACCTGACATTCCAGGTTCCTATGCAATATTGCTCTTTACAGCATCAGACCTTGCTTCTATCACCAGTCACACCCAGAGCTGGGTATTGTTTTTGCTTTGGCTCCATCCCTTCATTCTTTCTGCAGTTGTTTCTCCACTGATCTCCAGTAGCATATTGGGCACCTACTGACCTGGGGAGTTCCTCTTTCAGTATCCTATCATTTTGCCTTTTCATACTGTTCATGGGGTTCTCAAGGCAAGAATACTGAAGTGGTTTGCCATTCCCTTCTCCAGTGGACCACATTCTGTCAGACCTCTCCACCATGACCCGCCCGTCTTGGGTGTTCCCACATGGCATGGCTTAGTTTCATTGAGTTAGACAAGGCTGTGGTCCATGTGATTAGATTGGCTAGTATTCTGTGGTTATGGTTTCAGTGTGTCTGCCCTCTGATGCCCTCATGCAACACCTACCGTCTCACTTGGGTTTCTCTTACCTTGGATGTGGGGTATCTCTTCACAGCTGCTCCAGTAAAGCACAGCTGCTTCTTACCTTGGACAAAGTCGCCCCTCCTGACCTTGAACATGGAGTAGCTCCTCTCCGCCCTCCTGCGCCCGCACAGCCACTGCTCCTTGGGCGTGGGGTAGCTCCTCTCGGCCGCACTTCTGTGCTGTTGGTCACAGCCAGTGCACTTCTGCGTGATCTGTTGCAGCCGGCAGACCCTGCTATTTAACTTATATGCAGAGTACATCCTGAGAAACAGTGGGCAGGAAGAAGCACAAGCTGGAATCAAGATTGCTGGGAGAAATATCAATAACCTCAGATATCCAGATGACACCACCCTAATGGCAGAAAGTGAAGAAGAACTAAAAAGCCTCTTGATGAAGGTGAAAGAGGAGAGTAAAAAAATTGGCTTAATGTTCAACATTCAGAAAACTAAGATCATGGCATCTGGTCCCATCACTTCATGGGAAATAAATGGGGAAACAGTGAAAACAGTGTCAGACTTTATTTTTGAGGGGCTCCAAAATCACTGCAGATGGTGATTGCAGCCATGAAATTAAAAGACGCTTATTCTTTGGAAGGAAAGTTATGACCAACCTAGACAGCATATTCAAAAGCAGAGATATTACTTTGCCGACTAAGGTCTGTCTAGTCAAGGCTATGGTTTTTCCTGTGGTCATGTATGGATGTGAGAGTTGGGCTGTGAAGAAGGCTGAGCGCCAAAGAATTGATGCGTTTGAACTGTGGTGTTGGAGAAGACTCTTGAGAGTCCCTTGGACTGCAAGGAGATCCACCCAGTCCATCCTAAAGGAGACCAGTCCTGGGTGTTCACTGGAACGGCTTATGCTGAGGCTGAAGCCAAAGTATTGGTGGCTCAGAGGTTAAACCATCTGCCTGCAAGGTGGGAGACCTGGGTTCAATCCCTGGGTTGGGAAGATCCCCTGGAGAAGGAAATGGCAACCCACTCCAGTATTCTTGCCTGGAGAATCCCATGGACGGAGGAGCCTGGTGGGCTACAGTCCATGGGGTCGCAAAGAGTCAGACACGACTGAGCGACTTCACTCTTCACTCATGCTGTTGCTGAAACTCCAATACTTTGGCCACCTCATGCAAAAAGTTGACTCATTGGAAAAGACCCTAATGCTGGGAGGGATTGGGGGTAGAAAGAGAAGGGGATGACAGAGGATGAGGTGGCTGGATGGCATCACCGACTCGATGCACATGAGTTTGAGTGAATTCCAGAAGTTGGTGATGGACAGCAAGGCCTGGCGTGCTGCGAATCATGGGGTCGCAAAGAGTCGGTCACGACTGAGTGACGGAACTGACTGACTGAGCATGGCCCAACACATTGAAGACCTAGTCAGTCTCTCCCATCAGGAGCTTCCATAAGCCTTTTATCCTTCTCCATCAGAGAGCAGACAGACCAAAAGCCACAGTCACAGAAAACTAACCAATCTGATCACATGGACCACAGCCCTCTCTGACTCAATGAAACCATGAGACACTCCGTGTAGGGCCACCCAAGAAGAACAGGTCAAGGTGGAGAGTTCTGACAAAATATGGTCTACTGGAGAAGGGAATGGCAAACTACTTCAGTATTCTTGCCTTGAGAACCCCATGAGCAGTATGAAAAGGCAAAAAGATAGGACACTGAAAGATGAACTCCCCAGGTCGGTAGGTGCCCAATATGCTACTGGAGATCACTAGAGAAATAACTCCAGAAAGAATGAAGACATAGCACCAAAGCAAAAACAACACCCAGTTGTAGATGTGACTGGTGATGGAAGCAAGATCTGATGCTGTAAAGAGCAATATTGCATAGGAACCTAGAATGTTAGGTCCATGAATCAAGGCAAATTGGAAGTGCTCAAACAGTAGATGGCAAGAGTGAACGTTGACATTTTAGGAATCAGCAAACTAAAATGGACTGAATGGGTGAATTTAACTCAGATGACCATTATATCTACTATTGGTGGGCAAGAATCCCTTAGAAGAAATGGAGTAGTCCTCATAGCTAACAAAAGAGTCCAAAATGCAGTACTTAGATGCAGTCTCAAAAACGACAGGATGATCTCTATTCGTTTCCAAGGCAAACCATTCAATATCACAATAATCTAAGTCTATGCCCTGACCAGTAATGCTGAAGAAGCTGAAGTTGAACGATTCTATGAAGACCTACAAAACCTTTTAGAACTCACACCCAAAAAAGATGTCATTTTCATTACAGGGGACTGGAATGCAAAAGTAGGAAGTGAAGAAATACATGGAGTAACAGGCAAATTTGGCTTTGAAGTACAGAATGAAGAAGGGCAAAGGCTAACAGTTTTGCCAAGAGAACACATTGGTCATAGCAAACAGCCTCTTCCAACAATACAAGAGACGAACTCTCCACATGGACATCACCAGATGGTCAACACCGAAAACAGATAATATTCTTTGCAGCCAAAGATGGAGAAGCTCTATATAGCCAGCAAAATCAAGACCGGAGGCTGACTGTGGCTCAGATCATGAATGCCTTATTGCCAAATTCAGAATTAAATTAAAGAAAGTAGGGAGAACTACTAGAGGATTCAGATATTACCTTAATCAAATTGCTAACAGTTATACAGTAGAAGTGACAAACAGATTCAAGGAATTAGATCTGATAGACAGAGTGCCTGAAGAACTATGGACATCGTTCATGACATCGTACAGGAGACAGGGATCAAGACCATCCCCAAGAAAAAAGAAATGCAAAAAGTCAAAATGGATGTCTGAGGAGGCTTTACAAATAGCTGAGGAAAGAAGAGAAGCGAAAGGCAAAGGAGAAAAGGAAAGACATACCCATTTGAATGCAGAGTTCCAGGAATAGCAAGAAGAGATAAAAAAGCCTTCCTCAGTGATCAATGCAAAGAAATAAAGGAAAACAATAGAATGGGAAAGACTCGAGATCTCTTCAAGAAAATTAGAGATACCAACGGAATATTCCATGTAAAGTTGGGCACAATAAAGGACAGAAATGGTATCAATGTAACAGAAGCAGAAGATATTAAGAAGAAGTGGCAAGAATATACAGAAAAACCATACAAAAAAAGATCTGTGACCCAGATAATCACAGTGGCATATCAGTCACCTACAGCAAGACTTCCTGGAATGCAAAGGCAAGTGGGCCTTAAGAAGCATCCCTACGAACAAAGCTAGTGGAGGTGGTGGAATTCCAGTTGAGCTGTTTCAAATCCTGAAAGATGATGCTGTGAAAGTGCTGCACTCAATATGCCAGCAAATTTGGAAAACTCCCAGTGGCCACAGGACTGGAAAAGGTCAGTTTTCATTCCAGTCCCTAAGAAAGGCACTGTCAAATAATGCTCAAACTACACACAATTGTACTCATCTCACACGCTAGTAAAACAATGCTCAAAATTCTTCAAGCCAGGCTTCAACAGTACATGAACCATGATCTTTCAGATGTGCAAACTAGATTTAGAAAAGGCAGAGGAACCAGAGACCACATGCCAACATTGAAAAAGCTAGAGAGTTCCAGAAAAACATCTATTTCTGCTTTACTGACTATGCCAAAGCCTTTGACTGTGTGGATCACAACAAACTGTGGAAAATTCTTCAAGAGATGGGAATACCAGACCACCTGACCTGCCTCCTGAGAAATCTCTATGCAGGTCAGGAAGCAACAGTTAGAACTGGACATGAAACAACAGACTGGTTCCAAATAGGAAAAGGAGTATGTCAAGGCTATATATTGTCACCCTGCTTATTTAACTTATATGCAGAGTACATCATGAGAAACGCTGGGCTGGAGGAGGCACAAGCTGCAATCAAGATTGCCAGGAGAAATATCAATAACCTCAGATATGCAGATGACACCACCCTTATGGCAGAAAGTGAAAAGGAACTAAAGAGCCTCTTGATGACAGTGAAAGAGGAGAGCGAAAAAGTTGGCTTAAAGCTCAACATTCAGAAAACGAAGATCATGGCATCTGGTCCCATCACTTCATGGGAAATAGATGGGGAAACAGTGGAAACAGTGTCAGACTTTATTTTTGGTGGCTCCAAAATCGTTGCAGATGGTGATTGCAGCCATGAAATTAAAAGACGCTTGCTCCTTGGAAGAAAAGCAATGATCAACCTAAACAGCATATTAAAAAGCAGAGACATTACTTTGCCAGCAAAGGTCCGTCTGGTCAAGGCTATGGTTTTTCCAGTGGTCATGTATGGATGTGAGAGTTGGACTGTGAAGAAAGCTGAGTGCCGAAGAATTGATGCTTTTGAACTGTGGTGTTGGAGAAGACTCTTGAGAGTCCCCTTGGACTGCAAGAAGACCCAACCAGTCCATCCTAGAGGAAGTCAGTCCTGAATATTCATTGGAAGGACTAATGCTAAAGCTGAAGCTCCAATACTTTGGCCACCTGATGCAAAGAACTGACTCATTTGAAAAAAACCCTGAGGCTGGGAAAAACTGAAGGCAGGAGGAGAAGGGGATGACAATAGATGAGATTTTTGGATGGCATCACTGACTCCATGGACATGAGTTTGAGTAAAATCTGGGAGTTGGTGTTAAACAGGGAGGCCAGTGTGCCACTGTCCAGGGGGTCCCAAAGAGTTGGACAAGACTGAGTGGGTGAACTGAACTGAACTGGTGGTAACTGACAGACTGAGAGTGGAACCCATGTCCATTGGATTTCAGTGTCAGGCTTTTTAACTACACCAAAATGAGTCTAAACATGCATTTGCTTTGGGTTTTGTTGCTGTTGTTTTCCATTTGTTATTTTTTTATTGGTGTATAATTGCTTTACGGCGTTGTGTTAGTTTCTGCTGCATTTGTTGTTTCTCACTTTGGCTATGTTGGTATGTTTTTTGCCTGAGAGGTCACTTAATCAAGATGATTCCACAGTTCAAGGGGGTGCCAGCATGGTTGTTGACTGATCTTGTGGAGACTATGTGAGAACTGAAACTCAATATTCCTTAATAAAAGTCCTGGGAAATTGCTGTTAATGCTAATAACTAACTGGGAAATCTTAGAGGCTTTAACATAGGAATTGATTTTTTCTCCAGATTATCATGGCTTATCTGATAATTTTTGTTAGTTTACAGAGTACAATATCTAACTTGTGCTCACTGATGGCTTTACTCAGGATTTATTATGCCTGGACCATTATTCAGCATAAACATGAGTTTTTGTGTGGCTTGACCATGTAGAAAATATGGCTATGCCATAAATGTACTAATGGAGATAATTATTTCTGTATTTCAGTCCTGTTTTAAACTTCTATTAGGTTATAAATTATAATACATTAATTCAAGACACAATTAATAAACCATTAATTCATACATGATATATTATCTAATTAGAACAGAAAGATGCCACATGCCATTGGAAGTATATAGGGTTTGACTCTTGCCCATAACTCTTTTTTGGACTGATTTAGAGGTGTAAACTTCTGAGAGTTAAAATTTTTTTCCCCCCTTCATCATTTTTTCATTTAGTTTGGAGATGGTGTACTTAGGCAGATAAGTTTCATGTCAGAAGATGACGGAAGCAAAAGTAGTAGGTAGAGGAAGAAAATGAGAAGAGTAAGTAAGAAGGAAACACCTCACAATCAGTCCTACCTTGAACTAAAGGAAGACATTTCATATAGAAGCAGTGCTGTCTGTCATTCTTACCTCCACCTTACCTTGCCCCATAAAAGAAAGAGAGAAAAATCCAGAAGAAAATTATAATGCACTCAACTTTACCATTCAGAAAGACTGAATTTGAATAGTTGACTACACCTATAGCTTGATAGTTTTCCCCTCAGCTGATCACTTTAGCAGACCCTAAAAGGTACTGTAGTAGGTTTCCTTTTGTAAACTTCTCTGTCTGGGGTGGCATCCGGAAGAGGAGAATTACACTTCAGGTTTATAACCTTACTGTGCAGCTTTTCTGAAAAGTCACTTAGCTTTATTTACACCTGCCTTGAAAAAATAAGCACTCAAACAGCAATAAACCAGATGGAATCAATAATTTACATATCTCCAGGGGAGTCTGACAAGAAGCAGAAGAAGAAGAAACGATTGACCATTTTACAGAGATTATCTGATTTTCACATGTATGCGATACCCATATTTTGACTGAATTTAACCGATTCTGGTCTTGCTTTCAATTAACTGCCTATTAGTGGGCTCCAGTATTCTGTGATAGAAAGGAAGGAAGGAAGGGAAGGTGAGAGGGAGGGAAGGAGGAGGAAATGAGCCAGAAAAACTTGATTGAGTGTATTCCTTGCTCATGGTGAGTCCTTTCCTTGCCAGGAAATCTTCCAGTCCCTGTGACTTAATTGCTTTGATCTATTCACTGTAACAACTAGATAAAATAGCATGATTTCCCACCCTGCTAGAAAATAAATACGGCCACTTCACTTCTTCATATTGATCTCTAAATAATTGATTTTATTCATAAACATACGTTCAGTTGAGCTATTTAGAAAGGTGGCTATAGATATGTTATAAGCAGTTCTGAAGAACTAGCTCTTGCTTTGTGGAGAGTAAAAATTCCCTGCTCTTATTCTGCAGAGTCAGTTTCTTGTTTTGGTTTGTTAGTGTTTTTTGTGTTGTTTTTTCATTTCTGTGTTTCACTCTCACCCTTAATTGGGGTTTCACTGATCATAAACTGATTCATCTTAGCAGAAGGAGAGGCTGTGTCTCCAACCTCCACTCTCTTATTCATATGGAAATTCTGTGTTTTTCCTGTTGCGGCTCTAGGTACAACTCATAGGGACTAGGTCTTCATGTTATGTTATGCTACAAATTTAATCCTGGGTTTACACTGTATTTTAGCAAAAATCAGGACACCATTCTTTGGATCTAGCTATTTTTATTTTAAGATTCTTTCCTTTTTGTTTACCCTTAATAAAATTTGTCACATCAACAGAGAATGTACTTGAAAACAATATTTGTTTTTCCTACCTAAGTGATTTTCTTAAAGGGAATCTTCTCCAAGACTGTGTAGTAGCACTGAAAACAAACAGCTGAATTTTCAGCAGCTCTGTTGTCACATGTGTGCTTTCCTCACCACCACTCTACTGATCCTTACCCTTTCTTTAATGCAAGCACCAGCCTCTCTTCTTTAAGTTGATCGTGTGTGGTTAAAGTCTCAGATCCATTTTAAAATAATGGGTCATGAAATAAGCTAAGTTCCCATTGACTGAATAGAGTCTCTAGATTTATAAGTCATTGGCTTTGACTGGAAGTCATTTGAGGTTTGTTGACGCATATCACAAACAATAATTAACAACCCACTCCAGTGTTCTTGCCTGGAGAATCCCAGGGATGGGGGAGCCTGGTGGGCTGCGGTCTCTGGGTTCACACAGAGTCGGACACGACTGAAGTGACTTGGCGGCAGCAGCAGCAGGGGAGTTTGAGAGACCTTTGTCCAGAAAACAAAGTGGTGATCCTATGAGGGAAAGAATTTGGAGTTTATTTAAAAAAAAAAAAGAAAAAAGGAATGGATTTAACACTAAAGCCAATCAAGAGGAATCGTTGGGGCTGTGGTACTGTTTGTCCGTTGGCTTTGTTTGGCTGAAGTCTCTGTAAGTAATAGATCATGTTGTTTTCTTTATGCATTGTTTCTTCTGATCCACTCAGTGTGTTCTTCATGGGAAAGCCTTGAACTGGAGAATGGTTGAAGGTCACCATGCTGGAGCCCCAGCTAAGTCTGCCAGAACTAGAACTACTCTTGATATTTATGGCTGAGTTTGCAGTCCTTTCCTTACTGCCCTAGAGGACTAGTGTTGTCCAGAACAAGAACAGCAGAAGATGCTTTTTTCCCTGGTCTTTGGCAGTTTCCTATTTCCAGAGACTTGATAGGATAATTCACTAATCCTCAGAATATTCTAAGTAACGTATTTGTAGGAGAATTTGATTCAGTCTGTTCTAATTTCAAGAACAGGTTTGGGTTTGTTTGTTTGTTTTTAATCACACTTGAAGTCTACTCAGTGCCATGGTGAATGAGAATTCTTTTTTTTTTTTTTAAGTAAACTTTATCTCTAGAGCAGTCTTAAAGTCACAGCAAAATTGAGCAAAAAGTATAGGATATCTTACATACCCTGTCGCCATAAAGGCACAGCCTTCCCAGTGATCAGCATTCACAACCAGATGTTGAGGTTAGCTACAGCCAAAATCAAAGCCCCCCAAAAAAATTTGTTTGGTGAATTATTGATTGTACTAAAAGATGAATTAACTTATTTTCTTGAATATTTCTAAAAGACCAAAGTTCTCTAAAGTAGACATTACCTATATATATTTTTTATCATAAATCAATGACTTTATCTAATCTTTGTTAAATTTGCTAAGCAGAGTTGTGATTTCTCTGTAAAACAGGGACACCATGTTTTTATCAGTGTTTGAGAGAGTATGTTGCTTCATGAAATTTAAGCAGAGCGGTGTCTGCAACTTCTAATGAAATGCTTGCTACTGTGAGGTTTGTAACTATGATTTCACTCCCTACCACTTCACTCTCCCCATTAGGTAGAACCACAGTGATGATAACCTCTGGGATGCTAAACTGGAAAGTTCACTCTAGAAAGTCTCACTCATTCACTTCCAATATGCAGCTTCTTGAGCATTCAGGGTAGATGGGAGCAAAAGAGTTGGCTAATACATAGGAGGAAAATGATTGCTTCTCTTTGACTGTAAGCCAGAGGTTCTAGAGTTCTTCCATATTAACCCTCCAGCATCAGTATGACTGTGGATTTCCTGGTTATTGTTTTAGGCCTTCATAATAAAGGCTACAGATCTTCTCAGTCACTTGATCACTCAGCTTCTAGTCCTATACATAATATGACTGGTCCTTTTAATTCTTTTGCTTGAAAAGCTAAGCACTTTGGGCTTCCCTGGTGGCTCAGATGGTAAAGAATCTGCCTGCAATGCAGGAGACCCAGGTTCAGTCCCTGAGTTGGGAAGATCCCCTGGTGAAGGGGTTGGCAACCCACACCAGTATTCTTGCCTCGAGAATCCCATCATCAGAGGAGCCTGTCAGGATACAGTCCATGGGGTCACGAAAAGTCAGACACAACTGAGTAACATTTTCACTCTATGAGTCAGAGGGGACACCTTCACAGTATTCCAAAATCTTCAGTCTAATTCTAGACTTCACACCAATGGATGGCTGTTTGATCTATGAACTAAAAAGCTACGAAGAGTATGTCTCTGGAGAACCTTCTATGATCCTCTCAACCAGTCAGTGTCCTGGATCTGCCCTATGTAATTTAGGTTACCTCACACAAATTGTTTTACCTTTCAGATTTAATTTTATGATTGTGTCAAGTAGATATTACGCTTCATGATCTCTTTCTGTGAATACTGAGTATCTTCATTGTTCAAAGTCTCTCTTCTATCTCATTAGTCAGAACTGGGTCTTGGGCTGACTCCAGACCACTTACTGCCAAATGAAGTGAAATTTCCATGGCTAACATAGACCAGTTATGATTCATCCTCATGAACTGTGGGTGGAGACTCCCTTCCTCTGAGACCACTTGTTAATTCAGATCAGTCACTCAGTTGTGTCCGACTCTTTGTAACCCCATGGACTACAGCACACCAGGCCTCCCTGTCCAACACCAGCTCCTAGAGTTTACTCAAATTCATATCCATCAAGTTGGTGATGCCATCCAACCATCTCATCCTCTGTCATCCCCTTCTCCTGCCTTCAATCTTTCCTAGCATCAGGATCTTTTCCAATGAGTCAGTTCTTCACATCGGGTGGCCAAAGTATTGGAGTTTCAGCTTTAGCATCAGTCCTTCCAATGAATATTCAGGACCAACTTCCTTTATGATGGACTGGTTGGATCTCCTTGCTGTCCGCAGGACTCTCAGGAGTCATCTCCATCACCACAGTTCAAAAGCATCAATTCTTTGGTGCTCAGCTTTCTTTATAGTCCAACTGTCACACCCATACATGACTCCTGGAAAAACCATAGCTTTGACTAGATAGACCTTTGTTGGCAAAGTAATGTCTCTGCTTTTTAATGAACTGTCTAGGTTTGTCATAGCTTTTCTTCCAAGGAGCAAGCATCTTTTAATTTCATGGCTGCAGTCACCATCTGCAGTGATTTTGGAACCCAAAAATATAAAGTCTGTCACTGCTTCTACTGTTTCCCCATCTATTTGCCATGAAGTGATGGGACCAAATGCCATGATCTGTTTTCTGAATGTTGAGTTTTAAGCCAACCTTTTCACTCTCCTCTTTCACTTTTATGAAGGGGCTCTTTAGTTCTTCTTTGCTTTCTGCCATAAGAGTGGTGTCATCTGCATATCTGAGGTTACTGATATTTCTCCTGGCAATCCTGATTCCAGCTTGTGCTTCTTCCAGCCTAGCATTTCTTATGATGTACTCTGCATATAAGTTAAATAAGCAGGGTGACAGTACACAGCCTTGAGGTACTCCTTTCCCGATTTGGAACCAGTCTGTTGTTCCATGTCCAGTTCTAACTGCTGTTTCTTTACCTGCATAGAGATTTCTCAGGAGGCAAGTAAGATGGTCTGGTATTCCCATTTCATGAGGAATTTTCCACAGTGTGTTGTGATCCACACAGTCAACAGCTTTAGCGTAGTCAATAAAGCAGAAGTAGATGTTTTTCTAGATCTAAAACATTTTTCTTGCTTTTTCAATGATCCAATTGACGTTGGCAATTTTATCTCTGGGTCCTCTAAATCCAGCTTGAACATCTGGAAGTTCACGGTTCATGTACTGTTGAAGCCTGGCTTGGAGAATAATGAGCATTACGTTGCTAGTGTGAGAGATGAATGCAATTGTGCAGTATTTTAAACATTCTTGGCATTGCCTTTCTTTGGGATTGGAATGAAAATTGACATTTTCTAGTCCTCTGACCACTGCTGAGTTTTCCAAATTTGCTGGCATATTGAGTGCAGCACTTTCACAGCATCATCTTTTAGGATTTGAAATAGCTCAACTGGAATTCCATCACCTCCACTAGCTTTGTTCATAGTGATGCTTCCTAAGGCCCACTTGACTTCACATTCCAGGATATCTGCCTCTAGGTGAGTGATCACACCATCGTTATTATCGGGTCATGAAGATCTTTTTTGTATGGTTTTTCTGTGTATTCTTGCCACCTCTTCTTAATATCTTCTGCTTCTGTTAGGTCGATACCATTTCTATCCTTTATTGTGCCCATCTTTACATGAAAATTCCCATGGTATCTCTAATTTTCTTGAAGAGATCTCTAGTCTTTCCCATTCTATTGTGACCGGTGATAGAAGTAAAGTCTAATGCCATAAAGAGCAATGTTGCATAGGAACCTGCAATGTTAGGTCCATGAATCAAGGAAAATTGAAAGTGGTCAAAAAGGAGGTGGCAAGAGTGAACGTCGACATTCTAGGAATCAGCAAACTAAAATGGACTGGAATGGGTGAATTTAATTCAGATGATCATTATATCTACTACTGTGGACAAGAATCCCTTAGAAGAAATGGAGTAGCTGGATAACTACCCTCACTGGCACCCTCTGTTGGCTCCACTGATAACAGATTAGAATTCCCAGAATGTTTCTATTTAAAGCAGTTCAACCAACACAGAATTCTTCAAATTGCAGTTCAAAAGAATGTCTCAAAGATCTTGTCTTTGATTCCACTTTGTGTTTTCTCCAGTTTGGGAACAAAGGGTCATTGCTGTGGTTAAAGTAAAATAAAATACAACTCTTAAGGAGTTGTTCGGGTGTAGGTAAAAATAAGAATCTTCACTCCAAAAAGCAATGTCACTTGAATATCCAGACTATTTCATAAGGTGTACTAGAAATTGATCATCTCTACCATCAGAAAGAACACAAATAACAAGTGTTGGCAAGGATGTGGGAAAAAGAGAGCCTCCTACGGTGCTGATGGGAATGTAAATTGGTGCAGCCACTGTGGAAAACAATATGGAGGTTTCTCAAAAAAACTAAAAGTTTGACCTAGCAATTCCACTCCTGAATATATATCCAAAAAAATAACCCCACAACACTAATTTGAAAAGATACGTACACCAAATGTTTATAGCACCATTGTTTATAATTGCCAAGATAAGGAAGCAATCCAAATGTCCAACAGGTGAATAAATAAAGAAGATGCAGTATATACACACACACAAATACACACACACACACACACAGAGTGGAATACTACTCACACAGAAGAAAGAATGAAATTTCTCCATTTGCAACAACATGGCTGAACTTGGAGGGCCTTAGGCCAAATGAGATAAATCAGGGAAAGACAATTATTGTATGGTATCACTTATATATGCAGCTTTTAAAATGCAGAAAGCAAGTGAGTATATTTAAAAAAAGAAAAAAGAAAACAGACTCACAGATAAGAGAACAAACTAGTGGTTACCAGTGGCAGGGTGGGGCAACGTGGCGGGGAGGGGAGATACAAACTATTGGGTATAACATAGGCTCAAGGATGTATTGTACAACATGGGGAATATACCCAATATTCTGTAAGAATTGTAAATGGAAAGTAACCTTTAAAATTGTATTAAAAACAAAATAATTTAAGCTCTTAAATTTCAAGCTACTTCACTTTAGCATTTTTGTTCATTTATTCAACTAGCATTTCTTAAACTTGCAGATGAGTTATTCTTTCCTTATCCTTCTTTGGTATTTGATAGCATCTCTATTTTATCACTTATCACACTCTGTTGAGGGGGAAAAGAACACTGTTTAATGTCTGTATCCCACAGCAGTTGGCTATAGGCTCCTTGGGAATATCTGTCTGGATTAGGCTTGACACTTGAAATATAAAAATGGTATGTCACACAGTCATTCGCTTAAAAGACTTTCCAGTTGAGAAGATGAGACAAAAGTGTACATTAATATTCTCGTTTAGAACCACAAAGGCTTGTAATAGTCTATGTATTTTATTACTTCACTAGAAATTTCAAACTTTTTGGAGAAAAATCCTAATCATCTTAAAAGCAAGGACAGACCATCTCATGCAGCTTTGTCCTATTTGTAGTTAATGCTCATTGAGTCTTTGTTGGATATAATGATATAATTTGACAGACATATAGAAGGCTTCTAAGGTCAGGCACTATATCATACATACATACAACCTTTCCATCTTATATAATGTCCTGCATATAGTTAGGCAGTTATTAAACCTGGAAGTTCTCAGGAGAACTAACTTAACTCCAAAGTGTTTTAGCTCTATAAATGACTGATTAATCCAAGAAAAAGAAAGTCCTGGCTAATAATCTTTAAATCAGATGCCTTGCCCAGAAACTGGGCAGGGCTGCATTTAAAACAGCAGCAAGTAAGTGAAATAGGGAGGTTAGAGTGTAAACTGACATTAAAATAGAATGTGTTCAGATGAAATTATAGCTGGATAAGGGCACCAAGAATTTTATCAGGTCAAATTGTTCCCATAAATTATAGATGTTTTGCTGGGTAAAATGATCCCATGAGTCTCCTGAGCCTCTGTGCTAAATCTGGTCCTTCACTTGAAAACCGGACCTCATTGTGCAAGCAAGGAATAGAATGATTAAAAGGAAACGAGAGCAAAGACAGAGACTTATTTCTGCTCTCTTCCCTAAACCAGAGGATGAGTGAATGCTGAAACTACAGAAACGATCACTGACTATTTCTCTGGCAGAATTATTCTCTAGAGTCATAGTTCATTAGCTTTGGCGGTTTTCTTTTTCTGTTTAAGTTCAGGACAGGCTGGTATGCCAGGACTGATGATATTGAAGAATGCTTTAAAAAAAGTCTGTCTCAAATTGCTAACTAACAATGAAGAAAGATTTTTCATAGATAACTCTAAGTAACTAAAAACGTACTGATGTGTTAAAACAAAAACTAAAGTATATAAAGAAATGCACTATACTCTTCATTTTACCATGGAACTGAGATCGTGTCAGTTTTTATATTTATAAATCACAGCACTGAAGGAAGGATCACCTATGCATATTTACTTAATTTGCTTTGTTTTCTGTAACTTGCTAGTGGAGCTGCAGGTGAGCTTGGAAACAGCTGGATTCTAAACATTGGCATTTGGAACCTCTTATGATATATGCCACTGATTCTATGTGATTGTATGTAGTGTGTACCATCAACTTCTGAAGGTCTGGTCTTGAAGTACCAGTACTTTCAGGATATAAATACCCTGGACTAAATGAGAATAAGTCGTTTATCTGGTGAAAAGAAAAGTATAGAAACTTTAGATACTTAAACTTTGCAATCAGTTACACACCCCTGGTGATATCCATTCTGTCCTATTTTCTGTCATAGGAGACCAACTCCACTGTGAAACAAAACTGCATTGTAAATTACATGAATGTATCCTGTATCCTATATAACAACCATTAAACTTAGTAGTGCTCTCACTGCTATATACCTCCTCACTTTATTTTTTTATCTATTAAAAAATCCACAGATTTTTTTAATTTTGAGAAATATTACCTTTTATGACATAGAGGTTATAGAAACTTCTACTTTATAGAAACCAAACTTATCATCATCATTTGTTTTGCTACTTAATGTACCTTTGGTGGCCACAAGACTGGAAAAGGTTAGTTTTCATTCCAATCCCAAAGAAAGACAATGCCAAAGAATGCTCTAACTACCACACAATTGCACTCATCTCACATGCTAGTAAAGTAATGCTCAAAATTCTCCAAGCCAGGCTTCAGCAATACGTGAACCGTGAACTCCCTGATGTTCAAGCTGGTTTTAGAAAAGGCAGAGGAACCAGAGATCGAATTGCCAACATCTGCTGGATCATGGAAAAAGCAAGAGAGTTCCAGAAAAACATCTATTTCTGCTTTATTGACTATGCCAAAGCCTTTGACTGTGTGGATCACAATCAACTGTGGAAAATTCTTCAAGAGATGGGAATACCAGACCACCTGACCTGCCTCTTGAGAAATCTGTATGCAGGTCAGGAAGCAACAGTTAGAACTGGACATGGAACAACAGACTGGTTCCAAATAGGAAAAGGAGTACGTCAAGGCTGTATATTGTCACTCTGTTTATTTAACTTCTATGCAGAGTACATCATGAGAAACTCTGAGTGGATGAAGCACAGCTGGAATCCAGATTGCTGGGAGAAATATCAATCACCTCAGATATGCAGATGACACCACCCCTACGGCAGAAAGTGAAGAGGAACTAAAAAGCTTCTTGATGAAAGTGAAAGAGGAGAGTGAAAAAGTTGGCTTAAAGCTCAACATTCAGAAAACGAAGATCATGGCATCTGGTCCCATCACTTCATGGGAAATAGATGGGGAAACAGTGTCAGACTTTATTTTGGGGGGCTCCAAAATCACTGTAGATGGTGACTGCAGCCATGAAATTAAAAGACGCTCACTCCTTGGAAGAAAAGTTAGGACCAACCTAGATAGCATATTCAAAAGCAGAGATATTACTTTGCCAACGAAGGTCCATCTAGTCAAGGCTATGATTTTTCCTGTGGTCGTGTATGGATGTGAGAGTTGGACTGTGAAGAAAGCTGAGTGCCGAAGAACTGATGCTTTTGAACTGTGGTGTTGGAGAAGACTCTTGAGAGTCCCTTGGACTGCAAGGAGATCCAACCAGTCCATTCTGAAGGAGATCAGCCCTGGATTTCTTTGGAAGGAATGATGCTAAAGCTGAAACTCCAGGCCACCTCATGCGAAGTTGACTCATTGGAAAAGACTTTGATGCTGGGAGGGATTGGGGGCAGGAGGAGAAGGGGACGACAGAGGATGAGATGGCTGGATGGCATCACGGACTCGATGGACGTGAGTCTGAGTGATCTCCGGGAGTTGGTGATGGACAGGGAGGTCTGGAGTGCCGCAATTCATGGGGTCGCTAAGGGTCAGACGCAACTGAACTGAAACTGAACTGTACCTTCAAAGTGCAACTTTCCTAGCCTGTGGATGCTTGAAAGCACTTTTCACTTTAGGAGGATTTCTCATATTCTGAAATACAAGATACCTTGGAGGTAGTGTGGGCTGTCAGAAGCATGTCCTGTGTGCGGCCATGCCACCTCCCACAACCATAGCAGATGCTGATTCTTTTTTTGGTAGCTTCAGACTCAGAATCCTTTTCTATCCATGCTTCAGGCAGCCACCATCAGTTGATTAGTGGTTAACATTAAAAATCAAAACTTTTTAAACACTTGTTCAAGGTTTCTATCTCTCAAGGATAAAATTTTGCCTTTGAGATCCAAAGATGTACCTACAAACTCAGACCCCCCAATAAAAATTGATAAAATTATAAAGCCCACAGGATTTTCCTTTCCATAAGAACTCAAAAAATACTTGGCACAATTTGCAATAAAGGGAAACAAATTTGGGATATTTTTACCTTTTCTATCCAACTTGGAACTGTGAGTTTAATTGCTACCCAACCTAGATAGTGAATTGACATTTAGTTGATAATTTTCATCAAGTTCAGCAAGGTCAGCATTGTTGTTCTGAAGAGAGAAGAGAGGAAATTAGCACTGAATATCTTCTATTTGTCAAGATACTATATTTTTTCAATTTTTATATTTTTTCCTTACAATGGTTTCTAGGAGAAATAAGAAATCTTGTTTACTCTTGAGGAAATTGAGACCTAGAAGATTAAATTACTTACTCAAGTCATACAACACTTAAGTGGCAATCCAAAATCCAAACCAATTTGCAACTCTCAACAAGGACGTTGGCTGTTTTATGAAACATTAAATATTCTGTTTGTTCATTTGTTTGAATTCTGTGTATTCCTATATTGAGCTAGCAGATTCTAAGGAAGTAAATCCATAGATTAGAAATTCTGGATTTGTCTCACCAGTTCCTAGAGATCTTAGTTAAGCTTTGTTCCTGTGTGCGAGTCACAGACAAGGAATTAAACCCTTCACTGATGTAAAAAAAAAAAATTTTAATTTAAAAATGCCATGTAAACATAATGCCATGTAAAATAACAATAATACTCAATGTAGAGGATTTTCTTTTCAAATACTAGCTGTTTTTGTTTTATGAATTATTTAAATCTTAGAATTACCTTTCTCAATGAACATAAAAGTACCTCCTGGGATTTTGGTTGCATAGAATCTATTGATTAGTTTATGAAGAATTGACATAGTTATGATATTATGCATTATCTATATTTACTTAACCTTCAGTGATTTCTTTTTGTAATATTTTATAGTTTTCTATGCAGAGGTTTCATACCTCTTTTGTTAAATTTATTCCTAGAATTTAAGGATTTTCATGTGTTTTAAAGTTTTATTTTCTACTTGTTTCTAATCATATAATAATTAATATTTTATATTAGCCTTTTATCCAGCATGCTTTCTGAGTTCACCTATTAATTCTAGATTATAAATCTTTTGGATTGTGTACTTAGAAAATATGTAATTTGTGAAGTCCTTATACTTTTTGCTTTTTCTAGCTCATGTCATCTTTTAGGACCGCCAGCACAATTTTCAATAACAGTGGTGATATCAAGTATCTCTATCTCATTTCTAGTTTCAGAGGGAAAGCTTTTAATATTTCACCATTGTTGTTTCATGTAGGTTTTATGTTGGCACTCTTTATTAGTTTAAGAAAATTCCCATTTTACTGTTAGTTTGTTAAGAAATTTTAAAATTGTTTTAGCCATATGCATGCTAAGTTGCTTCAGTCATGTTCCAGCTCTTTTTGACCCTATGGACTGTAGGGTCCTCTGTCCTCCAGGCTCCTCTGTCCATGGGATTCTCCAGGCAAGGATACTGGAATGAATTGCCATGGCCTCCTCCTGGGGATCTTCCCAGCCTAGGGATCTTCCCAGCCTAGGGATCAAACCCACATCTCTTATGTCTCTTGCATTGGCAAGCATGTTCTTTACCACTAGCGTCACCTGGGAAGCCCCAGTTTTAGCTGTGCTGCTGCTAAGTCGCTTCAGTCGTGTCCGACTCTGTGCGACCCCATAGACGGCAGCCCACCAGGCTCCCCCGTCCCTGGGATTCTCCAGGCAAGAACACTGGAGTGGGTTGCCATTTCCTTCTCCAATGCATGAAAGTGAAAAGTGAAAGTGAAGTCGCTCAGTAGTGTCCGACTCTTAGCGACCCCATGGACTGCAGCCTGCCAGGCTCCTCCGTCCATGGGATTTTCCAGGCAAGAGTACTGGAGTGGGGTGCCATTGCCTTCTCCTAGTTTTAGCTGTAGGTAGGTGTTAAATTTTATAAATTCTTTTTTCTTATCTGTTTAATTGATCATACGATTTTTATTTGTTAAAGTGAGAAATTACATTTGCTGGTTTTTTTCATGTTAAAATAGTTTTGCATTTCTAAAATAAACCCTGCTTGGTTATGACATACTACTTTTTTTTTTCTTAATTTGCTACTGGGTTTGATATCTTTTAAGATAAAATTGCATTTGTGTTCTTAAAATAGAAACCTTTAGTTTTCTTTTCCTATAATGTATCTGACAGGTTTTTGTAACAAGATTATCCTTCTTTTATATAATGAGGTAGGAAGCATTTCTTTCTTTTCTGTTCTCTTTAGAATTTAAGATTAACCCTGTTCTTTATAGAGAGCAGCAGATGAGATGGTTAGATAGCATCACTGACTCAACGGACATGAATCTGAACAAGTGCCAAGAGATAGCAAAGGACAGGGAAGCCTGGTGTGCTGCAGTTCACAGGATTGCAGAGTCAGACACAATTAAGCAACTAAACAACAACAATTGTTTATAAATATTTGGAAATTTTTACTGGTGAACTATTAATAACCTCAATCAGTAGAGGTTTTGTCATGAAAAGATTAATTTTTACTGCAAATTTAATTTTTAAAGTAAGTATAGAAAATTTTTAATTTTCTGAATCTTCTTGTGTTAAGGTTTGGTACATTATACTTTTCAAGCAACTTGTTCTTTTATGTGAATTTTTTAATTTAGTGGATAAAGCTAAATATCTTCTTTTGATCCTTTTAATTTAGTGCATAAAGAATCTGGAATGATGTGTTACAGATGAAATGATTCATTTCTCATTTTGGTAATATGTTTGTTCTTTTTCTCTTTTAAATATTTTGCTAGTAACTTATCATTTTTATTAGTCTTTTCCAAAAAATCAACTCATATTATATACTTTTGTTATATATTTCTTTCTATTTTATTTACTTCTGTTCTCAAAATTATTATCTCCCTTTAACTTCTTTCAGTAAAATTTCATTTATTTTCAAACTTCTTCAGGAAAGATACTTAAATAATTAATTTCAGGATTTTTCCCTTCATATATTTGGTACTATAAATTTTTTTCTAACTGTATCCAAAAAAGTGTTATATTTTCATCATTTTTCAGTTTAAAATTTTCTAATGTTCATAATTATTTCCCCATTGATTTAATAAGATGTTTTAAATATTTTGAAGTATGTTTGTAGAAGTAGTTAGAAATGTTCTCGTTTTTTTGATTCTGTGTGTGCTCCGTCTCTCAGTCATGTCTGGCTCTCGGCGACTGCATGGACTGTAGCCCACCAAGCTCCTCTGTCCTTGGAATTTTCCAGACAACAATACTGGAGCAGATTGTCATTTCCTACTCCAGGGGATCTTCCCAACCCAGGCATCAAACCTGCAGGTCTTGCTTTGGCAGGTGGATTCTTAAATTTAGCTTAATTCCATAGTGGTCAGAAAACATATCTGAGTTAGTTCAATTTTTTAAATTGCTGTGCTGTGACTTTTTCCCTATGGCCCACCATTTTATCAATATTAGCAAGCTTTTCAGATGCACCTGGAAGGAATGTACACTCTGCCATTCTCAAGTGTAACATTTCATATATATCATATCAAGTTTGTTAATCTTGTATTCAGATAGACCTTGTCTTCACTGATGTTATCCTATCACTTTGTGAGAGAGGTGTGCTAAACTTTCTTGTTAAGTTTGCATATTTGTCTATTTCTGTTTTTGGTTCTTTTAAGATTTACTCTGGTATAATTTGCCTTATGTGTTTTAAAATTTAGAATTATTACATCTTCCTGAAGGCCCGAACCTTGTAACATTATAGAATGACTTTTTTTAATGTCTAAAAATGCCTTTTGCTTCCATATTTACAGTTTCTACAATGGTTTTCATTTGGCTTTTGAAGTTACTATTTGTGTTATGTTCCCCTTTTGCCTTTACCTTTTGTTGTTGTTCTTCTTAAGCAACACATAGTTATTTTTAATCTTGTCTGAAAAATGTCCTTTAATGAGAGCATTTAGACCACTTACAATTGATGTAATTATTAGCATCTTTAGGCATGTCTACTGCCAATGGTTTAATTTCTCTTGTTCTACCTTTACATATTTCTGTTTGCTTTGCTTTTATTAAACATTATCTTTTTAAAATTTATTCATTTTAATTGGAGGCTAATTACAATATTGTAGTGGTTTTGCCATACTTTGCCTTGAATCAGCCACGGGTGTACATGTGTTCCCATCCTGAACCTGCCTCCCACCTCCCTCCCTATCCCATCCCTCTGTGTCATCCCAGTGCACCAGCCCCAAGCACCGTGTGCCATGCATCAAACCCGGACTGGCGATCTGTTTCAAATATGATAATATACATGTTTCAATACCATTCTCCCAAATCATCCCATCCTCGCCCTCTCCCACAGAGTCTAAAAGACTGTTCTATACATCTGTGTCTCTTTTGCTGTCTCGCACATAAGGCCATCATTACTATCTTTCTATATTATCTTTATTAAGTTCTCTTGTTACACATTCTTTTACTCCTCCTTTGCTTTACCTATATTCTTTATATTTCTCTTTATTTTCAGTAGAAGTTACAACATGAATCCTTAACTTTATTTAGAATCTAATATATATAAATATTTTTGCCACTTGCTAAATATTTTTACAGCCTCAGATCCCTCTATTACCATTTACTACAACTACCTTTTAAAATTAGTATTCCATATGGGTACTACATACTATTACTTCCATCATCTTAAGAATGCATTCCTTCTTCTACCGGAGTGGTAGCAGTTAAAATGGGTAAAATTAATCAAAATACAGAAGTTATGAAGTATCTACATTTCTTCAATGATTTTTTTTAATATTTCTTAAAGGAGTCACTTGGATTCAAAGACTGCAATGAGCATTCAAGACAGTATCTGTGAGGAAAAGGAGACATTTCAAAGAATAGAAAGTTGGTATTCAACTTCAAGTGAAGTGTGTGGTTTAAGAAGCTGCGTTGAGAGTGTAGAAGAACTTGGTAGCTACTCTAGCATCAGTTTTAATTACCTTGTCTCTTTAAGGTGAAATATGTTTTATGTTATGTCTAAGAGTTCAGCAAGCCCAGGGGAGGTGGAAGAGAAGAACAGGAGGGTGGGTGAGAAGTGACTAGATGGCAATAAGATCATTTGAACTATTGAATAATTTTTTTTATCAATGAAAGTTGGGTGCTTTTCGTGAAAAATATTTCAGGATGTGAATACTAAAGTGTATACAGAATCATTTAAACAGTTAAAGTTGTTGGAAGTTGACTTTATCATGTTCAAAGCCCAAAGTATGTAACACCGACAGTTACTGAAGAAAATTGAGATGCCTGTCTGTAATTCATGATTTAGAGTTAATAAATTGGAAGCTTCAATTGTCATTTTAATCACTGAAGTTACCAATGCTAGAATTACAGAAGTGACAGTTAGAAATCACCTGAAAAAAAATAATAAAATAAAATTAGTATTCCATTGAATTTTAATTTCTGTATATATTTTAAATCCTGCCAAATATTATTGCTCTTTTGTGTGATCAGTATTTATTTTTATCTGTGAATATTTTTGTTCATTCTTTTGGTCTTTATTTCTTTCTACAGTCTTGTATTTCCTTCTAGGATCAGGACCGATTTTCTTCTCCCTGAAGAACTCCATTTATTATATCTTTTAGTACTCTTGCCTGGAGAATCCCAGGGATGGAGGAGCCTGGTAGGCTGCAGTCCATGGGGTCGCTGAGAGTCAGACACGACTGAGCGACTTCCCTTTCACTTTTCACCTCCATGCATTGGAGAAGGAAATGGCAACCCACTCCAGTGTTCTTGCCTGGAGAATCCCAGGGATGGGGGAGCCTGGTGGGCTGCCATCTGTGGGGTCGCACAGAGTCGGACACGACTGAAGCCAGTTAGCAGCAGCAGCAGCAGCAGTCCATTTCTAGTCTTGACAAATTCTCTACTTTTTTTCTGTCTGGAAATGTCTTCATTTCACACTCACTTTTAAAAGATATTTTTGTTTTGTGTAGAAATATGGGTTGTGAGTTTCTCTCTTTCAGTGCTTTGGGGATATTGTGCCATATCTTATGGCTTCAGTTATTTCTGTTGAGAAAATGTGTCTTTTATTCTGTGGCTATTTTTAAGATTAACTCTTTATTTTGATGTTCAGCATTTTGTTATGTTGTGCATAGGTAGATTTCTTTTGTTGTGAGATCATACTGCCTCTTAAATCTATAACCTGACATCTTTTTATAATTTTGAAAAAAACTCAGCCAAAATTTTTTCCGTTATTGCTTTTGCTCCATTTTCTCACTCCTCTCCATCTAGACTCCAGTCACATGTTATTAAAAGTTTGCTTATGTTCTATATGTCTTTTATGCTCTTTTTTCTTTTTTTCTAAATCTTGTGCTTGAGTTTTGATATTTTCTATTAATTGATCTCTCAGGTCATAAAATCTCTTGAGTTCTGTCTACTGTTAAACCCATTGAATAGACTTTTAAATTTTAGTCATTGTGTTTTCTGTTCCTCAACTTCCATTTGACACTTGTCATTTATTTTCTTGACTACATTAATAATCCCAGTGATATTTAAAGTCAGTGACAGTGCCAATATCTGGGTCAACTGTAGATCTGTTTCTATTACCTGTTTTTTCTTGATCCTGCTTCTTGCTACACTTGGAAAGTTTGAATAAATGTGGGCATTGCATATGAGACTTTTGAGGCTGTGGATATTTTCTTCCTACTGGGAAGATTCTCCCATCCTCTTGCTAATATCAGAGGGGCAAGTTATCTCTACCCTGTAAGAACCTAAGCCATCTTGTAGCTCTTTTGAAATCTTTGTATGTGTCTTACTGTTTCTTTCCTGACACCCCATTAGGAACTTCAAGGTTTCCAGTAAGAGTTTAGGGTGCCCCCCAAGGACCTTTTTTTCAATAAGTCATGAACTCTCATTTTTATATCTCCAATACCTTGAGATTGTCAAAACCTTCTCTGTAGTTTTTAGCTGCTTTTTGTGGTCCTCTTAACCTTTTGCCCTATATGGTAAATGTCTTGAAAAGACAGCAGGTGTTTGATATTGGCTACACTCTTTTGTGTGTATCTCATATCTAAAGATGGAGAAGGCAATGGCACCCCACTCCAGTACTCTTGCCTGGAGAATCCCATGGATGGAGAAGTCTGGTAGGCTACAGTCCATGGGGTCATGAAGAGTCGGACATGACTGAATGACTTCACTTTCACTTTTCACTTTTGTGCATTGAAGAAGGAAATGGCAACCCACTCCAGTGTTCTTGCCTGGAGAATCCCAGGGATGGAGGAGCCTGGAGGGCTGCCGTCTCTGGGGTCGCACAGAGTGGGACATGACTGAAGTGACTTAGCAG
Source organism: Oryx dammah (assembly GCF_014754425.2). Taxonomy (NCBI): domain Eukaryota; kingdom Metazoa; phylum Chordata; class Mammalia; order Artiodactyla; family Bovidae; genus Oryx; species Oryx dammah. The sequence goes on from NW_024070189.1 coordinate 86,227,303, forward strand.
CAGCAGCAGCATATCTAAAGAATATTGGCATCCTGGCTCACATCCACCTCCCATAGCAGCCTAAATCTCAAATTCTGTCTCCGTATTCCTGAGTTTGCTTAAAACTCTGATGACTTCTCTCCCACCCTTGTTCTGTAAGCCTGATACAGGTTTCTAAGAATTGGCAAATCCCCTGAGAGGAAAAGTGGCCTGAAGGAAATTGTGCTTCTCATCTTTCTGCAATGTAGATCCTCTTGTCTTGGTTGATTCATTATCTCTCTGACCCTTCAAATCGTTTCTTTTTTGTAGCTTTTTTTTAGTTTTTCTAATTGTTCTCAGTGAAAGCATTGATCTTCTACAAGCTACTCTATCAAGCCAAAAGCAGATGTCTGTGTAGTTACATTTTTTCCTCTCTGCATGCTTCAGTTAACTAATGAGTTCTGAAGACTATTGTTGCTTAAATACTCCAGACCTCAGGACTCCTAAATGTTCTCTTTGCATAAGAGAGTATTCTTTATAGAACTAAACCCACAATTGCAGATACTGCTCAAGAGTGCCATTAAGGATGTGGGAAGGGTCAGAAGGAAGGCCAGTATTGCCTCACAACATAGGCCAAGAGGGGACATTTGCTTTTCCAACCTCCTGTCTTTATCTTCTATGCTTCCTTTTACCAAACTAATTAGTGTAGTGTCATTCTTTCTAAATTTTATCTTCTAGGGCACAGCCTAGTCTTGGTGACAGGAGATATGTTAAAATTTTTGTTTATATGGAGTATTTTCCAACAGATACCAGTTACATAGATTATAATATGAATGGGACGCCAATGCTCATGCAGTTTAGTCCAGGGTTTTCCTTACTTAGATCATCCTAGCACAGTGTTCTGTGCCCCACACCATGGTCCTTTATATCAGTTCTTCCTTGCCCCTTCCCCTGTTCCTGTCTGTACTTTGCCTTTTGTTTGCCAGTGACTAGAAGGTTAAATTCTGTAGCTAACAGATAATGTAATCTTAATAGGTTAATATGTTATACTTCTCAATTTAGTTTTTAAAGAGTTCCATTGATAGTTGAAAATTTTACAGTAAAAAAAAATGACTTTCACATTATCAGATTTTTATCCTGCATAATGATAGAGACAATAAAGGCTTTAGGTTGAATTTAAATGATGACTATTTAATCCCAAATAATTCCAAGTGGCGCTAATGGTAAAGAACCCACCTGGCGATGCAGGAAACATAAGAGATGTGTGTTCAGTCCCTGGGTCAGGAAGATCCCCTGGAGAAGGAAATGGCAACCCGCCCAAGTATTTTTGCCTGGAGAATCCCATGTACAGAGGAGTCTGGTGGGCTACAGTCCATGGAGTCACACACGGTCAGACATGACTGAAGTTACTTTGCACATTTAATCATACTGGCAACCAATTATGCCATATGTGTCTCTAAGAACTAGCAAGAAGATGGATAGTTATCTGTTTTTAGTTTATTTCTCTTCAGTTTACTTTATTTATTTCCAGTTCCCATACAATCCAAACAGTTGGATTTAACAGAATTTTACTTATAAATTTTTGAGTATGTATGGTAATGTTTAGTTTGTCATATTTTTTACTAAACTAAGCATAATAGACATTTATTTTTGAATATTTTGCAGCACATTTGTCAATGTTTGTGATATTTTTAATCATTCCAGTCAACTTTTCAATCACTTGTCCTTCTTTATCCTAGTACTTAATTATTCAGAGTGTCGGAAACTTAATTTAATTGCTGTACAAGGTGAAATTGAATCGCAGACTTCATGAGAAGCATATTATAAATGTCCTATTGCATTTAATAAAATGAATAACCTTGTAATCAATTTTGATGGCTTCTATAAAGAATTATTTAGAACTATTTTTAAAAAACAGCTACATACAAACCACTAAGTGAAGTAAGTCAAAGACAAATATCATATGATATCACTTATATGCAGAATCTAAAAAAAAAAGTTATATAAATGAACATATTTACAAAACAGAAACAGACTCACAAATTTAGAAAACAAACTTACCAGGGTGGAAGAATGGGGAGTAGGGATAGATGGGGAGCTTGAGATTGACCTGTGCACACTGCTGTATTTAAAATAAATAACCAACAAGGACCTACTGTATAGCACAGGGAACTTGGCTCAATACGCTGCAATAGCCTAAATGGGAAAAGAATTTGAAAAAGAATAGTTGCATGTATATGTATAACTGAATCATTTTGCTGTATACCTGAAACTAACACAACTTTGTTAATCAACTATATTCTAATATAAAACAAACAGTTTTAGAAAATAGTTGCCCACAACACAAATACTTTATCTAGTTCTATATGTAAATAACAAATGAAAGAAATCATGTCATCAGAAGGGTATATGCAGATGTCTTTTAGTGAATCTGGAAATGGTATGTACCTTAATGTGGTGACACAGGAAGGTACTGACTATCAGGAAAAAGGTGGTAAGATCTATTCCATTCTTCTGAAGGTCAGTTTTCTGCAAAATTAAATGTGGATATACAACCTTTGATGCATATTTATTTATAAAGCCATTTTTAAAACACAGATTAAGAAGATTAAACATAGATCAAGAAAACAGCTTATAGCATAATGATTATAATATTATGGATTTTTATAATGCTATAACATGGATTGTTATACATAACATAATGAATTGTTAAAAGGCGAGCCAATGCAAAGATCAAAGAATAGAGCTTTGGCAGCCATTCCAGAAGCTCTCCACATTCTCGTTATCAATCACAAATCCTTCTTCATAAAATTTACCTCTATTCTGATTTTCAACAGTTAGAACTGGACATGGAACAACAGACTGGTTCCAGATAGGAAAAGGAGTACGTCAAGGCTGTATATTGTCACCCTGCTTATTTAACTTCTATGCAGAGTACAGCATGAGAAACGCTGGGCTGGAAGAAACACAAGCTGGAATCAAGATTGCCGGGAGAAATATCAATCACCTCAGATATGCAGATGACACCACCCTCATGGCAGAAAGTGAAGAGGAGCTAAAAAGCCTCTTGATGAAAGTAAAAGAGGAGAGCGAAAAAGTTGGCTTAAAGCTCAACATTCAGAAAACAAAGATCATGGCATCTGGTCCCATCACTTCATGGGAAATAGATGGGGAAACAGTGGAAACAGTGTCAGACTTTACTTTGGGGGGCTCCAAAATCACTGCAGATAGTGACTGCAGCCATGAAATTAAAAGACGCTTACTCCTTGGAAGAAACGTTATGACCAACCTAGATAGTATATTCAAAAGTAGAGACATTACTTTGCCGACTAAGGTCCGTCTAGTCAAGGCTATGGTTTTTCCAGTAGTCATGTATGGATGTGACAGTTGGACTGTGAAGAAGACTGAGCACCGTAGAATTGATGCGTTTGAACTATGGCGTTGGAGAAGACTCTTGAGAGTCCCTTGGACTGCAAGGAGATCCAACCAGTGCATTCTGAGGGAGATCAACCCTGGGATTTCTTTGGTAGGAATGCTAAAGCTGAAGCTCCAGTACTTTGGCCACCTCATATGAAGAGTTGACTCATTGGAAAAAGACTCTGATGCTGGGAGGGATTGGAGGGAGGAGAAGAGGGAGACGACTGAGGATGAGATGCCTGGATGGTATCATGGACTCGATAGATGTGAGTCTGAGTGAACTCCGGGAGTTGGTGATGGACAGGGAGGCCTGGCATGCTGCGATTCATGGGGTCGCAAAGAGTCGGACACGACTGAGCAACTGAACTGAACTGAATGTCTTTGCATTTCTTTAAACATTTCCACCCAAATGTGTGTCTCTAAACACTATAATTAATTGTGCCCATTTTTAAAATATTATTTTTAAAGTATTTCTTAGTCTAAATATTCTCCCCACATCTCTTGTTATGTTCTTTATTAATTGGCTAAACCTAGATTATTTGACCTGTAGAGATCCTCCACTCTAGATTTTGCTGATTACAATGACATGTCCTTGTTTTGGTGTGTTAATTGCTTCCCAGAATGCTGTTAGGCGATTTGGAAGAGCTGTGAAATTTGGACTAATAAGAGAAGCCATTCATCATTCACTAGCATCTATACATAGTACAAAATCTTTTTGCCCAGTCACTAAAAAGCAGCGAGTGTGATTCAAATGGTCAGTTTGTGTGACACTTTCCAGCAATCCTTTTGTGAGGTGATCATAAATGAATACGATCAATGAAGCTTTCAGTTTAATAAAAGGCTAAGATATGTGTGCTTATGCACATGGACTTGATTTTCTGACTCCCCCTTCTTCCTGGCTGATTGCTCATTGTGTCAGTTAGGGAGACAATAAGAAGTAGATTAACAGTGAATTAATATCCCCTGGGACAGTATTTCTCAAAATGTGTGTTGGAGAACACTAATGGCCCTTGGTATATTAATACATGGCCCCCCAAAAAAGGCATCTGTAGTTAAATAAGTTTGGAAAATGCCAAGTGACAGTGCTCTTGAGCATATTAATGTTGCTGAAAAATCCTGCATTAAATAAAATTGTTTAATTTTGGCTAACTTATTTTTCTAAATTTCTTTGGCCAGAAAGGGCTTTGTCTGTTTACACTAATTATCTCATGATATCTTATGATACACAAATTAACCATAAATTTAGTTGGAAAATTATGATCAAGACTGTGTTGAATCTATAGAGCAAGTTGAAGAACATAGCCATGTTACCAATATTAAATCTTCTGATCCATGAACACCAGCCTTTCCACTTATTTATATCTTCTTTAATTTCTTTCAACAATGATTTGTGCTTTTCAGGCTACAGGTTTTACACTTTTTTGTTAAATTTATTCCTACATATTTTATTATTTTTTATACTCTTGTAAGTGGAATTGTTTTCTTAATTTTCTTTGGGGATTTTAAATCATAAGTGTATAGAATCACAATAAACTTTTTGTGTGTTGAGAGTCTTTTCTGCCTCTTTTCAACCTTTTGGACTTACTTGTTGTAATAATTATTAAACAGTTCCCTAGGCTTTTCTATACACAAGGTCATGTCGTCAAGAATGGCGTTTTATTTCTTCCTTTCCAATGTGGATGTCATTCACTTCATTTTCTTGCCTAATTGGCTTCATTAGGACCTTCAGTGTAATGTGGCATAGAAGTAATAAAAGTGGACATCCTTGTCTTGTTCCTGATCTTGAAGAGAAAGCATTCAGTATTCACCATTAAGTATGAATATATTAGCTGGACTATATTCAGCTTAGTCATGGTATATAATCCTCTTTACGTATTGCAGGATTTAGTTTGCTGGTTATTCTGTGAGTAGTTTTGTACCTATATTCTTAAGAGATACTGGTCTGTGGTTTTTTTTCTTGTGATTTTTTTGTCAGGTTTGGATTACTGGAGCTTCATAGAATGAGTTGGGAAGTGTTCCTTTCTGTTCTATTTTTTATGAAGAATTGATATCAATTCTTATTTAAACATTTGGCAGAATTCAGCAGTGAAGCCATCTGGGCTGGGGCTTTCCTTTGTGGATACTTTTTTGGTTACTAATTCAGTCTCTTTACTTGTTATAGATCTATTCAATTTGTTTATTCCTTCTTGAATCAGCTTGAGTAGTTTTCATCTTTTCAGTAATTTGTCCATTTCATCTAAGTTATCTAACTTATTAGCATACACTGTTCATAGTATTCCATAATAATAACTTTATTTCTGTAAGATGAATAGTAATGTCCTCTGTGTCATTCCTGATTTTAGCGATTTTAGTCTCCTCTCTTCCTTTATTAATAAGTCTTGCTAAAGTTCTGTTCATTTTTTCTATCTTTTTTGAGATATAATTGATATACAATATTGCATAAGTTTAAGGTATGCAGTGTGTTGATTTGATATACTTATTTATTATAAAATGATTACCACAGTAGCATTAGCTAAGACATTCTTCATATCACATAATTATCATCTTTTTTTGTGGTGATAACACTTAAGATGTACAGTTTTAGCAACTTTCAAGTGTAAAATACAATATTAATAACTATAATCACTATGTTGTATGCTAGATATCCATAACTTACTCATTGTATAGCTGGAAGTTTGTACTCTTAAAGGTTGTCAATTTTGATCTTTTCAAATAACCTACTTTTGGTTTCATTAATCTTATCCATTTTTTTCTATTCATTTTTCTTTTTACCTCTACTCTGGTCTTTATTCCTATATTCTGTTTGCTTTGGGTTTAGTTTTTCTCTCGAGTGTCTTAAGGTAGATGGTTATTGTACTGATTTGAGATCTTTCTTATTTTTTTATTTATAGGCATTTATGGCTATAAGTGTCTCTCTAAGCACTGCTTTTACAGCTGCATTTTGTTAGTTTTGACATTCTGTGTTTTCATTTCCATTTATCTCAAAAGTATTTTGTAATTTCTTTTCTGACATATTGATTATTTAGAACGGTGTTGTTTATCTTCCCTGGTGGCTCAGAGGTTAAAGCATCTGTCTGGAATGTGGGAGACCTGAGTTCGATCCCTGGGTCAGGAAGATCCCCTGGAGAAGGAAATGGCAACCCACTCCAGTACTCTTACCTGGAGAATCCCATGGAGGGAGGAGCCTGGTAGGCTGCAGTCCATGGGGTCGCAAAGAGTCGGACATGACTGAGTTTTGGCATTCTGTGTCTTCATTTCCTTTTATCTCAAAAGTATCTTGTAATTTCTTTTTTGACATATTGATTATTTAGAACTGTGTTGTTTAATATCCATGTATTTGTGAGCTTCCCAAATTTGTTTCTATTATTGAATTCTGATGTTATTTTATTATGGTTAGAGAATATTATGAGGTTTATTTTATAGCTTAGCATGTCACCTACTATGAGAATGTTCCGCGTGCTTTGGGAAAGAATGTATATTCTGTTGTTGTTGTTGAGTGGGGTAGTCTATTGCTAAGTCACTTCAGTCGTGTCCGACTCTGTGCGACCCCATAGACGGCAGCCCACCAAGCTCTGCCATCCCTGGGATTCTCCAGGCAAGAACACTGGAGTGGGTTGCCATCTCCTTCTCCAATGCATGAAAGTGAAAAGTGAAAGTGAAGTCGCTCAGTCGTGTCCGACCCTCAGCGACCCCATGGACTGCAGCCTTCCAGGCTCCTCTGTCCATTTCCAGTCAAGAGTACTGGAGTGGGGTGCCCTTGCCTTCTCTGGGGGTAGTCTATCAGTGCAGTTCAGTTCAGTCGCTCAGTCGTGTCTGACTCTTTGTGACCCCACGAATCGCAGCACGCCAGGCCTCCCTGTCCATCACCAACTCCCGGAGTTCACTCAGACTCACGTCCATCGAGTCCGTGATGCCATCGAGCCATCTCATCCTCAGTCGTCCCCTTCTCCTCCTGCCCCCAATCCCTCCCAGCATCAGAGTCTTTTCCAATGAGTCAACTCTTCGCATGAGGTGTCCAAAGTACTGGAGTTTCAGCCTTAGCATCATTCCTTCCAAAGAACACCCAGGGCTGATCTCCTTCAGAATGGACTGGTTGGATCTCCTTGCAGTCCAAGGGACTCTCAAGAGTCTTCTCCAACACCACAGTTCAAACGCATCAATTCTTCGGTGCTCAGCCTTCTTCACAGTCCAACTGTCACATCCATACATGACCACTGGAAAAACCATAGCCTTGACTAGACGGACCTTAGTCGGCAAAGTAATGTCTCTGCTTTTGAATATGCTATCTAGGTTGGTCATAACTTTTCTTCCGAGGAGTAAGTGTCTTTTAATTTCATGGCTGCAGTCACCATCTGCAGTGATTTTGGAGCCCCCCAAAATAAAGTCAGCCACTGTTTCCCCATCCATTTCCCATGAAGTGATGGGACCAGATGCCATGATCTTCGTTTTCTGAATGTTGAGCTTTAAGCCAACATTTTCGCTCTCCTCTTTCACTTTCATCAAGGGCTAGTCTATAGATGCCTCTTAAGTCTAGTTGCTTTGTAAGTGTTTTGATGTTCTCATTTCCTTGTTCTTCTGCCAGTTTTTTATTCATTATTTAAAATGAAATATTGAGGTCTCTAACTGTTATTGTTTAATTTTTTACTTCTCCCTTATTTTCTATAAGTTTTTGCCTCATGTATTTTGGTGCTCAGTTACTAGGTACATATCTGTTTATAATTTGTTGTATATGCCTGATGGATTAACCCTTTTATAAAAGAATGTACTCTTATAAAATGCCTGTACTTATCCCTAGTAACATTTTTGTTTTAAAGTATATTTTGACTATTAATATAGCCACCTTAGTTTTGTTATGGTTGCTGTTGCATGGTATACAACATGCAAGACGCCTTTGCCTTTTAATCTATTTGTCTCTTTAAGTCTAAAGTATGTCTCTTGTACATAGCACATAGTTTGATATTATTTTTTTATCCAGTTGTCTTTTGCATGAATTGTTTAATCCATACACATTTCATGTTATATTGATATAGTTAAGATTTGCATTTGCAGTTTTGCTTTTTTTTTTGGACGTCTCATGTCTTTTTGTTCCTCTACTCCTTCTTTACTGCTTTCTTTTGCTTAAACATTTTCTAATGTAATGTTTTCATTTCTTTAATGATTTTTTACAGTTCTTATTGGGGTTTTTTTCTTATTTATTGCTGTAGGGCTTAATATATACATCTTAAGATGTCAGCATCTACATCAAATTTATGTTAACTTAATTCCAGTGAGGTACAGAAATTTAATTCTAGGAAATCTAGTTTATTGGTTAGGCTAGTAATTAAGCTACTAGCTTGCTCTTAACTGCTTTCCACCAAAACCTCCATCATTTGTGAGCGCATCCTTAGGCTTAAATTTACTCACATTCTGTCTCAAAAAAATAAGTCCTCTTGGGTAGAGCTTAAGCCCTCTCTAGTCTATGGCCTGCCTCTTGCCCAGGGCAAAAATCTCTGAGCCATGCGCTAGAGCTGGGTTTAGGGACAAGTGGTACGCTTTTTCTCTGAGTGACACTTCTGCTTTAATGGCTGGGCACTGGATGGAGGGTGGTAGCCTCTGGTCCTCTTTGTTGCCTTTCCTAGTCTGGAACCTCAGACCTAGGTATGAACTGGGGACCTAAGTGTTCTTAGGGTGTCATGCATACATAAGTAGGGCCTCTTCCCTTGAGTAGGAGCTGGACAGAAAAAGGGAGCCCCCAAATTCTTGATGGCACTTACCAGGAACTTAGCTATGCCACAAACATCTGTGAGGTGGAATGGGAAATGTGGACGTTCTGCCCTCCTTGGAAAGACACTATAGCCCTTGACACATAGCTACAGCGAGGAGTCCTGTGCTCCTGGCTGCCTAGAGTGGAATTTCTGTTATGTTGTACAGAGAAACAGGGAGAAGGAAGTGGGTTGTGGTTCAGCTAGCACAGATAATTGCTGTTCTTGCTGAGTTTTAGTAGATTTCTTGAAGAAATGATTTTTCCTTTTCTGCATGTCTTTAGGATCATTTTTAGCAACTTTAAATGTTTTTTTAAATGACTTCAATAGTATATTGAACACCTATGCCTTTACCAAGAAACCTAAGAATTAAAACATTACAGAGGTGACCATAGCCCTCTCTATTCTTCTTCCTAATCCCATTTCTCTCTCTTTCTCCAGAAATAATCAATACCTTGAATTTAGAGTTTCCCATTCCTACCATATGTTTATCTTTTATTATATATGTATACACTCTGAAACAGAAAACACATGATTCTTTAAGGTTTATATATGTATAAAGATATTGAGCCTGTATCATTAAAAAAGAGAAAGAAATTCAGCTCTTGCTTTATAAAACACAGATAAACACAGGAATATTAGCTGAAACTATCCCTTCAAATAAATTGAGCCTTAAAGTTCATCATTGGTGACCTAGAAGTAATTGTCTCATTGTTACGTAAAAATATCTGAAATAACATGATAACCTGCTGTCACTAATTGATAACCGCGTCTGGACTGTGAAGTGGTAGAGGTTTCCTGGAGTTACAAGGCCCCAGGATGACGCTATAGAGGGTTAATATGCACCTCTCTCAATACCTACCCAGCAAATTCCACTTTGCATGGACACATGAGGCCTCAACATAGCACTACTAACCTGGGAAAGTGGTGGGTGATGGTTTTCTAGAATAGAAAGCCATTCGAGGGAGACTTATTTTAGGAGGTAAATCAAGCAAGAGAGGAATGTATGGAATTTCAGAGTCAGAACTTTTGAAAAGCTTGAGTTGAGAACCAGAGAAAAAGGGGGATAAGAAAATGACTTAAGGTCTCTCTGTGACCTTATTAACCTGTGACATATTAACCTGGCTGAAAAGATAGAGGGAGACTGGAGAAGAAAGAAGGTCTATAGTTTGTTGGGCGTTTTATGTTTAAGGAAAGGGATGGGAGTCAGTAGCAAGTTCACTGGAAGGGGCCTATGATAGACCTGAGATAATACCCAATGACCAGGGTTCTATTCAATCCCCTAATGTGCACAGAGAAGGCAATGGCACCCCACTCCAGTACTCTTGCCTGGAAAACCCCATGGACGGAGGAGCCTGGTAGGCCACAGTCCATGGGGTTGCTAAGAGTCGGACATGACTGAGCAACTTCACTTTCACTTTTCCCTTTCAGGCATTGGAGAAGGAAATGGCAACCCACTCCAGTGTTCTTGCCTGGAGAATCCCAGGGACGGTGGAGCCTGGTGGGCTGCCATCTATGGGGTTGCATAGAGTTGGACATGACTGAAGCAACTTAGCAGCAGCAGCAGTGTGCACAGTGTGAATGGAACCTGTTCATACGATGAGATATTGCTCCTATGGTTATATTATATGGAAGAGGTGAAGAAATTTTGCAAATGGGCCTGACATTATTAGGTGATCCACTGGAAAGCAAGCTCCGCTGCTGGCCTTGAAGAGGCAAACAACCATATTCTGAACTGCCTACAGAAATGGGTGGCCTCTCAGAGCTGAGGACCTCAGTCCTATAGCCACAAGAAGTTGAACTCCACCAGCAACTTGAGTAAACTTGAGAGAGGACTCAGCTCCAGAGGAGGATGCTTCCCAGCCAACATTTTGGTTGTAGGTTTGTGACACCCTGAGCAGGAGACCCAGTTAGATTATGCCCAGACTCCTGACCCACAGAAACTGTGAGATAATTAATTAGTGTTGTTTTAAACCACTAAATTTGTAGTAATTTGTTACATAGCAATCAAAAACTAGCACAGATCTCTTTCAAAATGTTTGCCTGAGACATCAAAGTACTTAGTCAGGCTTCTAGAAAAAAATATCACAATGACTTGGATCATTTTGGAATATATTTGACCTATGTGATTATCCCATTGGCCTGTCTATTCCTTTATTCCCAAGGCATGAGAAGTGCCAATATTGAGCTAGTTTTTAAGACCATGTTTTAATTGCTTAGTTTTATAGTGTTTTACCTATGGCTATCTACAAAAGGTTTCATAATTTTATAGTAATACTGTATTTTCTGTTTACTAAATAATGGTATTTAAAAGTGGTAACTTTATGCCAAACTGGTTTTTCTTTTGTCAAAGACTGACATCTTCATTTATGTAATTATATTTTCAGTGGTCTCTCCTGGCTTTTTCCACTCACCCAATGGGTTCTGTCCTACAGCCATTGTTATCGAAGGAAACAAAAGTAAATATCTTAATGATTTCCCCCTTAGCACTTCAGGCAATTCTAAGATGGATGTTGGAGAGCTTGGATAAAGACACAAATTCTTGGTGCTGATAAAATAAAAAGAGATATGTGCTTCAGAAATTACTATTCAAAGGATGGTTTCATTCACTTTTACCTTTAATCTGTAAAATTGGATTCTTTTACCCAGAATCCATTGGAAGCTTAACAGTCCCTGTATAACATTATATATTTAATATAAGGAAATAGTCTTTAATTTGGGTTTTTAATTCATTTTGTATGTGAAAGGAAAACAGTTTTTTCATTAAGGAATAAAAGGAATCAGAAAGAATCAGATTGCTCTGCCCTTTATATCATCTCCTCTTAGACCAGTGAACTTCTAAAGAAATAAGGTTAAACAAATTTCTGTATTGACAAAAATGGTATATTTAGACTTCTCAGGATGAATCTTATGTTTTAAATTTAGAAATTTTCTGCATGCTAATGACATTGAATGACACTGAATTGAGAGGAGGCTGCTCCATCTATTGTGAGGTTGCTCATGAGTAAATCAAGTTAACAAGTGGAGTGGCCAGGCATATACAGTTTATATGAGGATGTCTGCTCTTCCTTCTTTTCTATACTATTTCTTGCAAAGAAGTAAAGGTGGCAAAAATCTTTCAAAATCTAGTGCCCCAAAATGCAGTGCAGAATGGCAACAGCAGCTCAGAAAAGCTCTGAGAGGTAGAGGGAAAAGTGCTCAGAAATGATGCTAGATTATCAGCACAAGAATTTTGAGAGAGTCACTAAATTGTAAAGCTGTCTGTTTCTAACGCTGCAAGGATTTTTCAAGTTGTAGTTGGATGACTTAAAGTGACATTTGTGGACACTTAGGAGGCATGTGACGGAGAAGGCAATGGCACCCCACTCCAGTACTCTTGCCTGGAGAATCCCTGGGACGACAGAGCCTGGTGGGCTGCCATTTCTGGGGTCGCACAGAGTCGGACACGACTGAAGTGACTTAGCAGCAGCAGCAGCAGCAGGAGGCATGTGAAACAATTGTCACTGTTAGGATCTTAAAGAAGTTGCTGACCTAGTGCATGTAACCCTCTCATTAGAAAAAAATAAAATAAAATCACCCCAAGTGATCCAGAGACACAGCCTTTCTCTCCAAGGGAAAAAGATACAGCAATACCCAAAGCATGGCTTCTGGTAAAAGAATAAACTCAAGAGTCAGAAGTTAAGCTGCACCAGAGAGAACTAGTGGAGCAGAACAGAATCTTTAGAAACAAGTCCCTTTTTGTTATTCTAGAGTTTCAACAACTCATTCTGCTTCCTCCCTACTTTCTGGTGCATTGGTAGAGACAAAGAACGGTGCCTTTGAAATAACCTATGAAATAAATAGGTCAGTACCACTGAACTAAATTCACTGCAATTTGTAACAGGTGACATTCTTTGCCAGCCTGTCCATAGGACAGGTTTCCCTGTCCTGCTTCAGCCAGCAGGATTTAGTGCACTAGCACATATCATGTCAGACCACCTAGAAAGCAATAGTTTAATAATGTCAATGAAAATAATCAATAAAAAACCTATACTAGGAGTAGAAAAGAGTTGATCTGAGCCACACGGAGGAATATAACTCAGAAGACAGTCTCTTAGAAAATTAGGAAAGTCTACCTCAGAGAAGCATTTTCAGCACAGTTTTATATCTTATCAGAACTAAAGAACATCACACAAGTCAGGAATATATTCCTTCGGGGCTTCAAATAAAGGAAACACAGATCAACATGTACACAATATTGGCACTGGGGAAGTCAGTCTTATAATACTGAAGGAGTACCAACATTGGAATCTCAGGAAGGGAGGCTTTTTATATTTATTTTCAACATGGATATTCTTTACTTCTGGCCAATGACAGCATATGTACAATGTATGTTTCATAGACCACAAACAGACTGCTTTAGTTAACATAAAATTCAAGTTAACTCATGTATTAGTCAGAATGACTTTCTTGTACCTCAGTATGTGAACATTTCTTTTATCCATACTACAAGTAGAAAATAAAATTACACTTAGGACTATAAGTACATAAATGTTAATATTTGTAATACTCAAAGATCAAATTAGAGATAGCATGTCAGTCAACTTAAAAAGCTCACAAAAATACTTCATTTCAGAATTTGCATGGCAGATAAAGAAACCTCATTTTGTTGCCTCCCTTTTCTGTGTCCCAGGACAGTACAGATACACAGAACATCCCAAACCCTAACTTGGTTAGTCAACTCAGAGTACCTCCAACACCGTGCATCTTGAACCCCAGAAAGAAAATACCTTGTTTTTTTATTGTATAATGTTAAGGCTTTTCTTCTCTTGGCATTCTTGTGTAGTTCTATGAGCTAACAGTGTTGGAAATGACTTTGTTTAGGTAATTTACTTGCAATCACCAGGGAGACAATTTGAATCTAAACTTGAATTATGAAATAAACTTCAGTCTTTATTTTTTGACTTTATCTACAAAGTACAGATATTTACATTGGATCCAAATAATTGTTTTTTCCTTGATAACATAGGTGAAATGCTTCTCTCTTCATAAATATTAAATGAAAGAAGAAGCCCAATTATGAAATAAATCAGCCAAGCTTCCAACTTTGTCATTATGTTTTATCACATCAGGATCTTTTCCCAAGAATTCTTTCCCATTTTTATCCCCATGTCAACTCTAATTAATTTATTCAATACAGTTTGTAAAATGTTAGGAGGAAAGGACTTTTCTGGAAGCAGTTTTAGGTTTACAGAAAAATGAACAGAAAGTAGAATTCCCATATACACTCTCACCACTCTCCTCAGTTTTTCCTATTATTACCAGTTTGCATTGGTATGATACAGTTGGTACAAGCAGTGAGACAATGTTGAGACATTATTGACTGAAGTTTATAGTTTACATTGGGGTTCAACTTTGTGTTATACATTATGTTGGTCTTAACAAATATATAATGACATGTATCAACCATTACAGTATCATAGAAGGAATCCAGGTATGACTTGAGAGTGTCAGTTTTCTGGTTCTATAGATACTGTAAAACTTGTAAACAACAACAACAACCCTATATTTGTTGTGATCAAGAAGAGATATTGTCAAGTTACCTCCAAAGGTTAACTCCAGCACTGTATATTGCTTCTGTTCAATGGAGCAAAACTGATGTAAAAGGAATGATTTTTCTCTAGCTTTTTCTATGCTGGAGATGAAAGCTACCTTGTGTAGGTTATCAGTTCAGTTAAGTTCAGCCATTCAGTCATGTCCGCCTCTGCGACTCCATAGATTGCAGTACGCCTGGCCTCCCTGTCCATCACCAACTCCCAGAGTTTACTCAAACTCATGTCCATTGAGTTGGTGATGTCATCCAACCATCTCATCCTCTGTCATCTCCTTCTTCTCTTGCCTTCAATCTTTCCAAGCATCAGGATCTTTTCCAGTGACTCAGCTCTTAGCATCAGGTGGCCAAAGTATTGGAGTTTCAGATTCAACATCAGTCCTTCCAATGAACATTCAGGACTTATTTCCTTTAGGATGGACTGGTTGGATCTCCCTGCAGTCCAAGGGATCTGAAGAATCTTCTCTAACACCACGGTTCAAAAGCATCAATTCTTCGGCGCTCAGCATTCTTTATAGTCCAACTGTCACATCAATGCATGTCTACTGGAAAAACCATAGCTTTGACTACATGGACCTTTGTTGGCAGAGTAATGTCTCTGGTTTTTAATATGCTGTCTAGGTTGGTCATAACTTTTCTTTCAAGGAGTAAGCATCTTTTAATTTCATGGCTGCAGTCACCGTCTGCAGTCATTTTGGACCCCAAAATATAAAGTCTGTCACTGTTTCCACTGTTTATTCACCTATTTGCCATGAAGTGATTGGGACTGGATGCCATGATCTTAGTTTTTTAATGCTGAGCTTTAAGCCAACTTTCCCACTCTCCTCTTTTACTTTCATCAAGAGGCTCTTCAGTTGTTCTTCACTTTCTGCCATAAGGGTGGTGTCTGCATATCTGAGATTATTGATATTTCTCCCAGCAATCTTGATTCCAGCTTGTGCTTCATCCAGCCCAGCATTTCTCATGATGTACTCTGCATATAAGTTAAATAAGCACAGTGACAATATATAGCCTTGATGTACTCCTTTTCCTATTTGAAACCAGTCTGTTGTTCCACGTCCAGTTCTAAGTGTTGCTTCCTGACCTGCATATAGATGTCTCAAGAGGCAGGTCAGGTAGTCTGATATTCCCACCTCTTTCAGAATTTTCCACAGTTTCTGTGATCCATACAGTCAAGGCTTTGGCGTAGTCAATAAAGCAGAAATAGATGTTTTTCTGGAACTCTCTTGCATTTTCGATGATCCAGCAGATTTTGGCAATTTGATCTCTGGTTCCTCTGCCTTTTCTAAAACCAGCTAGAACATCTGAAAGTTCACGGTTCACATATCGTTGAAGCTTGGCTTAGAGAATTTTGAGCATTACTTTACTAGTGTTATGTAGGTTATAAACAGATATAAATGAGAATTAAGAAGAACAAAACCATCCCCAAGAGAAAGAAATGCAAAAAGGCAAAACGGTGTCTGAGGAGGCCCTACAAATAGCTGAGAAAAGAAGAGAAGTGAAAGGCAAAGGTGAAAAGGAAGGATATACCCATCTGAATGCAGAGTTCCAAAGAATAGCAAGGAGAGATAAGAAAACCTTCCTAAGT
Organism: Oryx dammah; assembly: GCF_014754425.2. Lineage (NCBI taxonomy): Eukaryota > Metazoa > Chordata > Mammalia > Artiodactyla > Bovidae > Oryx > Oryx dammah. The sequence continues at coordinate 86,243,597 of NW_024070189.1, forward strand.
GATCAGTGTAAAGAAATAGAAGAAAAGAATAGAATAAGACAGACTAGAGATCTCTTCACAAAAATTAGATACACCTAGGGAACGTTTCATGCAAAGATGGGCACAGTAAAGGACAGAAATGGTTTGGACCTAAAAGAAGCAGAAGATGTTAAGAAGAGGTGGCAGGAATACACAGAAGAACTATACAAAAAAGATCTTCATGACCCGGATTACCACAATGGTGTGATCACTCACATAGAGCCAAACATCCTGGAGTGTGAAGTCAAGTGGGCCTTAGAAAGCATCACTACGAACAAAGCTAGTGGAGGTGATGGAATTCCAGTTGAGCTATTTCAAATCCTAAAAGATGATGCTGTGAAAGTGTGCTGCACTCATGCCAGCAAATTTGGAAAACTCAGCAGTGGCCACAGGACTGGAAAAGGTCAGTTTTCATTCCAATCCCTAAGAAAGGCCAAAGAATGTTCAAGCTACCACACAATTGCACTCATCTCACACTCTACCAAAGTCATGCTGAAAATTCTCCAAGCCAGGATTCAACAGTGCATGAACCAAGAACTTCCAGATGTTCAAGCTGGATTTAGAAAAGGCAGAGGAACCAGTGATCAAATTTCCAACATCTGTTGGATCATAGAAAAACCAAGAGAATTCCAGAAAGACATCTACTTCTGCTTCATTAACAACACTAAAGCCTTTGACTGTGTGGATTAAAAGAAAGTGTGGAAAATTCTTAAAGTGATGGGAATACCAGACCACCTTACCTGCCTCTGTGAAACCTGTGTGCAGATCAAGAAGCAACAGTTAGACTGGTTCCAAATTGCAAAAGGAGTACATCAAGGCTGTATATTGTAACCTTGCTTATTTAATTTATATGCAGAGTACATCATGTGAAATACTGGACTGATGAAACACAAGCTGGAATCAAGATTGCTGGCAGAAATATCAATAACCTCACATATGTAGATAACACCACCCTTATGGCAGAAAGCGATGAAGAACTAAAGAGCTTCTTGATGAAAGTGAAAGAGGAGAGTGAAAAAACTGGCTTAAAACTCAAAATTCAAAAAACTAAGATCATGGCATCTGGTCCCATCACTTCATGGCAAATAGAAGGGGCAAAAGTGAAAGTAGTGACAGATTTTATTTTGGGGGCTCCAGAATCACTGCCGATGGTGGCTGCAGCCATGAAATTAAAAGACGCTTGCTCCTTGGAAGGAAAGCTATGACAAACAGATGTACAGAGCAGTCTTTTGGACTCTGTGGGAGAGGGAGAGGGTGGGATGATTTGGGAGAATGGCACTGAAACATGTATAATATCATACAAGAAACAAATCGCCCAGTCTAGGTTTGATGCAGGATACAGGATGCTTGGGGCTGGTGCACTGAGATGACCCAGAGGGATGGTATGGGGAGGGAGGTGGGAGGCGGGGGTTCAGGACTGGGAACACATGTACACCCGTGGCAGATTCATGTTGATGTATGGTAAAACCTATACAATATTGTAAAGTAAAAATAAAAATAAATAATAAATTAAAAATAAAAACCAGACACATCACTTTGCCAACATAAGTCTGTATAGTTAAAGCTATTGTTTCTCCAGTAGTCATGTATGGATGTGAGAGTTGGACAATAAAGAAAGCTGAGCACTGAAGGATTGATGCTTCTGAACTGTGGTGTTAAAGAAGACTCTTGAGAGTCCCTTGAACAGCAAGGAGATCAAACCAGTCAATCCTAAAGGAAATCGATCCTAAATATTCATTGGAAAGACTCACGCTGAAGCTGAAGCTCCAATACTTTGGCCACCTGATGCAAAGAACTGACTCGTTGGAAAAGACCCAGATGCTGGGAATGATTGAAGGCAGGAGGAGAAGGGGATGACAGAGGATGAGATAGATGGAGGGCATCCCTGACTTGATAGGCCTGAGTTTGAACAAGCTCCGGGAGTTGGTGGTAGGCAGGGAACCCTGGCTTGCTACAGTCTGCAGGGTCACAAAGTGTTGTACAGGACTGAGTGACTGAACTGAACCAATTAAGCCTTGCTTTGCTTATGTGAGGCTTAGTACAAGTGAATCCACTTTGGCCCTGTTATTTCTTTTTAGCAATCCTCCCCCCCCCAAAAAAAAATCCTCCCCTTTTGATCAGACCCTCAACTCAACTGCGAAATGCAATCAAATTTAAGGCAGTAGGGGCACTCTCAGCTACTGTTCTGTAGTTCTCAAAGCTTTTGTTGATCCTTTATTTGGTATCCACTGGTCATGACATTTTGCTTAATCTCTGTAATAAATGACAAGCCACAACTTCAGGTTTTTTAATACGGTCATTCTCTTTGTTCTATTTTTGAAGTACCAGTTATGGAGATCATTTGCTTAGAGGCCAATGGCTGTGAGCTTACATTTAAAACCTTTAAGAACCCACAAACTGACAGGAGGTTACTATGTTTCTTATAAACAGGATAATTCCAATCTGGATGCAGTTTGGAGCCATTGTCCCCAAGACCCAAACCAATCAAAATCAAATAAGTCAAAGGAAGTCCCCATTGAAGGAGTCACCTTTATAAGCCATGTGACTTGCTCAGTGATGTTATGAAACAGCTTTATCTTGCCCAGAAACATTAAACCAGGTATAGCAGGTAGTATTGGCCACAGCATATATAACTCCTTATTCAGTTAAAAGATAATCAAGGGCTGTTGTATTATCCAGAAAACTTAGGCCAGAGAGTCTAAGGATTTTGGGGGTCATTTGTTGCTTTACATTCAAGATTCTGCAAACTTTCAAGAGTTAAGAAAACGTTCCTGGTTATAGCCTCATTTGCATTTACTCCAAACTAAGGAAGTAGGGCCCTGCCAGCAGAAGCAAATCCTGAATCATGAATGCCTTGATAATTTCTGTTTAAACCTAGGACTCAGGACTGGAAAGGTGACAGCCATAGAAGCCGTAAAATTTTAAGGGTCTGTAAACCACACAAGCGGATATCCCTGGTAGTCCAGTGGCTAAGACATCTGCGCTCCCAATGCAGGGGGCCTGGGTTCAATCCCTGATCAGGAAACTAGAGCCTTCTTGCTGCAATTAAAGATCCTGATCACTATCAAAAGCAACAGAATGATCTCAGTTCATTTCTCATAACTAATTTTTCAGTGTGCCACAGTACATATTTACTGATAGATCTTTCTACTTCCCTGTAAAAGGAAAACAAAAGTGGATAAACCTGTGTTTAGTAATTAATAACTCATTTGGAAATGATCTGTATATTTAATGACTTGTTGTTCAGTCCTTCAGTCATGTCTATCTCTTTGTGACCTCATTGATGCCAGGCTTCCCTGTCCTTCACTGTCTCCCAGAGTTTGCTCAAATTCATGTCCATTGAGTTGATGATACCATCCAACCAACTCAATATTCTCTTGCCCCTATCATTTAATTTACCTTAGCAAAACTTTGTTTCAGGATCTTAGAAAGATTTGTGAAAAGTTCACCTAAAACTCTATCATACCTACATCTACTCAGTTTACTTGTTCTTCAGCAGTTATGTTTATATTACCCACAAAAACTTCATGAGCCATTAGACAAAGTCAGCAATCATCCCAAGGTTTTTGTTTTGTTTAGTTTGACTCACAAATTTTCTAAGCTCTGACATGACTTAATGGACTGTTAATAAAGCTAGGTTAGAATGAAAGTTGTATGTCAGAATTATTTTTAATGTTGATAACTCTAAAGACATAACTATTTAATTTAACCAACAAACAAACTGGCTTTATTTACTAAAGCTTATCATCTCAGGTCATGTGAACCTGAAAAGTATTGGACTATGTTTTATTGTATTTTTAAGAATTTTGTGAATATGTAATTCATATAAGCATTTAATTTTCTTTAGAAGAGTTAAATACCTTTACAGATTAGTTTTGGCATTACCAAGCGGAAGTAGGAAATACCACACATATACAACACATATGGAGACACGTGTGAGCATATAAATGCATGAAGAGTCCTCATAGCTTCAGTACACTTAAGACATCTCATTTGCCCACGTTTCAAGTGACCTTTCCCCAGCCTCCTTTTCTTTCACTGATAAGAATTGCTTCCTTGAAGTTTGTACTTCATCGTTTACATCTCAAAGGTACAGGGTAAGAACGCAGGTTATAAGTCATTTAAGAGAAATAGAGGAGGTTTTGAAATTGGTAAAAAGGAGTAGGTAAACTTTGGATTGCCTCTGGAGCTGCATTTCTAGTTTTGCAAAGATTTTTAAGGACCGTTGCTCTCAATTCCTCAAGGAATTGGCTTGCAACTTAAATGATATCATAGGTTGACCCACCTATAAATTCTTTTACAGGGGCTTTGAAAGGTTTCTCTTCCCCTCTGGATATGTAGTTTTATTTTAGTTTAAGAGAGAAGGCTTTTAAAATGTTTCTAGTAGGCTTTGCAATTTGGCCAATTTCTAACCACAGAGCTACTTTGTTAGTTTTTTAGCTAGGACAAACAGTAAATATTTCTGGCAGTACTAAACAACCCTTTGGACTCAAGAGGCATTCCCAATGAGGTTGCAAAAGATATTTTATTTTCTTCTTTCTACTGAGTACTACAGACAGAGATCCAGGAGAGCTGATTCTGGTAAAGAATCTTACCCTTAGCTGGCTTGTCAGTTTTCTGAGGATCCTGTTGGCAGACTTCAGGCAAGTAAGGTTTAAACTAGGGAGTGTAGCTTCTGTTCCAGAATTTGACAAAGTTCTTCATTAACTTTTAGTTTACCTTAGCTGTTTAAGGGAATACCATAGCAATTTACCAGAAAAATCTCTGAGTTGTATCAACTCTGAAAGGGGCCAATAGGAAGGTTCTCCTTTGAGGGTAGATAAGAAGGCATGTGAGTCTGATGTCGAAAAATTTGCATAACCCTTGGAAGATAACGTCTTTTCATGAGTTCCAGATGATAATAATTGAGACATTGATCCCTGGACCAGCATTTTAAAGATCAACCCCTTGGAGTGTGCAGTGTTGGGGGATCCAGGTGTTAATTTTAAATGTCTGACAGAGCTCTTGTAGCTGTAGAGTTAATGGCTTGCTGCACTTTTGTTTCTGATCTTGTATTTTAAATTCTCATTAGCCTTTAGCAACAAACTTTTTAATAAAGTTCTTTGGGAGTCTTCCTTTTGAAATTTTTTGTATACCAATTAAAATAAGTATTTCATTCTGTTTAATATGAAAGCCTATAAAGTACTTTCAGGTACACTACTTAGGCCAATTATCTTGTATATTTGAAATATCTACTACTGTGGGCAAGAATCCCTTAGAAGAAATGGAGTAGCCATCATAGTAAACAAAATTTTGAATCTGACATGCAGTACTTGGATGCAATCTCAAAAATGACAGAATGATCTCCATTTATTTCCAAGGCAAACCATTCAATAAAACAGTGATCCAAGTCTGTGCCGCGACCAGTAATGCTAAAGAAGCTGAAGTTGAACAGTTCTATGAAGACATACAAGACCTTCGAGAAATAACACCCTAAAAAGATGTCCTTTTCATTATACGGAACTGGAATGCAAAAGTAGGAAGTCAAGAAATACCTGGGGTAACAGGCAAATTTGGCCTTGGAGTACAAAACAAAGCAGGGCAAAGGCTAATAGAGTTTTGCTGAAAGAACGCACTGGTCATAGTGAACACCCTCTTCCAACAACACAAGAGAAGACTCTACACATGGACATCACCAGCTGGTCGATACCAAAATCAGATTGATTATATTCTTTGCAGCCAAAGATGTAGAAGCTCTATACAGTCAGCAAAAACAAGACCGGGAGCTGACTGTGTGGCTCAGATCATGAATTCCTTATTGCCAAATTCAGATTTAAATTTAAGAAAGTAAAGAAAAACACTATTCAAGTATGACATAAATCAAATCCCTTACAATTATACACTGGAAGTGACAAATAGATTCAAGGAATTAGATCTGATAGAGTGCCTGAAGAACTATGGACGGAAGTTCTTGACATTGTACAAGAGGCAGTAATAGAGACCATTCCCAAGAAAAAGAAATCCAAAAAGGCAAAATGGTTGTCTGAGGAGGACTTACAAATAGCTGAGAAAAGAAGAGAAGTGAAAGGCAAAGGAGAAAAGGAAAGATATACCCATTTGAATACAGAGTTCCAAAGAATAGCAAGGAGAGATAAGACAGCCTTCCTTAGTGATCAATGCAAAGAAATAGAGGAAGATAATAAAATGGAAAGACTAGAGATTTCTTCAAGAAAATTAGAGATAAAAAAGGAATGTGTCATGCAAAGATGGGCTCAATAAAGGACACAAACGATATGTACCTAACAGAAGCAGAATTAAGAAGAGGTGGCAAGAATACAGAGAAGAACTATACAAAAAAGATCATGACCCAGATTACCACGATGGTATGATCACTTACCTAAAGCCAGGCATCGGAATGTGAAGTCAGGTGGGCCTTAGGAAACATCACCACGAACAAAGCTAATGGAAGTGATGGAATTCAAGTTGAGCTATTTCAAATTCTAAAAGATGATGCTGTGATAAAGCGCTGCACTTAATATGCCAGCAAATTTGGAAAACTCAGCAGTGGCCACAGGACTGGAAAAGGTCAGTTTTCATTCCAATCCCGAAGAAAGGCAATGCCAAAGAATGTTCAGACTACCACACAATTGCACTCATCTCACACACTAGCAAAGTCATGCTGAAAATTGTCCAAGCCAGGCTTCAACAGTACATGAACCATGAAATTCCAGATGTTCAAGCTTGTTTTAGAAAAGGCAGAGGAGCCAGAGATCAAATTGACAAAATCCACTGAATCATTGAAAAAGCAAGAGAGTTCCAGAAAAACATCTGCTTTATTGACTACGCCAAAGCCTTTGTGTGGATCACAACAAACTATGGAAAAATATTCAAGAGATGGGAATACCAGACCACCTGACCTGCCTCTTGAGACATCTGCATGCAGATCAGGAAGCAACAGTTAGAACTGGACATGGAACAATAGACTGGTTCCAAATAGGAAAAGGAGTACGTCAAGGCTGTATGTTGTCACCCTGCTTATTTAGCTTATATGCAGGGTGCATCATGAGAAATGCTGGTCTGAATGAAGCACAAGCTGGAATCAAGATTGCTGGGAGAAATATCAGTAACCTTAGATATGCAGATGACACCACCTTTATGGCAGAAAGTGAAGAACAACTACAGAGCCTCTTAATGAAAGTGAAAGAGGAGAGTGGAAAAGTTGGCTTAAAATTCTATATTCAGAAAACTAAGATCATGGCATCTGGTCCCATCACTTCATGGGAAATAGATGGGGAAACAGTGGAAACAGTGACAGGCTTTATTTTTCTGGGCTCCAAAATCACTGCAGATGGTGACTGCAGCCATAAAATTAAAAGATGCTTGCTCCTTGGAAGAAAAGTTATGACCAACCTAGATAACATATTAAAAAGCAGAGACATTACTCTGCCAACAAAAGTCTGTCTAGTCAAAGCTCTGGTTTTTCCAGTAGTCATGTATGGATGTGAGAGTTGGACTATAAAGAAAGCTGAGCACTGAAGAAGTGATGCTTTTGAACTGTGATGTTGGAGAAGACTCTTGAGAATCCCCTGGACTGCAAGGAGTTCCAATCAATCCATCCTGGAGGAAGTCAGTCCTGAATATTCATTGGAAGGACTGATGCTGAAGCTGAAACTCCAATACTTTGGCCACCTGATGAGAAATGACTCATTGGAAAAGACCCTGATGCTGGGAAAGATTGAAGGCAGGAGGAGAAGGGGATGACAGAGGATGGGATGGTTAGATGGTATCACCTACTCAATGGACATGAGTTTGAGCAAGCTCCAGGAGTTGGTGATGGACAGGAAGGCCTGGCTTGCTGCAGTCCATGGGGTCACAAAGAGCCGGACACTACTGAGCAACTGAACCGAACTGAACTGAACTGATTTGAAATGTTTCACATAATGGGCATAGTTTCTAGGTTGTGTCCTTGGTAGGACTTTGCCATGTTTGTAGATATTTCTAGCTTTGGGGACTGTGGTTCTTAGACAAAATAAGCAGGTGTGCCAGCAGGTGGCATACTTAACATTTTGGATTTTGAGGATCCCATTTTTCACTTTGTTATTATTGTAATTACTTTTAGCTAAGCCTTTGTGTCTCTCAGAGCCAAACTAATACCTAAAAGTGATGTGCCACACAATTAGGAATTGTGTGATGTTTCACAGTTTACCTGGCATGGAAATTTTCTTCAAGTTGGCAGGTGACCTAGGATAAATCCAACTTGTTTCATGACCAACTTATTCTATGTAGTGAATGCTCTATGAACTCTTAAATACTCAACCAGTGCCCAACTTTTGTGTTTTTTTCCCCAAAGATTTCCATTAACAATAGACCTTGTCTAGACAAACCAAGACAAAGAAACATGCACCTTAACACACCAACAATAATGAAGATGTTAGTGGACTAGACAAGAGAAAACCATACACACCACCAGCAATTTCCAGTGTGAACCAAACCAGCATTCTCCAGCAAATGTGGCCTGGAAACTAAAACTGGGGGAGTTCCAATCCGACTGAACCAAAGGTTTGGGACTCAGATTGCAGATGGAACTGTCTACCAGCTCAAGCTGATCCACTAAGCCCTGAACTGGAAAGACAGTTAGGTCAGGAGCTCGACACAACAGAGTGGAGCTCAGAACCCTGCTGAACTTAGCCATGGTCCTAGAAAATGGCGATAATAAAGATAGTGAACTCAAAACGGGGTCCTGGGGGTGCCACACCTGTGTTTCTCATTGTCTTTGAATGCTGTAAGAAGTTCTCCTTGGATGCCATTGCTGCTACCAAACCTGTTAACAAGAGAAATTCAACTGAATAAAGATAAAATTTACTTCATTAAATGATTCGGGAATGGGGCAGCATCCCATATAACAAATAGAGAAGGACTCTCCACCAAGCTGAAGGAAAGGAAAGGCTTTTAAAGGCAGAAAGGAATTGAGTGTAACAGGAAATTATTAGCAAAAAGTGCATTGTTTCAGGCAAGGTCACCCTTCTCAAGAGAATGGGAGGAATCTTTTGGGTAGATTATCTTACTAGTGCTGACTGGGTAATTCCAAGTTGACTGGTTAAAGGTTACATTCTTGACATGGGCTGAAACAGCATTTAGGTTAGGTATTAAGTCTTGGTTTCCTCATGTAGGGCTTAGCAAAAGTGTCTCCATTTGGGCCTAGTATTTCTTTTTAGCACCATGTTTTATTTTTAGCTTTATTTTCTTATGGTCAGCTTCTGCCAAGTTTCAATATTTCCTTCTATAAAGCTACTGTGCAAATACCTCTCAAGTTTAATGTGTATCCAGATCACCTAGATATCTTTTTTAATGCAGATTATGTTTCAATAAGTTTTGATACATGTCTAGCAAGTTCTCAGATAATGCTGATACTTCTGGTTCATAGAATACATTTTGAGTAGCAAGGTCCCATTCCATTATTTCTATAGATTTTATAATAAATCCTGACTTTCTCTTTACCTGTTCCTTACTAAGTGGTCCCAATTTACGTTCACTATAACAGTATCTAACAGTTTGGTGTTTTTTTTAAAAAGGCTCAATCTTATTTAATCCTCACAGTATCATCTCCGGTAGATTAGAAGTTTGGTTGGTTTGCCCAGTGAGAAAAGTGAACCCAAGAGTCCAGTGACACTTTCCTGGCCCTTCTCAACCTTGGCTTTTCTCTCATACATCTCTGTACCAGCTGTTTCCGAAGGAATTGTGGACATGTGCAGAGCATGGACAACTCCACTTTAGGTAATTTGCCTGAGAAGACTGTTTCTCTCAGTCTGTTGTGTCCTTATTTATCTCATGAGCTTGTTCTGCTTGCCTTTGGTGTTTTTTCTTTCAGATTGAGGTGGAAATTGGCTTGCCCTCCCATGAAGCCCTCTAGTGACAGTTTTTCTGGGTGTAGATTTAACATTCAGGTGTCTCTTTCCAGCTGACTGGTTGGCATCCGTGAAGCTCCATTTTTTTTTTTTTATTACAGCTTTCTCTAGTGGGTTCCTAATATGTGTTAATATAATACAAGTTTAAGGAAATCTTCAGTAAAGAAATCCGTTTCCCTATGTTGAAACCTATATATATTTTTTAAACTTACATGGCCATATAACTCTTGGTTTTGGTGGCAAACACATTCTTTTTCCTTTTGCTAATGTTACTACGTTTTATATACAAGATACAAACATATACTTACCAACCACTTTTCTAGATTCTCATTAAGTAACATTATAGTAAGTACTTTAAAAGACATTATGTCTTTTATACTCACAATCACCCTCTGAAGTATTATAAGCTCTTTTTGACAGGAGAGAATTAAACCGAGGCTTAATAACTTACACAAAATATTTAGCTAATTCAGGACAGAGTTTGAATTCAATTTAGGATACCTGGTTCGAGAGTGGGTTATATATCTCTTGGGGATACCTTAGTGCTTTTCAAGTACCCAGCATTGGCCCTTTCCTTAGGACTAGGACCATTCAGCTAATTCTGACATTGTTTAAAATAAAAAGATGTCAGGGTGGAGGTACAGTTAGTGAGAGTTGTGGGAGAATATTGAGCTTTTGAGCATACTTGACTGATAAAATGAATGCCCAGAAGGGTGTTGGTCACCTAGTAAATGTGGCTCGGTCCCAGAGAAAAATCGTTCTCAGAAGAGTTTTTAATGCATTTTACAGGTGTTTCTCTGCTTGCCATGGCTCTTTCCCCAGGGCACCTTTGCAAAACTGATGAATAAGAGGTGATATGGCTGGGGATGTCTGACTGGCACACCTTATGTGAAAAGATGGAGAGCTCTGCTCTTAGCCAGTAAAGTCACATCTAATTTCTAAAAACTAAATTAGAATAATAGTGACAATAAAAGACCCAGAACACTACTTTATTACAACCCACAGTGTTTATAGTTCTTGGCAACAACAGGGGAAAAAAATCCTGCAATCAAATTAGGGTGATCTGCACAACAAAAGTATCAGCACAAGACAGTAGAAGCAGGAAATTGTTGATGATTTTCATTATCTGTAATACTGCTGAGAGCTTAGTTTGTCTTCACCTTGAAGCTTTGGAAAATCTGACTCTCCTTGGCATCATTAGCTTTTTCGACTGAACCATCTTGCTATTTAATAAGCATCAAGCCCTTGAGGTTACTTTGGAATGTTTTCCTTTCGCAGTGCCTGGGGTTTTCTGTTCCTAAAAGAGATACATTTGAGAAAATCTGGGAGGTTCTAGGTACTGTTTATTATTTAGATGAACATTTTCATCATTTTTTAAATCACAAGATTCCAGGGAACGTGAATGGGATTAAGAATGTTGGCTTCAACTGCAGGGTCTCACGTTATAATGAGAAATGCTGGGTAGTTAACCTGATCTTGGTTCCCTCCCTGTGATGTGTGAGCATAGTACCTGTCTCACTGGGTCATGGCAAGTATTTGAAAGCATCTCTGTGATATCTCCAGCCACATTAGGCGTTCCATGATTAGTCACTTGTTTCTTGTAACAAGCCTAGTGAAACTGTACTGAGCAGAAGAATGTGCTCTGTTCTCCTGGACAGAGCTAATAGTCCAGATAATGGCCATGCTTTAGAGATGAACTTGGATGGTTCTTACCAGCTGGTATTTCTGTTTTTTCAGAGGTCAGAGATACGTATATAAGCCAGTTCTGGGAGAAAATTGAATGCAAGAAGAATAAGCAGTTATCAATGTTGACCAGAGAACTGGTTTTACACATATTGGACAGATATTCAGATTACTTTTTGTATCATCTTTTGGGTTATAAGTCTTTACCATTCATGCATTAATAAATTTGTACAGAAGCAGAGTTTTTTCATGATATCTTTCTAAATTTGAAGTTGTCACTATCATAGCATTCTTTTAGATGTAATTAAATGTCTCAGTTCCTTTCTGTTTTTCTACTGTCTCTGATTGAGTTTACCAAAGTTAATAACGCAGGATTGAAAAGGATGGTTCTAGATAAGATACTCAGGTAAGCTAATTTCCAGTCTTTTTCAACATCTTGCCTTTTCTTTCTATTTTCTAACTTTTGAACATCACAGAGCTCCCTTCTTGGATACAGTTCTTTAAATTATTTATTCTCATTTATCTGTAATTTGGGAAACTGTCTGATAAGGTCATTTTGGCTTAGAGTGGTTCTGTCTTGGGAGGAGGTGGTGTCTATCATACCCTCCTCTGCTGCTGCAGGCTGGCCCCACGATTAGCCAACCAAGGCAGAAGAAACTTATACTTTTCATCATTGGAAAGCATGGGCTGAGTTGGACTATCACTTGAAACCAGAAGCTCCTACTTAGCAACTGAAATTTTTCACATGGATCACAAACACCAGAGCTGAGGGTGGGTGTTCCTAGGCCAGATGCTTAGAATTATAAAGGGAAATTTAAAAACTATATTAGGATCCTGAGAGATGAAATAAGATTCTGCTTTTACTTATGGGCTTGAAAGTTTTTCAAGCCCTTGTAAGTCCAGATGTTAAGTACCTGAGTGCCTGTATGTGTGTGTACATGTACATGAGTGTGTGTGTGTACATGTACATGAGTATATGTGTGTACATATGTGTACCTGTATGTAACAGTGTATGAAGTTGGGTGTGTGTGCATATGTATCTCTCAGCATGTGCATGGTCCCATATAACTGACCTGTTATTTAGAGAGTTTAAGCTCAGAAGTATCATAAACAGTCCATCTTTGATTCTGAGTATTTACTTTCTCTTTCTGATAATTTACAGTAATTACAAGTATCTCTATGGTTGTTTAGTTTTATGGTATATCAGGAAATCAGAGTCCTGTGCCCACCACAGCTCTATTTAGCAACCCCTTTTGCCCCCAATATTACCAAATTTCTATCCGTATTATCCCCTTGGGAGGCCACATAGCAGTAATGTGTGTGGTCTGTGCCTCAGAGAGCTCTGTGTTAAAATCTCTGCTACTTAATGGTTGTATAATCTTGGACAGAGGTTCATTCATTCTTTACTTCATTAAAATTCACTTTCTTCATTTTCAGAACAGAGGAAAAGCTTGCTGTGAATTCTACATAAAAGAAAACATATAAACTAGCAGTGTGTGGCATATATTAGGTGCCTAATAAATGTTAATTGGACTTCCTAGGTGGCTCAGACAGTAAAGAATCTGCCTGCAATGCAGGAGACCAGGGTTCAATCCCTAGATCAGGATGATCCCCTGGAGAAGGGAATTCTCCAGCATTCTTGCCTGGAGAATTCCAGGGACAGAGGAGCCTGGTGGGCTATAGTCCATGGGGTCACAAAGAGTTGGACACAACTGAATCACTAACAGAAACAACAATATCAAATGTTAATTAACTGTCTCCAATCTCTCTCTGGTATTAAATTTAAACTCACGGAATGCTAATTTTTCCCATATCTTTTTTCCAAAAGGTTAGTTGAGGGTCAGAATGTGTAAGTAAATTTTCCAAGGCCACACAACTTGTAAGAGGAAGATGGATGATTAAAACTGAAGCTCGTCTGATATGAAAGGTTTCTGGTGGCTAAAATGCTGGTCTGAAACACAAACTTAAGGAGTACATATTTTATATCTCCTTTTGCAGCAGGCCTATACCTACGCGATCTTAGCATCTTACCTCCTGCTCCAAAGTCTGAGAACATTAGACACAGTTAACCACTTACAGATGCAATGGAAGAGGGAGAAGAAAACAATTTAACAAAAGGAATTAGGAAAGGGAAATCAGAATTTAGAGAGAGGCTTTTTTCTGTTTGTTTTTCATTTTCAGTTTCTACAGTCTCCTACTGTTCATTGCCAAAGATTTTCTGCAAATATTGAGAGTTGTTTTTCCCTCCACAGATCTTGTTCCCTCTCCATCCCAGTAAAGGAGTGTCCTATTGTATTATTTTGATGTATATTTTGAATACGCTTGCATCTAAATACCAGATGCTGTTCGTGATATTACATACACAGAAGAATGTTTAGTTCTGACCAAAGTGAAGAACTAGCACTGAAACCTAACTTTTAGGGGGATGAATTTAATAAGGGTGGAATGGCAAGTTAAACTTTGTTATCGATTTCCATGGGAAGAAAGAATACCTTTTGTCAGTTTTTGTTCTGTGTCATCTTTAGGTGACAGTATCTTTGATAAAGGCATTTTGGTTCTGTTTTCCTGAATTTAATCCCTTCTATTGCCAAGGAGAATCACCAATATGTTAAATGGTAGAATTAAATAGAATTACTCAATTGCCAAGAGTTGCCAATATGTTAAAATAGTCTTTATTTTTGCTTTTTACAATTCTACTTCAGTTAAAAAAAAATGAGAGAGAAAAAAAGACAAGGTTGCTGATAGTACCCAAATATAATACTCTGGTACATAAATCTGTGTTTCAAAACAGCCTTTCACAGTACTTTGGTAAGCCTGATATATATCAGGAGACTGCAGAACCCTGCTAGGTGCGGCTGGGCATTCCCAATAGACTGTCCATCTCTAATGGTGACTTGTGTGTGCTCAGTCATGTCCGATGCTTTGTGACCCCATGGACTGTAGCCTGTCAGGCTCCTCTGTCCACAGAGTTCGCCAGGCAAGCACACTGGAGTAGGTTGCCATTTCCTACTCCAAATGGTCACTTGGGGCCAGGAATATTCCTGTGATATTAAGTGTCGTGGAGAGGCTTGCATCACCTGTGAATGTAGTTTTTAGGACTTGGGGTCATGCGGGATGTTACCCTTGAGAGTGGCTAGAAAAGGAAAGACTAGGGCCAGTGGCTGACCACTGCTAACTTATTTCCTGACCCTACCAGCAAAGTCACAGACTCCTCACTGGTCACGGTATATGCCTCCAAGTGCCTTTGTGTAGCTGAATCCTGGATCCAAACCTCCGGTCAGCATTTGCCAAGAGAAAGTACTGGAGTTTGGAATAGGCCAGCCTCCAAGGAAGCTTTCGACAGCAGCCCTGCCCATGGCCATGCTTCCTGCTCCCATGTCAGGAGGTGCTTAGGGAGGAAAGGGAAGGAACCTCCTGGATTTCTGTCACTGTCCCTTTTCTTCCCACCTCCCTTGGCCTCCTGTTCTCTGGGAACTGAAATCACTAGAAATTTGCCTTAAATAATTGACTTCTTTTATTTTGATCCATTAAAGAATAAGAGAGAAGTCATAGTAGTAGGTACTGGGCGATGTAGGAGAAGGGAAAAAAAAAATCAGTCTTTGTTGCATTCTTACTGGTTGTCACACATTTTATCTACATGCTTATTAAGGTCTCATATAACGTAGGTAAGCATTCATTCAGTCATCCATTCATCCACATTTACGGTGTGCCTGTTGTATGCCATGCCCCACTTTAGGCGCTGATTAGTAAAAATTCTAAATTTAAAGAGTAAGAATCTGAGAGGTCAAGTAACTTGTTTGAAATTATACAGATAATAGTGGAGAAGCAAAATTCTAATCCAGGATAGTTCTTTCAAATGACCCCTAAGGATCTCCTCTCTTTAGGTGAGAGGCAGTAATTGTTAAGAAATTGAATGTGAAATTTAACTTGCCTTTATACAAGTTATAAAGACCCCTGTTAGCCGTATCAATTTTTCCTGAATGCTTAAAACTGAAAGGATATTTCCACGTAGTTTATGCAGTGTGTGAAGAACATGACTGCTTCATTTTCTTTCTTTGTTTTCAGTTTCCTTCTACATCATCTCCACTCTCCTGATCTCCACTACTAGGGGCATCTGTGTCTTTAAGACCCCTCGACATCCCCGCCTCAACTTTCCATTTCTTCTTCTTAGATGATGTAGATAGGTCACAGATTCTTAATGGAGTACAGAGTGCTTTGCAAGCTTAGCTTCAAGATCCCCTTCCAACCATATTATTAACCCCTAAAACCCTTTTGGGTAGAAGTTTGGAGATCCTATTATGAGTTGATTTGACTGATTCACCAAATAAAGTTCCATATCAAACTTTTCATTTAAAACCAAAATAATTTGTAATTTGTTGCTGTGCTGTGCTTAGTCTCTCAGTCATGTCTGACTCTTTGCAACCCCATGGACTGTAGCCTGCCAGGCTCTTCTGTCCCTGGAGATTCTCTAGGCAAGCACACTGGAGTAGGTTGCCATGCCCTCCTCCAGGGGATCTTCCCAACCCAGGGATCGAACTGAGATCTCCTGCATTGCAGGTATTTGTTAAGCAAATAATTTCTGAGTCAAACTTGTTGTGTGTTTGAATGATTCTTCTATTGACACTTTTCATCTGTAGTAATAATACTCACTGTGATTTGTGACATGTGGAGAAACATTAGACAAGTTTTTTCTGCTTATGTTGTAGAAGAAATGAGATATTTTGTTCACTGTTTTTAAATTTTTTAATTTAAACTCTTGATGCATTTGCTTGGTTTTGATATTACTTAATAGCTACTCTTTATAGATTAAAACCATTTGGCCATGGTTTTTTAATGGATTATTTATTCAGGATTTAGAAGAATGGACCTGTTGCTTAGGCATATTGAATAACACAATGACACAGTCAGTCCTTTAAAATGGTAACTTTAAAAAATTTCTTTAGAGATTTAATGGGATTTCTCAACTACTCTGTTTTAATAGCATATCAAGAACAGCTTTGGTAGTACAATTCATAAACAGTTCTTTTATGAACCAAATGAATTTTTTTATTGCTTTCAGAAATGAATCTCCACCCATGAGACACTTATGGTAACAGAACAAATGAAAATTCAGTGTTTTTGAAGTAAAAATGCAGTGTGGGAATAGAACCGTATGGTATTATAGTGAAGGTAAGAAGGTTCCTTAGCATCTAACATACAACAGTAGTTCAAGTTGTTTGACTGTTAGATAAGAAACAATGCTTGTGAAAAAGTTCGCTGATTCATAAAGCAGTAAAAGGCAGGCAGGGCCTTCTGCCTCAGCTGGAAACCTGAAAGGGACTCTCTAGGTTATTTTTAATTTTTCAGATAAAAGTTATTTTTTACAAAGAAACAGGCAGGTGGTGAAGAACATAGATTTGCCTTGATTTTGCATATCTCTTGCATCTCTGTCATACTTATCTCCAGCTTCTGATCCTATCCTACAAGCAATGCTTATGTTATTGCTAACCCATGTCTTTACCAATGCATTAACACATTCTTTATTTCCCCAAACCACCATCACTTGTAAAAGAAATAGAGACCTCCAACTTCTTTTCTGTTGGTCATAAATATGCCACAGTAGCCTCTGAAATATTATCACTGAGACAGGCAATGAGTGTTTTCTGTTATTTTATTCTAAGAATGTTAAACCCTAACTGAATGTTATTATATATATTATTCATTAATTAAAAGTGAGATATTAGAAGTTTCTGAAATGAACATCTGCCTAAAACCAATATTTAAGTTGTAGTCTGTATCTATTCCAGTATCGTACAATTTAGATACATATCCTTCTTCTGTTGACATGGAAGAAATTGTGCCATTCAGTCTCTGAACAGAGTAAATGGAAATCTTAAAAAAGTAAATACAAGGAATTCACAGAAAACATTCTATTTTCTAAAGAAATTAAGCTTATCTTTCTTAACCTAAATTTCTCAATTTGGAATATTCTGTGTGGGGTTTGAATTTAATGAGTAGAATTTTTTAATTTATAAAAAGCTATTTTGGGGTGACTTTGTCAGGTGACCCAAAGAAAAACCACAGTTGCTTTTCTACATTGGGTTAATCTTTTAGGATAAATATGTAGAGTTTGGGAAAGGGTAGAGGAGAGAAAGGTGAGCCCTTACCTCACATCTCACTAGATCTTAATGTGACCTACTGTAGGTGAATTACTTAAGTTCTTATTTTAAACAGAATGAATACTGAAAAATGCTTGCTGAATAAATTAATGAAATACAGGACACAAGCCATTGAGATGTTTGCTTAACTCCATGTGACTTATAAAGGGATTTTTTGAGGCTTTTTTGAGGTGAATAGCCCTTTACGCAAGATATATCACTAAGCTAAAATAAATAAATTTACAAAGTTTCATATAGACCAACTCTAAAGTACTGCCCTATATCCTACCCTTCACTGTATACATAGATTACTGCAGAAAGTCTACAATGTTGGTGTCGTTGTATAGAATCAGTAATAATTGGATCTGAATATAAAACACCAAAAAAGATACACAAGTGCACAAGCAGAGGTGTACACATACCCAGGCATGTGTAAAATATGTATTCTCTCCATGTAAATACATACAGATTACATAGCTGTCATATTTTTCACATATATCTGAATCACTTTATACCAGCATGAGCTTGGCTCAGCAGTTAGGTTGATTTAGACAGCCAGTCTCCTGAAAGTGAGCATTCACTTGGTAAATTTCTGCAGATCCTAGGATAATGGTCTGCATTATCATTTCTTAAACCTAACTGCATACCAGGGGACTTCTTAAAATCACAGGATGTTTAGTGATTGGAACCTGGGGCTCTGGGTATTAAAAAAAATCTCCAGGTGGCCTGGATGCACATTATGTTTGGAGTGTTTTTATATCATATCTGAGAACTCTATGAATTCCCTCTTTGACTTCATTTTTGGCCCCTAACTATTTCTTCTGAGGGGGAAAAGGGATCAAATCATTTTAATGAGGGGCTTTGGGTAAGCTCAAATGGCTGGGAGGATAATGAGATCTTATGTCCTCAGCCTGGCTGGGATCTCCCAGCTTCATTGTTGCTGTAAGCCCCTGACCATTTCTTAGTTTCTTGGCAGATCAGGGAAGAATTTGTATGGATTAATATTTATTTTCCATACTTTATTCTTATTTTCAGTGGGCTTGGTATCTGGAATGTCGTACTGATAAACATAGAAGCCTAAGCACCTTTTCTTGGTGTACTACCACAGATCGTTTCTGTAGATGACTTGAATGGTGATCTAACCACCTTCCTGGGATGGAGGAGGGGAAATACTTAGGGACAGAACATATATTTATATTTCACTGACTTATTTAGTCTTAATAAAAATCATGAAAGGAATGAGAATGGCACATGAGAGCAATAACTTTTAGAAATTTGCAAGTAAAAGTATTTCAATCAAAAAAATTAAAGATTAGGGAAAAGAATCATCACTTTATGTGAGTGATGAGAATGTTCCATCAGATCCTTCTTTGTTGTTTCCTTTGGTGTTTCTATGCAAATATGGCTTAAATTTGTCACATACACGAATTGCTGTAAGTTTTTATTATTCTCCACTCTTCATCAGACTTTCTCCTTTTGGCGCCATGTGCTTTTTTTTTTCCAATCTTCTACTTCCCTTTAATTGATTCTGCTTAAAATTTACGGGGAAGGAGGAGGGAGGGGGGTTCAGGATGGGGAACACGTGTATACCTGTGGTGGATACATGTTGATATATGGCAAAACCAATGCAATATTGTAAAGTAATTAACCTCCAATTAAATAAATTTATATTTTTTTTAAAAATTGGTCTCTCAGTCAGTTTCCTTCTCTCTGCCTGTAGTAATTCTCCTTCCATTTGTTTCCTTCTCACTCACAGACACACTAGACAGACAGCTTGATCAGACACTTGCTCTTTCCCTTACCCTATCTCCAACATTTTTATACTTCTCCTTTTCTTGAAGGAAAAAAATGATTTTTATAGAAATGTTTCTCCTCTTTCTTCTCAATAAAAAGCAGGCAGCATGTAAAAAAATCTTAGAAACCTGAAAAAAAATTAAAATCTTGCTGAATAACAGTTATTTTTAGAATGAAGAATGCCTGATAAAAGCACAGATCGCTCAGATTTCAGAGAGTGAAATCAATAGTTTTCTCCATGCTGTTTCAATGTGAAGGTGACAAAAACAAAGATCTAAATAGCAGCAAGAAGAGAGCTCACAGAACAGAATCGATTCTTACTGCTAACAGTCATGTAAACTGAAATGGTTGCAGGCCTCTGAAAGGATCTTGAAGAATATGGATCGATGCTGAGAGGCAAAAGTGAAAATGCTGGACCACCATCTTTGGTCTCCTTGAGAGTAAATGCATTTCTAAGAGTAAAATGTGATTTTAAGAAACTACAATTTTGTGGAACCTTCTGTATAAACATTTAGATGTTTATGGTACTTTGCAAGTCATCACTGAATTAACGCATTTAGTTCTCACAGCTACTCCTATAAGACAGATTGTTTTCCTCTCCATTTTTCATGTGGGGAAACTAAGGCATAGCTCTGTTTGCCAACTTACCCAGGATTATGAAGCTGATAGGTGGAATGCCAATATTCAGACACAGGTAAGAAAATAGCAACCCACTCCAGTATTCTTGCCTGGGAAATCCTATGGACAGAGGAGCCTGGTAGGCTATAGTCCATAGGGTAACAAAAAGAGCCAGACATGACTTAGAAACTAAACAGCAGTAACTGCCTGACTTATCTCTTCATCAAAATGCTGCCTCAATCTTAAACCAAGGGTAGAAAAGAAAATGGCATCATGGGTGATGAGTGATTTTATGCCTTTGCACAGGATAGAGTCCTCAGGTGCCATATTTAAACTTAAATGGATCTTGGAGCAAATCTTGTCAGTCCTCATTTCATAGACAAGGAAAATAATTCTCAGAGACTAGAAAGAATTAGCTCAAGGATGTCCTTTGTCTTGGTGAGATTAAAACCCCAAATCCCTCTGATGACAAAGCCTTGACTTTTTCAAGTCCTGTTCCCTGTTCCTTTCCACACAGTATCTTCCCCATTGATTTCTTACAACACTAGAAAGCCCACCACTGAGAATACTTTTCACTAAAGGCAGTGGTATTCAGAAATCTTCAACTGACACATGGATTTGTTACCCTGAGGGAACCACACAGAGTTATTGTTTTTCTCTGGGTTTATATTTCCATCAGAGGGCCTCTTTTCTGTTTTACTGGAGAAAGAGGCAGGGGAGGACACCCTGGGCCTTTACTGTCCCCCTCCACTCACAGATTTCCTGCCTTGGAAAAAAAAATATATACCTATAGTTGCTCTCTCAGTGAACAGGTTACTTGTTGCAAAATTGTTCTTGAACATTCAGAACATTGTGCTTTAGAGAATGGTAGCCTCTTAAGTGCAGGCATTGTACTGTTTGGATTTTGCTTTGTTTTGTTTTTTATGTTGAAGAGGTTCTTTATTGTTGTTTTTAGCAACTACACAGATGAAGGTACAACCAATTCATTCTCGCTGCATGACCCCACGGAGAGCTGGAGCATTCATGTTCAAAGAAAACTCTTTAAATTGAGTCCACAAAGACTTCCCTCCAAGGAGACAGAGCTCTGTAAGTTGAACTTTCTGTGTTCACAGAAAGCTGTGAATCAAGTGACATCTTCCAGTGATTTTCTCTGGCACCCTCATACTTCCCAAACTTTGTTGGACCTCCAAAGTAGTGATTTTTTCTATTATAGCTAAAGATGCCAACCGTGTATTCAATAGAAACCAGTACTGTCAGGAAAGGTGCTCTCTGTGGATCTGAGGCTCTATCGTTAGGCCTTTTAGATGGGCAAAGGCATTTCCCAATCAATGGAATGTCTTGATAAACAGTTCTGACATGTACCAGGGAAACATTCACCACAGTCATGACTCCAGGGAGTAGATTTTTACTTTACTTAAATCTGCATCAAGGAATCTGCAAGTTATCCCATATACTCATATACACATATACATCCCATATACTCATTTTTCTTGAACCACTTAGGTAGAATAATTTACATGGTGAGTGAAGGACTAGCTTAAACAGTGTTCTCCTTAGAACTATGACCACTAACAACACTGCAAAAACAATACATATTGATTCCTTTTTTTGTTTTTTTTTTTTTGTTTTGTTTTTTTCCTTTTGGCAGATTTCAGCAGGGTAAGATTCCTTCACAATAAAAATGTGATTGAATCATTAACCTTGCTCTACTCCACAGATGAATGTCAGTTATTGTCTGCTCCCAGAACATTGCTAAAACGTCTAAATTACTGTAATTTGGCACTCATCTTTCACAGCCATTCTTCAGGGAGCACAGGGCCGTGGCCAAGGGGCCTCGGCTTCCCTTGAAGAGAACGGGCTGTGGCAGCAAGGCTGAGGCACTGAGCTCTGCGTTTGTGGTTCCCTTGAGAGCTGCGTCTGAGGAGGTGCAATATTATCCTCAACTCCTCCCAATTTAAAGTGAAAAAGCCTGCTTTTAAATCTGCACTGTTGTTGATTTCAGTTCTTTTAAATCCACTAAAGCAGGGATTTTCAAAGTGTGCCCTGTTTCTCTATATGTTGGGTTAGGGGAGTAGGAAGAGAGAGGGTCCCAGGAGAATCATTCTATGAGAAACTACATGTTTACTATATCAATGTATTATAACTTTTTCTAATAGTTCAAAGTCAGTTCTTTTTTATCTTTTTTTCTTTAATTTAGATACACATCTACAGTTTAGTTTTTATCCTATAGCAGACATGCTTAGAGTAATCAAAGGAATGCCATCTGAAAGGGTATAAATAGAGTCACTTACAGACAAGAAATGCAATATTTGTGTGTGTGTTTTTGTTTGTGGGTTGTGTGTGTGTGTGATTCAGATAAAAAGGTTTGCCTTTGATAAGTTGCCAGTCTCACCATAGAGTTTACTTAATATGTAAACTTTTCTTATAAACTTTTCTATAAAATTTTCTTTCTTCTATTATTCCCTCTTTGTTTTCCTTCATTTAAAAAAATTCAGTTCACCCCTTTGCAATGAGTCATTGGCTATAAACTATTACTTTATTATGAGTTGTTATACACGTTACTTAAATAGCAATAGGTTTTTTAAAAACCTATGTATATAATTAGAATATTGTGGCATAATCAAGTTTCTGAAGACATTTATTTCCAACATAAGGGAAACATTAAACAGTTTGAAAATTCTTGGTCTAAAATTCATGTAACTATAGCTTTGGGCTCACAGTCTCTAGTTTAGAAACTTTTTGCACTGGTCTGCTTTCTTTTCATAATCTTTTACCACTTCCTTCTCCATCAAACTGACCTTTTATTTTAATGGGTTTTCCAGAGAGAACTTGCTGTAATAGAGGCAATCTATTGTTGGACATGATTTCAGATGACAACTTTGCAGTTTTGATGTACTTTATATTACTTAATTGAACAGGAATAGACAGTTTAATGAGGCCATTCTCTATATTATTTTATTTTTAATTGGCAAAACCAGGATGACTCACACCCAGGTTTTAGGTAAAGGAGGAGGTTGAAGGAGGAGTGGTTTCTGGTTTTGCCAAGATGATGAAATAACAGGTTTCAAGTTCTGTCCTCCTAAATGAATGCTGGAGAAATCATAGAAGCACAAGGGAACTATGAATTTAAGGAACTAACAGAGGAGAAACACTCTCCCTGGCCTCAGAGATGGAAGACCTTCTGAGAACTAGTCTGCACAGGATAATTGGGTGGTAGCAGCCTGGAGCAGAGGCAGAAAATGGGAGAATGGGATAGAACAGTGGTTCTCCAATGTGCTACAAAGACCAATAGCATCAGTATCACCTCAAACTTATTAGAAATGCAAATTATTGACTAATTCCAAACTTACTGAATCAGAAAGCTAGTAATACCCAACTATTTATGTTTAAACAAGCCTTCCAGGTAATGTGATACATGCTAAAACTTGAAAAAAGGTTTTTTGTGTTTTTTTTTTGTTGAGCTTCACTTGCCTTTTACTTGCTTTGAAGGCCTCATGTTGTGTTTTGCTACAAATACCTGCCTTTCCCCGGCAGCTCAGAGTATCAGTGCTGTGCCAATTCAGGGAGTAGTTCAGCAGTTCGAAGAAGGCCTGCTCCAGCCGTGAGTTATGCACATAGGTGTGGACTGACCAGCTCTTCTGCTGTATTTATTTCCCTCTTAACTCTTCAGTTTCCAGCCTTGAGAGCAGAGTGAACCTGCCTCTGTTGATTCACCTCTGTCATTCACTTTAAAGAAACCCTGATTGGAGTAGCTGCCAGCTGGAGGGCCAGCCAAAAGGTCACCAGGGATTCTGTGTAGCCTGAGGTACTCAACTAAGGGGATTCATCTCTGCCTCCTGAACTCACCTGGACTGATCGATTCAGTGTGTGATCTTGTGCCATTTTTCATGAACCAGACAAAATAGCTGATACCCTCAGGAAGACCTGGGTTCAGCAGATGCAAGAATGAGACCCCTGGAGAGTGACATCAGCACGATGGTGACACAGGTGGTTTCTGACTTGGCTATCCCTCAGGAGAACTGCCGACAGCTATTTATGAACAGGACACCCCTGAGAAAATCTTGCAACATGGCAGCATGACACTGAAGCGCCCCGCTGCACCACAGAGGCTAAGACAGGCTACATTCTGAGACAAGAGAAGTGGCTGCAGGCTCACCACACTGCCCCTGTTGCCAGCACACACCACATGGTGAGCTCTGCTCTCAGCCTCTGGGGCCTGGCGGGCACAGCCAGCCCCTAGTCCTGCGGGCCGCACTGAGGGAGTCCCTACCGACGGTGGTCTCACTCCATGGGGACTATAGGGGAATCTATGATGAAGACTTCCAAGAAGGAGTGGATCCAGGATTATGAGGCCTGTAAATTATACCCTTTTATATCCTACAGAAAAGAAAAACAAAATTACAAATACACAAAATCAGGTGTGAAAATGATTATTTGTTTAGGCTGATACTAGAAATAGCAATAAAGTACACATATTTAAAACTGACAGATAACGCAAATATCACTAAATCTCAAAAAACTATTTATATTATTTAACCATGGGTTCAGTCCCTGGATTGAGAAGATCCCCTGGAGAAAGAAATGGCAGCCCACTTCAGTATTCTTGCCTGGGAAATCCCATGGACAGAGAAGCCTGGCAGGCTACAGTCCATGAGGTCACATAAGAGTCGAACATGACTTAGCAACTAAAGAACAACAATAACAGCAATAACTAGGAGACATATTCCTATAAAACTGTTTTTCATTTTTTTGTTTGTTTGTTTATTCTCTTCATTCACCTCTTTGTCAACAATTGTATTATCAAAGATAATTGCACTCAAAAAATATATATATTTTATCCTTTTCTATATGATTGTTCAAATTTTGATTTTCTTATTGATACCTGGCCATAAATCATACAGCTTCACAAACTTGACATGTTTTTGATACTGTGATAGTTTGTGCGTTATAGTCACAGCACATCTGATTAATCCTATTTTGCATGATTGTGTCAAAAAAGATAAATTGTATGCTGCACTTGAGATTATGTATTTTGAATTTTCAAGTATATTTCTAAGAACAGAGAGCTTCCATTTTGACTAGGCAGTCATTGAAAAACAAATTCTCATATAATCTTGCATAGCTGATGATTGGAATCATTTTTCACATATTATTTTCTAGATTTGTGTACTTCAGACCACTTCCTTCATATTCTCAGTATTGGACACTGAAGCACATTCTCGTATTACAGCACGACTTTTTCACGTCATGATACAGACAGGATGAGTTGGCATAGTGCACTAACCTAGTATTCCCAGAAGCTTTTTTTCTTTATAATATTTATTTTATTTATTTTTGGCTTTGCTGGGTCTCCATTACTGTGTGCGGGCTTTTTATAGTTGTAATACCTTGCAGTGCGAGGGCTTCTCATTGCAGCGGTTCTCTCATTGCAGAGCACAGGCTCCAGGGTGTGTGGTCTCAGTAGTTGTGGTGCACAGGCTCAGCTGTCCCCCAGCATGTGGGATTTTCCTGGACCAGGGACTGAATGGTGTGCCTCGCATTGCGAGGCAGATTATTAACCACGGGACCACCAAGGAAGTCCCCCAGAGCTATTTCCACATAGGTGTAGCTAGTAATGACTGTTCTCAGGATTTATTCTGACTCATATGTTTTAGAATAGAAATGGAAAGAGAGGAAAGAGACAGAACTCTTATCTGGTTCCATATTAAATATCTTACTTTTTGAAGATGTACAAAAGTATACAACCATTTGGTAGTGAGAATCCACGACTCAAGCTTTATTAGTGTATTAGTCAGGGTTGAACAGAGAGGCAAAATCCATAGGAGATAAGTATATATGGAGACGGGGAGAGAAGCGGTGAGAGAGAGAAGAGAGAGTTGGATTTGTTTTAAGGAACTGACTTACTTAATGGTGGAAGCAAGTGCATAATTGGCAGAGTAGCCTGAAGACCCAGGGAAGAGCTGATGTTGCTCTTTGAGTTTCAGAGGCTGTCTGCTGATGGAATTCCATCTTCCTATAGGGAAGTCAGTCTTTTTATAAAAAGACCTTCAGCTGATTGGATGAGGTCCACCCACATTTTGATCTATTTTACTCAAAGTCTACTGAATTAAATGTTAACCTCATCTTAAAAATTTCCTTAGAGGAAAACAATAGAATGCAAAAGATTAGAGATCTCTTCAAGAAAATTAGAAATACCAAGAGAACATTTCATGCAGAGACGGGCACAATAAAGGATAGAAATGGTATGGACCTAAGCAGAAAATATTAAGAAGAGTGGCAAAAATACCAATAAGAACTATACAAAAAAGATCTGCATGACCCAGATAACCATGATGGTGTGATCAGTCACCTAGATCCAGACATCGGAATGTGAAGTCACATGATCCTTAGGAAGCATCACTACAAACAAAGCTAGTAGAGGTGATGGCATTCCAGTTTAACTATTTCAAATCCTAAAAGATGATGCTGTGAAAGTGCTACACTCAATATGCCAGCAAATTTGGAAAACTCAGCAGAGGCCGCAGGACTGGAAAAGGTCAGTTTCATTCCAATCCTTAAGAAAGGCAATGCCAAAGAATGCTCAAACTACAGCACAGTTGCACTCATCTCACATGCTAGTAAAGTAATGCTCAAAATTCTCCAAGCCAGGCTTCAATAATACATGAACCATGAACTTCCAGATGTTCAAGCTGGTTTTAGAAAAGGCAGAGGAACCAGAGATCAAATTGCCAACATCCACTAGATCATCGAAAAAGCAAGAAAGTTCCAAAAAAAATCTGCTTCTGCTTTATCGACTACTCCAAGGCTTTTGACAGCGTGGATCACAACAAACTGTGGAAAATTCTTAAAGAGATAGGAATACCTGACCACCTGACCTGCCTCCTGAGAAATCTATATGCAGGTCAGGAAGCAACAGTTAGAACTGGACATGGAACAACAGCCTGGTTCCAAATCTGGAAAGGAGTACATCAAGGCTGTATATTGTCATCCTGCTTATTTAACTTATATGCAGAGTACATCATGCAAATGCCAGAATGGATGAAGCACAAGCCAGAATCAAGAGAAATATCAATAACCTCAGATATGTAGATGACATCACCCTTATGGCAGAAAGTGAAGAGGAACTACAAAGCCTCTTGATGAAAGTGAAAGAGGAGAGTGAAAAAGTTGGCTTAAAACTCAACATTCAGAAAACTAAGATCATGGCATCTGGTTCCATCACTTCATGGCAAATAGATGGGGAAACAATGGAAACAGCTGACAGACTTTATTTTTCTCGGCTCCAAAATCACTGCAGATGGTGACTGCAGCCATGAAATTAAAAGACACTGGCTCCTTGGAAGACAAGCTATGACCAACCTAGACAGCATATTAAACAACAGAGACATTACTTTGCCAACAAAGGTCCGTCTAGTCAAAGCTATGGTTTTTCCAGTAGTTATGTATGGATGTGAGAGTTGGACCATAAAGAAAGCTGAGCACTGAAGAATTGATGCTTTTGAACTGTGGTGATGGAGAAGACTCTTGAGAGTCCCTTGGACTGCAAGGAAATCAAAGCAGTCAGTCCTAAAGGAATTCAATCCTGAATACTCATTAGAGGACTGATAGTGAAGCTGAAACTCCAATACTTTGGCCACCTGGTACAAAGAGCTGACTCATTGGAAAGCACCCTGATGCTGAGAAAGACTGAAGGCAGGAGGAGAAAGTGAAGTGAAGTCACTCAGTCATGTCCGACTCTTTGTGACCCCATGGACTGTAGCCTACCAGGCTCTTCCCTCCATGGGATTCTCCAGGTAAGAGTACTGGAGTGGGTTGCCATTTCCTTCTCCAGGGGATCTTCCTGACCCAGGGATCGAACTCGGGTCTCCCGCATTCCAGGCAGATGCTTTAACCCCTGAGCCACCAGGGAAGATGAGAAAGAGATGCTGGGAAAGACTGAAGGCAGGAGGAGAAAGGGACGACAAAGGATGAAATGGTTGGATGACATCACCAACCCAATGGACATGAGTTTCAGCAAGCTCCTGGAGTTGGTGATGGACAGGGAATCCTGGTGTGCATATCTGAAACATATGCACTGTCACAGAAGGACTCTAGTGGTGTGTAATGTTCATCCATATCACCTTCTTCCCTCCAGGTAAATAGAATAACTGCCCATTTCCCCCTTTACAGTTAGGCAGAATCATGTGACCAGTCCTGGGCCACTTCTTTATAAGTCAGAGTTATGATTTATTACTTCTGTATGAAGCTTTTAATTTCCAGTTCAAAATTCTCCAGAGCTCTTTTCCCCTGCTGTGCTGGCCAAATGGATTGCATGCTCTAGACGGTACAACTGCATGGCGGTCGAGCCTCCATCCCTCGGGGTTGCTGAAACACCACATGCTGTTTCCTTGAAGCCCTGTTGGGGCTTGTAATGGACTTTGCTTGAGTTAAACCACTGTGGTTGGGATTTTTTACTACTACATCATAATATGTTCTAATACATGAACCAATAAATTAAATAGCCATACTAATTTTAAAGAGACAAAGAATGACAATAGCACTGTAAAACACAACTAGAATTATAAAAGGAGTAACCAAGTAGAAAATTTAGGTATAAAAAATGAAGTATGGAACCTAATGTATGGGATGAATGTATCTGGTGGATATAGCTGAAGAACAATTTAGTTGAAATGGAAAATCAAATTCAGCATCCCTCCAGAAGTCATTTGTTGTTGTTATCTAGTCTCTAAGTCTATCTCCAACTCTTTGCGACCCCGTGGACTAGAGCACACCAGGCTTCCCTGTCCTCCACTGTCTCCTGGAGTTTGCTCAAACTCATGTCCATTGAGTTGGTGATGCTATCCAACCATCTCATTCTCTGTGGCCCCCTTCTCCTCCTGCCCTCAGTCTGTCATAGCATCAGTGTTTTTTCCAATAAGTCAGCTCTTCACATCAGGTGGCCTAAGTATTGGACTTCAGCTTCACCATCAGTCCTCTAATGAAAATTCAGGGTTGATTTCCTTTAGGATTGACAGGTTTGATCTCCTTGCTGTCCAAGGGACTCAAGAGTTTTCTCTGGCACCACAATGCGAAAGCACCAGAAGTCATTAGGAAACAATAAATAGTTGAAAAATGTAAAAGAAAAGGATAAAGAGGTATGAAGGATTGGAATAGAAGATATAATGGAGGCTTCAGAAGGAAGAAAAAAAGTAAAACTGGAGAGAAGAAAATATTTGAAGAAATAATAGAAGTAAATTTTCCAGAATGGAAAAAAAATAAGCTTCAGATATAAAGGGTTCTACAGAGTATCAAGAGAAGACACAGAGAAAATTGAATATACTAAAGAAACCAAGAGAGTTAGTATTAAGTTTGGATAATAACAATTTTTACTTATCCCTCTACAGTTTGTTTTTACCTGTTGCTCTGTTTATGTTTCTGAGGTCCATAGATTTTTTTATTTTTTCAACACAGAATGAATCCATATGCCTAATTTCTCACTATTTCTGCAATGGCATGCAGCCTGCCTCTCTCTCTCACACACACACACATACACACACACACAAATAATGAGGCCAATTATATTTATTTTCCTATCTGGATGATTGGATTGAGTTGAATTCATTTCCATGTGCCCACAGTTAAAGGTTTTCAGACTGACTTGATCCCTCCTTGTCTCATTGAATACATTTATTTTCCATTTTTTAAAAAATTATTTATTTATTTTGTTTTTTTGGCTGTCTGAATCTTAATTGTACCACCTTGGATCTTTATTTGCATCATGTGAATTCTTCGTTGTGGTATGTGGCATCTAGTTCCCCGGCCAAGGATTGATCCTACACCCCCTGCATTGGAGACATGGACTCTTAGCCATTGGACCACCAGGGGAATCCCTCCATTTAATTTTTAATGCTAATTCAACAAGACATCAGGGAAGCCAATGAATATAGTTAGCTTCTGAGTGAAAATATTCTCACTAGAGTAGTGAATATAAACCAACCACGGGAACTGCTATAGGTAGTCCTATCTATAATCACTGCAGATATCTGTAATTATAGATACTACTCTATAATCCCTATGTGACTACTGTAGATACTTGCTACTAATATTAAAGGCAGATAAAATTTTATAATTTATATCTATAAATTCATATAAATATAAAATAAGTAAACAAATATATGGAGAAGAAAATGGCAACCCACTCCAGTACTCTTGCCTGGAAAATCCCATGGATGGAGGAGCCTGGTAGGCTGCAGTCCATGGGGTCGCGAAGAGTCGAGCACAACTGAGCTACTTCCCTTTCACTTTTCACTTTCATGCATTGGAAAAAGAAATGGCAACCCACTCCAGCATTCTTGCCTGGAGAATCCCAGGTACAGCAGAGCCTGGTGGGCTGCCGTCTACGGGGTCGCACAGAGTCGGACACGACTGAAGCGACTTAGCAGCAGCAGCAGCAGCAAACAAATATATATAAATTCATACTTTTATACGGGCAGAGAAAGACTGTTATTGTCAATTTATAGATAAGCAAATTGAAGTTCAGAGTGGTTACTTTCCTAAGAGTCCAGTGTGAATATAAGACTTTCTGATTTTGAGTTTGATGCTCTTTATCATGCTGTGATTTCATGCAAAGTAGATTGAATATGTTTTCACTACTTTTGACCTTTCAAGCCAAATTTAATCAATCTTTAACATTCAGGTTTTCGTTTAAATCTATGTCTCTGTGACCACATGTGTAAACACAGGCACATATACACCTACACATAAGTTCACATTCTGCCTGAATACATACCCAGAAGATGAAGAGCATGCATAGTTTACCTAATGATTTTTTTCTTCCTTTATAATGAAGACCATAATTGACCAGGTGACTTTATATGCCAAATGCTTTATATATTAAATAATTCTTCTATAATCCTAATCCTATATTACTTATAGACATTAAGTCACTTACTTAAAGTCTTTAAGCTAATAAGAAGCAGAGCCAGAATTCAAATCAGTACTGACTCCAAATCCCTTGTGTTTAGTAACTTGGTCCTGCAACCAGCTGAACATAAATATAAAGCTCTGGGGATCATTTTGTGAATGAGTTGAGAAACAACCTACTCAAGAGCTGAGATTTGGAGAGTCCAAGTCCATGAAGGACTTGGTCCTAACAGTGACAGTTCTAGGATAAGCCTGTGGCCTGGGCCCTCACAATCCCTGGCATAGACTTAGATCCATGCACAGAAGAAATTCCAGGGTCTGGGCGTCTGGACAGAGATAGTGGGGCACACAGACTTTAGGTAGCATGTCCTCTTGGGCCCATGGACTCCTTGCTTTGTAGAGAGAGGTGCAGTCACAGAAGGGCCAGGGCCAGTTTCCAGGATGATAGGGGTACATGGTAAATATTTCACTGTCCGATTTTTACTAAATAGAAGGAAATGAGATTTCTTATTCCAGATGAAAAGACAACTTAATGGGGACTAAAATATTTTGCATTTTTTTTACTTAAAAAAACTTCATGTTGGAATATAGTTGATTAACAATGTTGTGTTAGTTTCAGGTACACAGCACAGTGATTCAGTTATACGTGTACACATATCTATTCTTATTCAAATTCTTTTCCCTTTTAGGTTATTACAGAATGTTGAGCAGAGTTCCCTGTGCTATACAATAGGTCTTTGTTGATTACCTGTTTTAAATATAGTACTGGGTACATACATGTCAATTGCAAACTCCCAGTCTATCCCTACTCCCTAGCTTTCCCCCCTAAGTCAGTGAATCTGTTTCTATTTTGTAAATAAGTTCATTTGTATCATTTTTGGATAGACTATTTTATTTTATTATTTTAATTTTTATTTTTACTTTATTCTGCTTTACAATACTGTATTGGTTGTGCCATACATTGACATGAATCTGCCACGGGTGTACATGAGTTCCCAATCCTGAACCCCCCTCCCACCTCCCACCCCGTATCATCTCTCTGGATCATCCCTGTGCACCAGCCCCAAGCATCCTGTATCCTTTATCAAACATAGACTGGCGATTCTTTTCCTACATGATAGTATACATGTTTCATTGCCATTCTCCCAAATCATCCCACCCTCTCCCTCTCCCTCAGAGTCCAAAAGTCTGTTCTATACATCTGTGTGGTTAGACTATTTTAATTTCAAGAAATCTTTTTTGGAAATTAGATAATCAGAGGTAGAACATTTACCATATGTAAATAATCATTAAGATAAATTAACCTCATTAGTGATGAAAGAAACGTAAATTAAAGCAATAATAGTGTCATTTCTCCTCTTTCAGATCAGCAGTCTCCTTTAGAATAAACCTAAGGCTTCCCAGGTGGCTCAGACAGTAAAGATTCTGCCTGCAGTGCAGGAGACCCAGGTTCAATCCCTCGGTTGGGCCTATTCCCTGGAGAAGGGAATGGCAACCCACTCCAGTATTCTTGCCAGAGAATCCGATGGCCAGAGGATCTTCGCGGGCTACAGTTAGTGGGGTCACAAAGAGTCAGACACTACTGAGTGACTAACACTTTTACTTTCGAATGCTAGTGAGATGGAAATGAGGCTGTCACTCAAATGAAAAACTAGTGGAAGAATTATCGGTCATAAATTCATTTGGAAGGTAATTTGGGAATTTGAATATAATGTCTGAAAATTTTCCTTGTTTTTTGGCCCAATAATTTCACTTATGAGATATAGCCTAAGAAAACTATCTGAAATGCCTAAGACCATAATATATGTAGATATGTGCATCATAGTACTATATATAATGACTTAAGATGGAAGTAACCTAGTAAATGATAATTAGGAAGTAGGTATATAGGATTTAGTAAACAAACTAAAAGATGACTTGTAAAAGTTGTTAATAATGAATATTTATATTCTAAATTTAAATTTCAAAAGCAATGATAGCTTTTTGTGCACAATATTATATCTACTCCATAAAGATATTTATAGATAAAAAACTAGAAGCCATATTAAAATCACAAATAAAGAGGATAATAATTAAACCCCATAAATGGTGGCCAGTGAAGCAGCTGTGGATCATTAAGTCTGTGTTTTCCACTGTTAGGGATCCATGAAATAAAGAACATGTTGAGATTTTAATTTTGTGAACAACAACAACAAAATGGGTGTACTGCTAAACATTTAAGCCACTTTAATCATTAGGATAAGTTTCCATTGATTTGGATAGGATGATGTATGAGAAATGACCATTTTTATTGCCTATTTGCCTCTTAGAATAAGGGTTTCGTGACTGATATCATAGATAGCAAGCTACCCTTTATTTGCTATTCATATTATACCGACATTAAAGCCATTGTAAAAATCCATGTTCTTTGACTGTTGAAACTTTAATTAAAATTTTGAGACTAGTTGGTCTTTAGTAGTTTCTATTATTTTATTCAATAAATCTTTATGAACATTTAACAAATCTTATAAAGCATTATGTTCCAGTTACCTATAAAATACAAACAGAAATGGTCTGCATAGTTTGGAACTCTTTAGAATTAATGTACCAAATGTAAAACTATTCCTAATAAGCTCTATAATCGTATTAATTATTCCTCACAATTGTTTGAGAGTGTCCCATTTTGTGGGGACAAAAAATTACCAGATGAAAACTGCCAGGTGTCATGGTGGGCAGAGAGAGGTGGTCTTGTCTGCCTGACTCAAAGGCAGTAGCTTCAGCGTCTACAGACTGGGCTTCAGAGAGATTGCCTTTTCTTTTAATTTATTTATTTAATTGGTGGATAATTACTTTATAATATTTGATAGTTTTGCCATACATCAGCATGAATTGGCCACGGGTGTACATATATCCCCCCTCATCCTGAACCCCCCGCACCTCCCTCCCGACCCTGGCCCTTTGGGTTGGTGCAGAGCACTGTGATGGTAATGAACTGGCTACTGAAAAAGACAGAAAACCTTGATTTGTTGTTGTTCGTAAGTGACCTTCACTGTGATCTTTTTTAGCCTGAGTTCCTCCATAAATCAAATCTGTAAGTATACATCAATAAAAAAAAATTTTTAGAAAGCTGAAGGGAAATATCATAAATGAAATTATTAATTAAAGCATTAAAAAATCTGGAAGAGTGGTAATTTTTCAATGATTCAGTTCTTAAAATTCAGTGTATTCTCTATGTGGATGCTCTATGTATTCGCTATGACTTTCACTACATATATTCTTCACTACAGTCTGAAGCCCTAAAAATGTGACATGATTGGAGCATCAAAAACAATTTTTAACTATTTTTATACTGAAGCATAGTTGATTTACAGTGTTGTGTTAGTTTCAGATATACAGCAAATTCAGTTATACATACCTGTTGTTGTTGTTGTTGAATTGCTAAGTCCTGTCATCTGCCATGCTCCTCTACCCATGGGATTCCCCAGGCAAGAACACTAGAATGTGTTGCCATTTCCTTCTCCAGGGGATCTTCCTACCCAGGGACTGAAACTGCATCTCCTGCATTAGCAGGTGGATTCTTTACCACTGAGCCACCAGGGAAGCCCTATACATACATATATGTATATATATTATTTTCAGATTATTTTCCATTCTACATTATTAAATGGACTTTATACATATTAAATATAATGCCTTGTGCAATACAGTAGGTCCTTGTGGTTTTTCTATTTTTTATATAGTAGTTCAGTTCAGTTTAGTCGCTCAGTCGTGTCCATCTATTTGCAACCCCATGAACTGCAGCACGCCAGGCACCACTGTCTGTCACCAACTCCCAGAGTTCACTCAAACTCATGTCCATCGAGTCAGTGATGCCATCCAGCCATCTCATCCTCTGTCATCCCCTTCTCCTCCTGCCCAATCCCTCCCAGCATCAGGGTCTTTTCCAATGAGTCAACTCTTTGCATGAGGTGGCCAAAGTATTGGAGTTTCAGCTTCAGCATCAGTTCTTCCAATGAACACCAGGACTGATCTCTTTTAGGATGGACCTCCTTGCAGTCCAAGGGACTCTCAAGAATCCTCTCCAACACCACAGTTCAAAAGCATCAATTCTTCAGCGCTCAGCTTTCTTCACAGTCCAACTCTCACATCCATACATGACCACTGGAAAAACCATAGCCTTGACTAGACAGACCTTTGTTGGCAAAGTAATATCTCTGCTTTTTAATATGCTATCTAGGTTGGTTATAACTTTCCTTCCAAGGAGTGAGCGTCTTTTAATTTCATGGTTGCAATCACCATCTGCAGTGATTTTGAAGCCCCAAAAAATAAAGTCAGCCACTGTTTCCACTGTTTCCCCATCTATTTCCCATGGAGTGGTGGGACCAGATGCCATGATCTTCGTTTTCTGAATGTTGAGCTTTAAGCCAACTTTTTCACTCTCCACTTTCACTTTCATCAAGAGGCTTTTTAGTTCCTCTTCACTTTCTGCCATAAGGGTGGTGTCATCTGCATATCTGAGGTTATTGATATTTCTCCCGGCAATCTTGATTCCAGCTTGTGCTTCTTCCAGCCCAGCATTTCTCATGATGTACTCTTCATAGAAGTTAAATAAGTGGGGTAACAATATACAGCCTTGATGTACTCCTTTTTCTATTTGGAACCAGTCTGTTGTTCCATGTCCAGTTCTAACTGTTGCTTTCTGACCTGCATATAGGTTTCTCAAGAGGCAGGTTAAGTGGTCTGGTATTCCCATCTCAGAATTTTCCACAGTTGATTGTGATCCACACAGTCAAAGGCTTTTGTGGTTTTTCTATTTTTTATATAGTAGTATGTATACGTTAATCCCAAACTCCTAATTTTTCTCTCTCCCTAACCCACACCCCCCTTTTTTCACTTTGGTAACCATAAATTTGTTTTCTATGTCTATGAGTCTACTCCTGTTTTGGAAGTAAGTTCATTTATATCCTTTTTGTTTAGATTTCACATATAAGTGATATCAAATGATATTTGTCTTTGTCTGACTTGCTTCACTTAATATGATCATCTCTAGGTCCATCTATGTTGCTGCAAATGGTACTATTTCATTCTTTTTATGGCTGAGTAAAATTCCATCATGTATATATACCATATCTTCTTTATCCATTCATCTGTTGATGGACATGTAGGTTGCTTCCATGTCTTGGCTAAAAAACAATTTAACATTCATTTCCTTAAGATTTGTTACTTCATCTAGCAATGATAAGAGAGTAAGTAGCCCTTTTATTTTTTAATTTTTAAAAGAAATATTTTGTCAAATGATGAAAACATACTTAATGATTTTTTTGGTGTTAACATATTCTAAGCAAGTAGTTACAGATGAAGTACTAATTGACTTCAGAGGAGAAACTTAGATTTTTTTTCTCCAGCAAGATTGAACAATAAACTAAATTCCAATTTTTGACAGTTCAATGATAAATATATTTACTTAGGAAAAGTATATCGTGCAGCTGTGATTGTAGCAGAAGTTATGCTGCTTGTCAATTTAAATCATATTATTTAGAAGAGCTCCTACATTGTGAAATTTAGAGTGTCATAAGTTGGAATAGTTTATTTTGAAGTAAAAGTGAGTCTCATCATTGAAATGTCCTTGTAAGCTCACCAACAATACTGACAAAAACAAATACAAAAAAAAAGAAGAAGAAAAACTCTAAGCTTTTTCCCTATTGAATTGACTTCTTAAACTATCTTGAAAGAATATTTTTGTGAATAATATCTTATCACAATTACTTGGTAGAGAGTCATGATACTTTATTAATAAGCAGATGGCACAGCATTAAAAAATATCCATTTTATACATACACAACAAACAGAGCTTAGTGATAAACACATCTTGTTAGTTGAAGTTCTATTGAACTGAAATTTTTAAGCTCTTTGGTATTCATCCAGCTTCACCCATTACATCTTTTTTTTTTATGAGTTATAAACATCTACTTCTCTAAATGAGATTCCTTTAAAAATACTGCTTGTAGTCAGTTTTCATCAATCAAGTTCTTTGTCTTTCTTATCAGTTCTCTCCTAAAAAAAAAACATTATTTTGGATTACATTTGCTTCCTCTCAAAAATGTAATCACTTAAAGGAATTTTAAAGAATATGAAAGAATTTGTTGTGAGCTTCATCCATGGTAGATTTGACTACAAATAATATTCTTTTATAAAAACTCTAATTTATTCCAATACATTACCCTATGGTCGAGTGGATTATTATTCCAGCTCTTCACTTAGCATCTCTCCCATCCCTGCTCTGGCTGCTACCAGTTCCCAAGAGGGCTGTACCTCTTCATCCTTGGCCACATTACTTTTCAGTGACATCTCCCTCTATGATTGGAGTATATTTTCTTATCCTAGTGATGTTGGGATTGAGCATGTAACTTGCTTTGGCCAATAGAAATATTTGAAAGGCATCATGTGTTTTTACTTGCCAAGGTCATCACCATGAGATGGGCATTCTTTAGTTACTTCACTGGTCCTGGGAAAAGGATAAGAATGAAGCAGAGCCATCCCAACTGACCTGCAGAGCTGTGAGAACCAATGACTTGTTTTAAGCCACTGAAAACAAGTGGGTAGTTTGTGGGTGGTTTCTTTCACAGCATTCTTGTGGCAATATCTAACAGATTCCCTTGCTGATAAGCAACATTGAAGAAATTTCTACAATCTATTTTTTCTTTCGGTAGATATTTTAAGTAAACCCTTTCCATGGAGTTTTAAAAAAAGAGTAACTTTTAGGAAACAAGAGACCTGGATTCTTGTCTTGTCTTAGAAAATAAGTGGAGTGATCTCAGCTAAGTCTCTTAATCTTCCTGTGCTTCACTTGTAAAATGAAGATAATAGTACTTTGACATCTAAAGGTCAAGACCCTAAATTTGGTGAAGTCCAGAAACAGATTTTGTGACTTGAATATTTTTATGAAATGCAGCCATATCGTTATTTAAGGACAGTCCAGCTCTGTTATTTGATATGGTTGCATAGCAAATTAGTCTTTTGGAACTGCAGAAGTTCTGAAGCAAGACTTCAGGGTGGGTGTGAAGTAGAAATACCCACCAGATAGGGCCAACCGCTGACATTGAACTGAGATTTAGGGAACCAAGGTGAACAAAACTACTTTGGTGTCTGCTATAAGATCCAAGAGCAGAATTGGCAGGAGGAGATATAGTTTTCTGAACCTTGCTTCTGACCCTTCCCTAAATCTATGATATATGCTTTCTTAACTCCTCTCTCATCTCAGAAGAGCATGGATGTCTTGTGAGAAGTATGTTATAGCAAAAGATCATCTTTAGAGTTACAAAGCTGATTCCAGACGTGTTTGCTCTTTTTTGTCTTTTTGGTTATGGTTCAGAAATGAGCATATATGCATATGTTAAGGTCAAGCAAACTTATTTTGCCAACCTCCATCACCCCTTGTTCCAGAGGTGAGGCTAATGCAGTTCTTGGCTGAAAAGTAAGATATTACCATCTTCCCAGGCTGGTATATCAAAGAGGTAAGCTTACAGATAATTTTTTCATATATATTTATTCATCTTCCATTAGGTTTTGTAGAAGATTTGAGGCAGGGAATTGCCACACGTTAGGGAGACTAGGGAATATAGGCTTTTAGCTAAGTGGCAAGCTGCCCAGATAAAAATGAGCAGGAAAGGAGAATGGGGATTGAGAAGCAATTAACAATTTCTGCCATAGTGATAAATCTCTTATGTTTTGCTCCTAAATTTATGGCACTGTAAAAAAAAAAAATCTTACTTTGCTCTGACCTAAATTTCCATTTATTCAACATGTTCATTCTTTCAGATTGTAGCAGTTCGTAAGGGTGCACACCCTACGGTGCTATATTCTTATCCTGCATAGGTACTTCTCATCACACTAAACACATATGAGAGATGCCTGATCAAAACAGTCATTCAGGTTTAGGACTTTTTAAGTCTTTTTGTAGCACACTATAGACATTTAGCTAGGTGACTTTATTTAAGATCATCTGCAGAGTGCTAGAAACAAAAGGAGGTTACCTATGGCCATTTAATAGACGTTATGAATGCTAAAGGCTACCATGTACATTGGTATAATGCAGGCAGAGCATAAGCCAATGAACTGTTGATTTTCTAACTAAATTGTGGAATAATTTTACAGTTTGACCCACTACAGACAATTTTGAAGAGCCATTGTTTTCCCCTAATTTCACAGGGGAGATTTCTCTTCCCTCTGCAAGAGAATCCTAAGATGTTATACCTATCACACAGTCTCTGGTTTAGTCTTATGAAGTTAATGGCATGAGACAGAAAACTCACATTATAAGCAGTGAAGTTATTGTAGGAATGTTCTCTAGGATACTTCCAATATAGGACAAGTTAGGAAAGACTTTAGGACACCATGAAGCACAGCCTTACGAAAGAACATGGTGCAGTCAAATGCTGAAAGTGTAGTAGATGTGATTTTGATTGCTTTGTGCACATGGAGAGGGGTGAGTCCTACAAACAGAAATGTGGGTCTTGTTCTAGATCAGTGTAGTTACCCAGAACGGCAGTAGTAAATAACGTAATACTACTTTACATGTGTAAGAGTCCTTTCACATATATCATTTCAGGTTATGTGTTGTTATTTACAGATCACAGCTAAGGAAACGGATGTTCCTTGCCTTTTCCAAGATATGTAAATATCAACCAGTGCTTTGACAACATCTTTCCAAAATAGAGCCAGCCAGTGCCCAGGGTACCTGTTGAAAACACCAGGCACCAGAGACTCAGTCTCTTGCAGAATTAAGTTTTATCATCCTATGTCTTTTCGGATTCTGAACCCCAACTTTTATCTACACAATTTCTGGCTCTCCACACTGAACTTCCATAGTAACTCAGTCCATTGCCCCCGTGGACTCTGGTGCGATGCCTTCTCTCCTGCTCCCCAGCCCAAGCTCAGTGAGCACTAGGTGCTTTCGGACCTTTTGTGTCTGTTACAGCAGCAGTCCCCTACCTTTTTGGCACCAAAGACTGGTTTCATGGAAGACAGCTTTCCACAAACCAGAGGTTAGGGGATGTTTTCAGGATAATTCAAGCACATTGCATTATTGTGCACTTTATTTCTATTATTACATCAACTCTACCTCAGATCATAGGCATTGGATCCTGGAGGTTGGAGACCCCTGTCTTATAGCATTAGCTACAAAATGATTAAGTGAAGGAGCTAAGCACCGACCCAAATCATAAACATAAAATCTGGTGTTTTTGCTGATTTATCATTATACTTTTCTGGGTCAGCAATATGATTGCCATTACTATTTTAAACAGAAGTATGACTTTGAGCAGATTTTGATTCACAGATGAAGGCAAACAATTATGCATTCTTAAGTCATTTAAGTTTAATATCCTGCCAATGCATTTTCAGTCTTCCAGTCTGTCTTTTTCCCCTTCAAAGTAATATTTTAAATGTTTTTGAAATCAAGTCATGATCAGAGCCAAAGCCTGCATTCACTTAATCACTCATGTAGTTACCTATCACAATTTATATTTTTGTTTTAGTCAGTTTCCAGTTTTTATTCCTTTTTGAAGCTGTATTGTATTCTATTGTATAGATATGCATAATTAATATCATCAGTCTCCTACTATTGAATATTTAGATTGTTTTCTTCTGTTTTAGCTGTGAATAATGCTGTACTGGTATATGTATAAGATAAATTCCTAGAAGTTAAATTTCTGGTTAAGAGGGTATATGCATTTGTATTTTTTAAAGGAATGCATTTTACTTTATTTTTAGATGGGATATAAATTTGTCCTTTATTCTTGGATGAGATATAAATGCATAATATATAAATACAAAAGGTTAACAAAAAGGAAATAGTAAAAATATTTCTAGTTCTTCTTTTGACAAGCAACCACTGTTACCAGCTCCTTAAATATCCTGACAGAGATAATCTATGCAAATACAAACACTTATGTATATTAGGAATTAGGAAACTCCTCTTGTTTTGAAATATTTATGTTTTCTTCTGAGTTGGGCTTCTGAGAGCCCAAAGGGTCTTGCTAAGATGTTGGCTGAGAGAGAAGTACTCAGGCTTTTATGTTGCCATTCATTTAGAAGCATATTTCTGTATTGTTTCATCAGTCAGTGTCTGACATACGTCATAATTATTGAAGATCCTATTTTTTAAAGTTGATCCATTGATTTGCACTATATCTGTCTATCCACTCTGGAGGGAAGGATGCCCCTGGATACAGGGAGCAACAATGGTTGACCACAAGTTTTAAAACATTATCTAGGCTAGACTGTTCTCTATGGCAGTTTCTATATACCATATCACAAAGCCTTCTTTTCCTTTCTTCAATAATAGAAGAATTTAAACTGGACACATTGTATAACAAGAAGTATATTTTGTAAGCTCACTTCTGATAGATGTGATCATGTGACTAAGTTATTACGGTCTAAGAGTGGAAGTGAGGTATGTAAACTACTACTCTAATTGTTTAATCTGAATTTATGCTCATTCTTTCTCCACAAGCTAATACATAGATATATCCTCAAGCTTTGAGTGTATTAGAATTGTCCAACAATCTGGATGAGCAACAAGGCAGATGGAAAGAGGGTCCCTGTATGACTGTGTGAAGCACAGATGTTCCACCAACCTTCATTGCTCAACTTGGAGTGTTACATGGGAGAGAAATAGATTTCTGTCTTTTTAAGGCCACTATATTTGGGAGACCAGTTTATTACAGAACCCATCCTGTACCTTAAATAATTCAGAGCCATGCCTGGTTCTCAGCGGACAACCTAGGATTCATTTGTCTCTGCTGTATCTCTCTTAATCTGCTTCCTCACTTTGAAAGTGGAATGCAAAATATTGTCATTGTTTTTGTTTGTGCATGTTTGAAAATATCTTTATTTGACACTTCTAGTAGGTGGCTAGTTTGATTAAGCCTGGAATTCTAGCTGGAAAATGATTTCCCTTCAGAGTTGCAAAGTTATTACTATTTTCTTTGTTATTCTAGAAAAGTTCATTTTGATTTATTAATCTTTTTTCTCGCTTTAATAGAAGGTTTCAAGATCTTCTTATTCTGAAATTTCTTGGTACTGTATTTTAGTTGGTTCTGTCTTTATCCATTGTGTTTGGTGTTCAGTGGGCCCTTTCATAATGCCCTTTAATCCTAGGAAATTGACTTTAATTACTTGATGGATGATTTTCTCCTGTTTTCTTAGTTCTTTCCTTCTGAACTACTATTTTTTGGATGTTGAAACTCTTAAATTGCTCCTATTTTCTTAATTTTCCCTATCCCTTTCATTTCTTTGTCTTTTTGCTCTATTTTCTATGAGACTTCCTCAAATTAACCTTCCATCCTGTCCATTAATGTTTTTCTTTTCTGCCATCAAGTTTTTAATTTCTAAAATCTACTTTTCTGTTCTTTGAGTACTATTCCTTCCTGATTATTCCCTGATGTGGTCATGCCATCCTTATATTTAACAAGGTATCAGTAATAGTTGTTTTTCTTTTGTTTCCTTTTCCCTTACAGTTCTTGTCCTCTAAGTGGCTTTTTTTCCTAGTGATTATGATTATTTGATTGCTAACTTCTTATTTGGAGAAGGAAATGACAACCCAGTCCAGTATTCTTGCCTGGAGAATCCCTTGGACAGGGAAGCCTGAGGGACTACAGTCCACGGGGTCGGAGTACAGGCATGACTGAGCAAACTGAACAACTTCTTGTTCAGTTCAGTTCAGTTCAGTCGCTCAGTTGTGTCCGACTCTTTGCGACTCCATGAACCACAGCATGCCAGGCCTCCCTGTCCATCACCAACTACGAGAGTCTACCCAAACCTATGTCCATTGAGTGATGCCATCCAACCATCTCATCCTCTGTCAACCCCTTCTCCTCCTGCCCTCAATCTTTCCCAGCATCAGTGTCTTTTCAGATGAGTCAGCTCTTCACATCAGATGGCCAAAGTATTGGAGTTTCAGCTTCAACATCAGTCCTTCCAATGAACACCCAGGACTGATCTCCTTTAGGATGGATTGGTTGGATCTCCTTGCAGTCCAAGGAACTCTCAAAGAGTCTTCTCCAACACCACAGTTAAAAGCATCAATTCTTCGGCACTCAGCTTTCTTTATAGTCCAACTCTCACATCCATACATGACCACTGGAAAAACCATAGCCTCGACTAGATGGACCTTTGTTGACAAAATAATGTATCTGCTTTTTAATATGCTATCTAGGTTGGTCATAACTTTCCTTCCAAGAAGTAAGTGTCTTTTAATTTCATGGCTGCAATCACCATCTGCAGTGATTTTGGAGCCCCCAAAAATAAAGTCAGCCACTGTTTCCCCATCTATTTCCCATGAAGTGATGGGACCAGATACCATGATCTTAGTTTTCTGAATGTTGAGTTTTAAGCCACCTTTTTCACTCTCTTCTTTCACTTTTTTCAAGAGGCTTTTTAGTTCCTCTTCACTTTCTGCCATAAGGGTGGTGTCATCTGCATATCTGAGGTTATTGATATTTCTCCCGGCAATCTTGATTCCAGCTTGTGCTTCTTCCAGCCCAGCGTCTCTCATGATGTACTCTGCATAGAAGTTAGATAAGGACGGTGACAATATACAGCCTTGACGTACTCCTTTTTCTATTTGGAACCGGTCTGTTGTTCCATGTCCAGTTCTAACTGTTGCTTCCTGACCTGCATACAGGTTTCTCAAGAGGCAGGTCAGGTGGTCTGGGAATCCCTACTCCTTCAGAATTTTCCGCAGTTAGCTTTCCTTAAATATTTGTAGATCCTTTCTTGTCTACTTACAAAATGAGGATTTAAAAGCTGATTGAATGCTCTGAGTATGGGAATGGAGCTTGCAGATTTATAGTTTCACAGTAGGGTGGTCTTGACAGATCATTAGCTGCCAAGATCCAGATGTCAATGTCTTTATAAATTTCCTTCTGAATTGATCAGATGTCCCAGAGAAAGATCTCCCAGTCTCCAGCCTAGATGTTA
Organism: Oryx dammah; assembly: GCF_014754425.2. Taxonomy (NCBI): domain Eukaryota; kingdom Metazoa; phylum Chordata; class Mammalia; order Artiodactyla; family Bovidae; genus Oryx; species Oryx dammah. The sequence goes on from NW_024070189.1 coordinate 86,287,593, forward strand.
GATTTAGCTGCCAGAGTTCTGGGAGGTGAGGAGAGGATGAGGGCAGGGCTGGTGTTTCCAGCATTCAATAGTCTCTATTTATCCTCCACTTAGTCCCCCTATTTTTTTATTTTATTTTATTAATTTATTTATTTTAGCCATGCTGGGTTTTCTTTGCTGTGTGGACTTGTCTCTAGTTGCAGCGAATGGGGGCCACTCTCTAGTTGCATGGGCTTCTCACTGCTATGGTTTCTCTCATTGCAGAGCACAGGCTCTAGGGCATGCAGGCTTCAGCATTTGCAGTGTGAGGGCTCAGTAGTTGCAGCTCTTGGGCGCTAGAGTACAGGCTCAGTAATTGTGGACCGCAGGCTTAGTTGTTTCACAGCATGTGAGATCTTACCATATCGCACATTGAACCTGTATCTGCTGTGTTGGCAAGTGGATTCTTTACCACTGAGCCACCAGGGAGGCCCAGTGCCCCTGCTTTTATTATTTTCCAGGCCCACAATTGTGCTAAGTATGACCAGTCCAGAGATCCAGAGATTCTCCACTTAAAACTTTTCTGAAGAATGATCTTTCATATTTCTGTTGGGGTAGGGGAGGTGCATTCACTCTATAGAGTGGAGTCTGGAAGGACATCTAGGGTTTTAAAAGATTCTCAACTTTTACCATGTTTTTATTTTATTCTTTCACCCACTCAGTGTTCCCATCACTATCATTTCCAGAAACACTGGAGGTCCCTGACCCTGCCAGCTCCTGAACCTTTTGAGTGTAAGTTAGATATGTTTCTAGCTACTCTTCACTGCAGCTTTTGGAGTTTGTCCGTATTACATCTACTTAATTAGTGGCCATTCATTTATTTGACTATCAATTCAAAAATTAGTAGCTATTTTCCTGACATCTTTTTTGTTTGTATTTGGGGATTTTGGTTGTCTTTTTGCTGTTGTTGTTTTTAAGATCCGATTTTGTTCTACTTCAGAAAGGAGCGAATTTAGGTGTGTATTTTCCATCTACCATTTTAACCTAGAACCTTGGTTATTGCTTTTATTAGTCATTCATTTGTCTGTTAGACTAGCAGAAAAGTTTAAAATGATTTACGTTGCTTTCCATATATTCATCTATGAAAAAAGAAAGTGAAATTTTATTATGAAAGCTGATGGAGAGTATTAAGAAATAGTTATGTTCTCTCATTCAGAGAATTAATTTTGGACAAGAAGAATGCTATGAACGGGGATGATAAAATCTTAATCAATCTTTAATAACTTTCAGAATCTACCATTTAGTTGTCCATTTATTTAAAAGGACAGAACTTGTGCTAAACATATACTTGGGATAAGAAATGAAACTAAAAGGCTGACAGTAAACTGGCCAAATACAGAAATTCACTCAGATAAAAATTATATAAAAGAAGTTAATCAAATGGATCAAAACTTAGAAAATGGATTTGTTTGCAGGCAGTAGTACCTCTATAGCTGACAAATTTGCAATAAAGTCTAAAGATATTGGGAATGCTTTCTCTGTTCATTAGTAATATGCCTTCTAGAAAGAGTCTGCCTATATGGATCCAAGTGAAAGAGAACCAGATCTATTTCTTCTACTTTTCTCTAAATTTTTTGTCTTTGTTAGTATTAGCACCTAAGTGTTTCTCTGTTTTAGTTCCATGGTGAGGCTACTGAATCACACTGACCAATGGAAATAAACTTTCCATATCTACTTGCTGCTTTCAAATGAGAGGTTCCATGGTATTCAGAATTACCTGACTCTCTGAAACCCGTTAAAAATCCTGTGAGGTAGAGAGGCTGTAATTGTAATCACTCAGGTCCAGTATAATCAGCTGTCCAACTACTCATCAGCTTTAACAGCAGCTATATCCCCACTGCCTCCTTGCTTCTGAGATGCCTCTCTGAGGATCAGTCACATCTGCCAGGCCAGGAAGGAGAACGAATGAACTAGATTCTAGTTTGCAAGCCAGCTATCCCACACGGGATGAGATCATTTCTAACGGAGGAGCAGGTGGGGCTTCTGACATTTGCAGGCTGTTAACCACTGGCATATTTGAAGTGGGCTCTGGGAACTTGAAACAGAGAAACCTAACATGGAATCCATTTACAATCTCATTCCAGGCTTTTGAAGTATCAGTGAAGTGTGGTTCATCATGATAACACTCTTTTTAAAACTGTATGAATGATTCACATGATCATTCGGTAGGACCCACTAGAATCTGTATTGTGTCCTATTAATCCCCCTTTCCTGTGAGTGTTGTTCCAGAAAATCTGGCTACTTGGCTACTGAAGGGAGATAAAGTATAATTCAAAAGGACCATTTGCCTTCAGGAACCCAATATATTTGGTGGAATATTTAGAATATTTGGAACACATAGAGACATAGATTATGCAACTTGGAAAGACATTTTTAACCCAGACCTACCATAGTATTCTGTGCTTTTAAGTGCTTCAAGATTATTCATAACAGATAGAATCTATTTACTGGTGGCTCTGACGGTAAAGAACCTGCCTACAATGTGGGACACCTGGGTTCAATTCCTGGGTGAGGAAGGTCCCCCAGAAGGGAGTGGCACCCACTCCAGTATTGTTGCCTGGAGAATTCCATGAGCAGAGGAGCCTGGCAGGCTATCGTCCATGGAATTGCAAAGAGTCGGACACGACTGAGCGACTAACACTCACTTTCAGAGTCTATTTCCAACAATCTTAGAACAGTTTGGACTAGTCCCAGGCTGGCACCATCTTGAATGAAAAAGAAAAACAGCCTATACCTTTCACCATAGTAGTCTGCACTTCTAGGTTGTCCAGGGTTGAAGAACCTCGCTTTGTACCTTGTGCAGACTGGCTTTTCCCTCTCTCTCTTCTTCTGTGACCCCTATAGCATGAATGTTAGTATAGTTGATGTCCCAGTGGTCTCTTAAACTGTCCTTGTTTCTTTACATTCTTTTTTCTGTTCAGCTTCAGTGACTTCCACTACTCTGTCCTTCAGCTCACTAATCAATTCCTCTGTGTCCTCTAGGCTACCATTAATTTCTTCTAGTGTACTTTTCACTTTAGTTATTGTGTTCTTCATCCCCATTTGGTTGTTCTCTATATTTTCTAACTCCTTGTTTAAAACTTCTAACTTCTCATTCTGTACATCCATTCTTCTCCTGACTTCTTTGATTTTCTTTATGGTCGTTACTCTGAACCCTTACTTGGGTAGATATCCTATCTCCACTTCACTTAGTCCTTCCCCTGGGGTTTATCTTCTTCCTTCATCTGGAACCTGTTCCTCTGCTGTATCATTTTGTCTGCATTGCTATTTATATTTTTACGCATGTATGTGTTAGTTACATCTCTCATCCTTTTATGTATGTGTTGGTTACATTCCTCAGCTTTGGAGAAGTGGCCTTCTGTGGGAAAGGTTCTACACACCCATGCAGTGCACTTTTTTCCTCTTGTTGCCCCAGGTGTATGCTCTATGGGTTCCCCTTATGAGGACTGTGTGGGTCCCTCTATTGTAGTGGGCTGACTAGGTGGGTGGTCTGGTAGGCTTGATTCGCCCTGAGCCTGGTTGGTTGCCAAGCCCTGCCTTGTATGGATACTGCTGGCTGCTGTTTAGTGGGGCCTAGTCATGAGGCAACTGGGTGCAGAACCCTAGGAGGCCAAGGGGCTAGAGCTAGCTCACTGGTGGGAAGAGTCAGGGTCCTGAAGACTCTGGGGCTGTTGTCTACACACTGGCAGGCGAAGCAGGACCTGGGGTTAATGCTGGATTACTGGGATAAAGAGGCAATCCCTGAAAGTCTGGTTGCAGTGCCCAAAGATCCCAGAGTTCATTTCAAGTCATCGGGGATTGCAGAGGGAGTTCCTGACACAGTTGGGCATGAGGTCTGGGATATCCCACTAGAGGACAAGTCCAGGGCCCAGCTGGTCCTAAGGTAGGATCTGGCCTGCTGTAGACAGACTGTGTCCACAGGCTACTGGATCACAGTTTTCTTGTGTCTAGTTTCTACCCCCTGCTTTGTGAGGCTGGTCTAGAGTCTTGTGCAGGCTTCCTGGTAGGAAAGGCCAGGGCCTGCCCACTGGTAGGTGGATCTGGGTCTTGGTCCTCTAGTGGGCAGAGCTGTATCTAGGGTCATGTCTAGAGGTGTCTGTGGGCTCAGGAAGACTTTAGGCAGCCTGTCTGCTGATGAGGGGGACTGTGTCCCCACCCAGTGAGGTGTTTGGCCTCAGGTGTCCCAGCATTATTTCCTGTAGGCTATTGGGTGGGGCCAGCTCTTGGTGCTGATGAATCAGTACAGCAGGAACCAGCAACAATATTCACATGGTACAATGGTCCTAAGTATGCCTGCCACCAGTGTCTGTGTCCCCAGAAAGGGCCACAACTGTCCCTTATCCCTCTCAGAGACTCCAAAGACTAGCAAGTGGTCTAACCCAGACTTCTATCAAATTACTGCTTTGGGCCTGGGTCCTAGTGCTCATGAGATTCTGTGTGTGCCCTGTAAGAATGAAGTCTTTTATTTCTCCCAGTCCTGTGGGGCTGGCAAAATTAAGTCCCACTGACCTTCAAAGCCAAATGTTCTGGGGACTTGTCTTCCCCGAGCAGGATCCTTGGGCTGGGGAGCCTAATGTAAGGCTCAGAACTCTCACTTCTATGGAGAAACCTCTGTAATATAATTACTCTCCAATTTGTGGCTATGGGATTTGATTATATCTCAAGTCCATGCTACCTGTCTCACTGTGGCTCCTTCTTTATATGTTTAGTTGTAGAAAATCTTTTCTGGTAGATTCTGGTCTTGCTCATCAATGGTCATTCTGCAGAGTGCTGAGATATTCATGTGCTTGTGAGAGGAGTTGAGCTAAGGGTTTTTCTACTCTGCCATCTTTGCCATTCTCTGTAATGTGACAATTTGAGGCTGTGTGAATACCTGTTCCTCAACAAATTTCCATTCAGTGGGTTGAGCATTCATTAAGGAGGACTTTCCAGAATCCATTATCAAATTAGTAGCTGTAAAACTGTGATTTTATGCTTTATCATTTATTGTATATTTCTTAGTTTACATTCTTCTGTAAATAAGTTTTTCATCTTACTAAGACTCATGAATTTTTTATGCAATCTGTCATAATCTATTATTAATCTTTTTTTTAATATTCAAATTGTCGAGTAGGAGCCCTTACAACAGAATTCCTTTGCGCTTTTGACATCTCTTCATCAGTGTTTTGACACTTCCTTAGTTTCTTTACAATTTATTTCAGGCTTACTTTTAACATTTCCTATCTCATATCTGTTATTAATTCCAAGGGGTCCTGGTTCCTTTTAGTGAGGAATTATATTTAGAATCATATATATATATTTCACATCTTTCTTGCAGAAGACATAGAATAAAGTTTGATCCTTTTTACCTTATATACTTTGCTTAAAAATATATTCCAGCAATTGCTTTGTTTCTGTTCTTAGAGATCATTCTTATTTTTATATACAGCTGAACTGCATTCCATGAATCATAGTTTTTTCTCCTGTGTTTGGGCTTTTAGGTTATTTCCAATATTTTTCTATCACAAATAAACTAAAATTAGTAAATGTGTGCTGCTAAGTCACTTCAGTCGTGTCTGACTCTGTGCGACCCCATACACGGCAGCCCACCAGGCTCCCCCATCCTTGAAATTCTCCAGGCAAGAACACTGGAGTGGGTTTCCATTTCCTTCTCCAGTGCATGAAAGTGAAATGTGAAAGTGAAGCCACACAGTCATGTCTGACTCTTAGCAACCCCATGGACTGCAACCTACCTGGCTCCTCTGTCCATGGGATTTTCCAGGCAAAAGTACTGGAGTGGGGTGCCATTGTCTTCTCCAAGTAAATGTGTACATAAGTATTTTTAGATTATAGAAGTTGCAAATCATCAGTTCAGTTCAGTCGCTCAGTCATATCCAACTCTTTGTGACCCCATGAATTGCAGCACGCCAGGCCTCCCTGTCCATCACCAACTCCCAGAGTTCACTCAAACTCGGGTCCATCGAGTCGGTGATGCCATCCAGCCATCTCATCCTCTGTCACCCCCTTCTCCTCCTGCCCCCAATCCCTCCAAGAATCAGGGTCTTTTCCAATGAGTCAACTCTTCACATGAGGTGGCCAAAGTACTGGAGTTTCAGCATTAGCATCATTCCTTCCAAAGAAAACCCAGGGCTGATCTCCTTTAGATTGGACTGGTTGGGTCTCCTTGCAGTCCAAAGGGCTCTCAAGAGTCTTCTCCAACACCACAGTTCAAAAGCATCAATTCTTTGGCACTTAGCTTTCTTCACAGTCCAACTCTCACATCCATACATGACCACTGGAAAAACCATAGCATTGACTAGACGGACCTTTGTTGGCAAAGTAATGTCTCTGCTTTTTAATATGCTATCTAGGTTGGTTATAACTTTTCTTCCAAGGAGTAAGCGTCTTTTAATTTCATGGCTGCAGTCACCATCTGCAGTGATTTTGGAGCCCAAAAAATAAAGTCTGACACTGTTTCCACTGTTTCCCCATCTATTTCCCCTGAAGTGATGGGACCAGATGCCATGATCTTCGTTTTCTGAATGTTGAGCTTTAAGCCTACTTTTTCACCCTCCTCTTTCACTTTCATCAAGAAGCTTTTTAGTTCCTCTTCACTTTCTGGCATAAGGGTGGTGTCATCTGCATATCTGAGGTTATTGATATTTCTCCCGGCAATCTTGATTCCAATCAAAAAGTGGGTGGAAGACCTAAACAGACATTTCTCCAAAGAAGACATATACATGACTAATAAAAACAAGAAAAGATGCTCAACATTGCTCATTATTAGAAAAATGCAAATCAAAACTACCCTATCTTACTCAAACTCTGCCAGAAAATAGCAGAGGAAGGTACACTGCCAAACTCATTCTGTGAGGCCATCATCAGCCTAATACCAAAGACAAAGATGCCACCAAAAAAAAGAAAGCTACAGGCCAATATCACTGATGAACATAGATGCAAAAATCCTCAACAAGATTCTAGCAAACAGAATCCAACAACATATTAAAAGGATCATACAGCATGACCAAGTGGGCTTTATCTCAGGAATGCAAGGATTCAGTATTTCCAAATCAATCAATGTGATATACCACATTAACAAATTGAAAGATAAAAACCATGTGACTATCTCAATAGATGCAGAGAAAGCCTCCGACAAAATTCAACATCTGTTTATGATAAAAACCCTCCAGAAAGCAGACATAGAAGGAACATACCTCAACATAGTAAAAACCATATATGATAAACCCACAGCAAACATTATCCTCAATGGTGAAAAATTGAAAGCATTTCCCCTAAAGTCAGGAACAAGACAAGGGTGCCCACTCTCACCACTACTGTTCAACATAGTTTTGGAAGTTTTGGCCATAGCAGTCAGAGCAGAAAACAAAATAAAAGGAATCCAGATTGGAAAGGAAGAAGTAAAACTGTCACTGTTTGCAGATGACATGATCCTCTACATAGAAAACCCTAAAGACTCCCCCAGAAAATTGCTAGAGCTAATCAATGAATATACTAAAGTTGCAGGATATAAAATTAATACACAGAAATCCCTTGCATTCCTATACACTAACGATGAGAAAACAGAAAGAGAAATTAAGGAAACAATTCCATTCACCATTGCAATGAAAAGAATAAAATATTTTAAATAGGTAGGAATAAATCTACCTAAAGAAACAAAAGACCTATATATAGAAAACTATGAAACATTGATGAAAGAAATCAAAGATGACACTAATAGATGGAGAAATATACCGTGTTTGTGGATTGGAAGAATCAATACAGTGAAAATGAGTATACTACCCAAAGCAATCTATAGATTCAATGCAATCCCTATCAAGCTACCAACAATATTTTTCAGAGAACTAGAACAAATAATTTCACAATTTGTATGGAAATACAAAAAAACTCAAATAGCCAAAGCAATCTTGAGAAAGAAGAATGGAACTGGAAGAATCAACCTGCCTGGCTTCAGGCTATACTACAAAGCCATAGTCATCAAGACAGCATGGTACTGGCACAAAGACAGAAATATAGATCACTGGAACAAAATAGATATTCCAGAGATAAATCCACACACCTATGGACACCTTTTCTTTGACAAAGGAGGCAAGAGTATACAATGAAGAAAAGACGATCTCTTTAACAAGTGGTGCTGGGAAAACTGGTCAACCACTTGTAAAGGAATGAAACTAGAACACTTTCTAACACCATATACAAAAATAAACTCAAAATGGATTAAAGATCTAACTGTAAGACCAAAAACTATAAAACTCCTAGAGGAAAATATAGGCAAAACACTCTCCGACATAAATCACAGCAGGATCCTCTATGACCCACCTCCCAGAGTAATGGAAATAAAAGCAAAAATAAACAAATGGGACCTAATTAAGCTTAAAAGCTTTTGCACAACAAAGGAAACTATAAGCAAGGTGAAAAGACAGCCTTCAGAATGGGAGAAAATAATAGCAAACGAAGCAACTGACAAAGAATTGATCTCAAAAATATACAAGAAGCTCATGCAGCTCAATTCCAGAAAAATAAATGACCCAAGCAAAAAATGGAACAAAGAACTGAACAGACATTTCTCCAAAGAAGACATACAGATGGCTAAAAACACATGAAAAGATGCTCAGTGTCACTCATTATCAGAGAAATGCAAATCAAAACCACAATGAGGGACCATCTCACACTGGTCAGAATGGCTGCTATCAAAAAGTCTACAAACAATAAATGCTGGAGAGGGTGCAGAGAAAGGGGAACCCTTTTACACAGTTGGTGAGAATGCAAACTGGTACAGCCACTATGGAGAACAGTGTGGAGATTCCTTCAAAAACTGGAAATAGAACTGCCATATGACCCAGCAATCCCACTGCTGAGCATACACACCCAAGAAACAAGAATTGAAAGAGACACATGTACCCCAATATTCATTGCAGTACTGTTTATAATAGCCAGGACATGGAAGCAACCTAGATGTCCATTGGCAGATGAATGGATAAGAAAGCTACAGTGCATATACACTACTCAGCTATTAAAAAGAATGCATTTGAATCAGTTCTAATGAGGTGGATAAAACTGGAGTCTATTATACAGAGTGAAGTAAGCCAGAAAGAAAAACACCAATACAGTAAATTAACGCATATATATAAAATTTAGAAAGATGGTAATGATGACCCTATACATGAGACAGCAAAAGAGACATAGATATAAAGAACAGACTTTTGGACTCTGTGGGAGAAGGCGAGGGTGGGATGATTTGAGAGAATAGCATTGAAACATGTATATTATCATATGTGAAACAGATCACCCATCCAGGTTCAATGCATGAGACAAGGTGCTCGGGGCTGGTGCACTGGGACGACCCCGAGGGATGGGATGGAGAGGGAGGTGGAAGTGGGGTTCTGAATGGGGACACATGTACACCCATGGCTGATTCATGTCAATGTATGACAAAAACCACGATAATATTGTAAAGTAATTAGCCTCCAATTAAAGTAAATAAATTAACTTACAAAAAAAAGACTACAATGAGATATCACCCCACACTGGTCACAATGGTCATCATCAAAATATCTATAAGCGATAAATGCTGGAGAGGGTGTGGAGGAAAGAGAACCTTCTTGCACTATTAGTGGGCATGTAAATTGATATACTGTTTTAATTACAGATAATTTCTAGCTTGCTTTACTATCTTACAAAGTTAGTCCTAGAGTTTGCCTACCTTTTCTCATATATTTTTTACACATGAAATCACAATGAATCTGTTCAGATCTAGAAAAAAATAGTATTTTTATTTAGATCACAGAAAATTCATATATAAATTCAGGAATAATTGCTCTTTTTATGATGCTGAATCTTTCTGTCCAAGAAAAAGGAATGCATTTATTATATCTCTCAGAAGTGTTTCCTGGTTTCCTCATTAACTGTTATACATTTCTTAAGTGTATTTGTAAAGATTTTCAGTTGGTATTGTAAATGGGATTTTTTTTCTTCGTTGTAACTTCTAATTGATCATTGTTACATAAGTGAAGACTTTTAGTTTTTGTATATTAAATTGATACACTTCTAACTTAGTTAATTTACTGAGTAATGTTTACCTTTGATTTGTTGAGTTCTCCTGTTAGAATGTCATATCATCTTCAAAGAGATCTATTTACTTCTTCATTTCCAATTATTTTTCCTCTGTTTTTTTCTTATTTGATTTCATTGATCAGTGCCCCAAGTACAATGTTTAATAGAGATGGAGATGGGGAGTATGCTTACTTTGTTCCTTACTTTAGTAAGAATGACTGTTGTTTCCCACTAAGTGAGGTACCAACATTAAATAAAATGTCTCTAAATCTGGCTTCATATAAAATCTCCATTTCCACCTCCACCTTTATTCCTATACCTATCTCTACCCCTGTCAGTACTGTCCTCATTGTCTTCCTTCTAAATAGATAGATAATATCCAGAGTGGGATTGTAAAAGCATGCTCTATACAAAGTGTAGAACCTATGCAGTACTAAAATTATTAATAACTAAAACAGTGTAGAAAATAGCAAAATATAGGTTCTGTTTTTGGAGTGATCTGAGACTGTCAACACAATCCTCAAAATGTCCTTTCTCTCCCTTATAAAGGTGTCTTCTGGTTTGGATTTAGCATACAGACTTTTAAGCAGTGTATATGTAACATTACTTGAACAGAAAATCATTTCAACCAAAGCAGACCCATCATGTGCCCCTTTAAATAGCTTGTGTAACTTTTTCCAATAAATCATGCCCTACAAATCCATATCTGAATCGACATAAAATAAACAATTATTCTACTGAAAGATCTATTCTTATAAAAGTATTTTATAGATAAAGACTCTTTATGGTCTTTCTGCTAGGAAGTACCACATTTGTGTTGTAGCAGATCAGCTTGTTGGCTGATCATTGGCTGAGATTGACTGGGCCATTTTTTTTTTTTCCTTTCTCAAAAATCTCCAGTAAAAAAAGAAGAATATGGTACAAACTTGTTGCATTTTTTTTTTAAACAGGACAAAGAAAAGTACCCTGTTGTTGAATGTTTCCATAAGGAATAGATGTTGAATTTTTTCAAAGACCTTTAAGCATCTTTTCAGATAATTATCTCATTTTTCTCCTTAAGTCTCTTAACTTAATGTATTAGTAGACTTCTGCTGTTGAACTGTAGTCATTATAATTAGTTCATTGTGTGTTAATGGTGTTTGTGTGAGTGTGTGAGAGAGGAGATCTTACTCAAGTTTAGGTATTAGTATTAGCTTCATGGAAGGAATTTGGGAGTTATTTTTCATTTTTCTATCCTCTGGAACAATGTTTAAAATGTATTTTTTAGTTGTTAAGTTGCATAGTCATGTCTGACTCTTTTGCGATTCCATGGACTGCAACACGCCAGGCCCCCCATCCCTCACCATCTCCTGAAGTTTGCCCAAGTTCATATCCATTGCATTAGTGATTCCATCCAGCCATCTCATCCTTTGCCACCCTCTTCTTCTGCCCTCAGTCTTTCCCAGCATCAGGGACTTTTCCAGTGAGTCGGCTGTTTGCATCAGGTGACCAAAATACTGGAGCTTCAGCATAAGTCCTTCCAGTGAGTACTTAGGTTCCTTAAGATTGACTGGTTTGATCTCCTTGCCTTCCAAGAGACTCTCAGGAGTTTTCTCCAGCACCACGGTTCAAAGGCATCAATTCTCGGGCACTCTGCCTTCTTTATGGTCCAGCTCTCACAACCATACATGACCACTGGGAAGACCATAGCCTTGACTATACATACCTTTGTTGGCAGAGTAATGTCTCTGCTTTTCAACACATTGTCTAGGTTTATCATATCTTTCCTGCCAAGAAGCAATCATCTTCTGATTTCATGGCTATAGTCACCATATGCCATGATTTTAGAGCTTCTAAGAAGAGGAAATCTGTCACTGCTTCCACCTTTTCCCCTTCTATTTGGCATGAAGTAATGGGGCCAGATACCATATTCTTAGCTTTTTAAATATTTAGTTTTAAGCAAGCTCTTTCACTCTCCTCCTTCAACATCATCAAGAAAGTTCCTCTTCACTTTCTGCCATTAGAGTGGTATTATTTGCATATCTGAGGTTGTTGATGTTTCTCCCACCTATCTTGATTCCAGCTTGTAACTCATCAAGCCCAGCATTTCCCATGATGTGCTCTGGGTATAAATTAAATAAAGGGTGCAGCGGACAACCCTGTTGTACTCCTTTCTCAATCGTGAACCAATCAGTTGTTTGACACAGGGCTCTAACTATTGCTTCTTGACCTGCATACAGGTTTCTCAGGAGACAGGTAAGATGATCTGGTATTCCCATCTCTTTAAGAGCTTTCCTCAGTTTGTTATGATCCACACATTCAAAGGCTTTACCATAGCCTGTGAAACAGAGGTAGGTGTTTTTCTGGAATTCCCTTGCTTTCTGTATGATCCAGTGAATGTTGGGAATTCACTCTGGTTCCTCTGCCTTTTCTAAACCCAGCTTGGACATCTGGAAGTTTCTTGGTTCATGTAATGCTGAAGCCTAGCATGCCACATTTTAAGCCTGACCTTACTAGCATGGGAGATAAGTGCAACTGTCTGATGGTTAGAATATTTTTTAGTACTACCCTTCTTGGGAATTAGGATGAGGATTGACTTTTTCCAGTCCTGTGGCCACTGCTGGGTCTTCCAGATTTGCTGACATGTTGAGTGAACACTTTGATAACTTCATGTTTTTTAAAACTAGGTTATATTTCCCTGTGAAATCATCTGGGCCTTGTGCTTGTTTTGTAGGGTAGAAATTTGATAACTTTATTTCTTCTGTAGAAAATGATTTGCTCAAGCTATCTTTATTGGACTCAATTTTAGTAAATTGTACTTTCTTAGATAGTCATGGGTTGTTTTACATTGATATTAATTTTTTGCATAAGCTATATAGTCTATTTTGATTGTTTTATAGCATAGAAATTTCAGATTTTATTACCCCTTTTACCTGAGACTTATTTCACACAGTGCTTCCTTCAATAAACATGGAGGAATTTTCTGATTTTATTATTAATTTTCTGTTTTCATTGCATTGTCATCAAAGAATTTTTTTCAATTTTATTTTATTATTTTTTTAATATAAATTTATTTTAATTGGAGGCTAATTACTTTACAATATTGTATTGGTTTTGCCATACATCAACATGAATCCGCCACAGGTATACACGTGTTCCCCATCCTGAACACCCCTTCCTCCTCCCTCCCCGTACCATCCCTCTGGGTCATCTCAATGCACCAGCCCCAAGCATCCTGTATCCTGCATCAAACCTGGACTGGTGATTCGTTTCATATATGATATTATACATGTTTCAATGCCATTCTCCCAAATCATCCACCCTCTCCCTCTCCCACAGAGTCCAAAAGACTGCTCTATACACCTGTGTCTCTTTTGCTGTCTCACATACAGGGTTATCATTACTATCTTTCTAAATTCCATATATGCGTTAGTATACTGTATTGGTGTTTTTCTTTCTGGCTTACTTCACTCTGTATAATAGGCTCCAGTTTCATCCAGCTCATTAGAACTGATTCAAATGTATTCTTTTTAATGGCTGAGTAATACTCCATTGTGTATATGTACCACAGCTTTCTTATCCATTCACCTGCTGATGGACATCTAGGTTGCTTCCATGTCCTGGCTATTATAAACAGGGCTGTGATGAACATTGGGGTACACGTGTCTCTTTCAATTCTGGTTTCCTCAGTGTGTATGCCCAGCAGTGGGATTGCTGGGTCATAAGGCAGTTCTATTTCCAGTTTTCTAAGGAATCTCCACACTGTTCTCCATAGTGGCTGTACTAGTTTGCATTCCCACCAACAGTGTAAGAGGGTTCCCTTTTCTCCACACCCTCTTCAGAATGGAAGAAAAAATAGCAAATGAAGCAACTGACAAACAACTAATCTCAAAAATATACAAGCAACTTCTGCAGCTCAATTCCAGAAAAATAAACAACCCAATCAAAAAATGGGCCAAAGAACTAAACAGACATTTCTCCAAAGAAGACATACAGATGGCTAACAAACACATGAAAAGATGCTCAACATCACTCATTATCAGAGAAATGCAAATCAAACCACAATTAGGTACCATTTTTTTCTATTTTTATGTTATGGAGCTTACTGAGATTTCTTTATGACTTGATATTTAGTAAATTGCTGTGCATATTTCATTTGTGTTGAGGAAGAGATATTCTCTATTTGAACTTGAAAGTGAAAGTGAAGTCGCTCAGTCGTGTCCGACTCTTTGCAACCCGTGGACTGTAGCCCACCAAGCTCCTCCGTCCATGGGATTCTCCAGGCAAGAATACTGGAGTGGGTTGCCATTTCCTTCTCCAGGGGATCTTCCCGACCCAGGGATTGAACCCAGGTCTCCCACATTGCAGGCAGACGCTTTAACCTCTGCACCACCAGGGAAGCCCTTAAATACGATAATACAGTCTCTCAGAAAACCTCCTATAGAGACACAGAATTTCAGATCCAAGTACTAACATCAAAGATTTCAAGGGAGGAAAGGAAGCCAGGTTGAAAGAAGAAGGGGGAGGCGGCGGGAGAGGAGGGGCAAAAGGGGTGTCCTTACAGACGTCTCCTGGCACCTGCAGATACCCAGGCATTATGGGACTTTTCCCTGGGCTTCCAGAGAAGGGAGGACTGGAACTCGGCCCTACCAGAAATCAGACCAGACCAGAACCAGAATTCGAATTCTCTGCCAAGAGGAGGTGATCAGTCTCCAATCCTCAGCTCAGGCTGAGGGCCCTTCGACCAGATTCCTGCGTCCAGGACTGGGGGACTAGAAAAACAGGGAAGGATAGGAAGGGTTAAGGAGAGGAAAGAGAGAGGGGAGGGGAGAGAGGTCAATAAAGTCTCTTGTTCCTTACTGGTCAGGGCGCTCTGGCCAGTTGTGCGCATCAGGAGGAGACCAGAGACAAAAGGGTCCCAGTTGCAGCCGCTGGGTCTGGTCCATTGGCAGCCAAGCTGGCCCCTGAGTACCCTGAGTGGTTAGGATGTCAGTCTCAGTGAAGAAGAGTCCCCGCCAGAGTCGCCATTTGTTGCAGGAAAGGGGACCCATTCCAGGGCCCAAAACTGGGTTCTTGTCTAACACTAGGAAATGAATTTTCCGAGGAGACACATGTGCTGACAAAGCAAGAGATTTTATTGGGAAAGGGCACCCGGGTGGAGAGCAGTAGGGTAAGGGAACCCAGGAGAACTGCTCTGCCGCATGGCTCGCAATGTCGGGTTTTATGGTGATGGGATTCGTTTCTGGGTGGTCTTTGACCAATCATTCTAATTCAGAGTCTTTCCTGGTGGTGCACGCATCGCTCAGCCAAGATGGATGCTAGCAAGAGGGATTCATTTGTGTTGAAGAAGAGGTATTCTCTATTTGAACTTATATAGTATCTATTCTAATATGTTGTTGACAGTGTTGCATAGGTCTTATATATCCTTGCCTACTTACTCTCTACTTGATTTTAGACTGAGAGTTTAGACAGGAGAGTTATGACACTCCTCTTTTTAGTGGTTTTTCTCTGTTTACCCTTTACTTCCTTTTAATTTTTGCTTTATGAAAATGATTTCTGTGTATATAGATTTCATGATTATTGTATCTTCTTTATGAATTGTGGCTTTTAGTTTGTCAAGAAAAAGTTCAGAGAGCTTTGCTTGATGTGAATATTGAGTAAGGAACAAACTGTTCACAAAGAGGAAGACTTTAGATGGGAAAGTGGTATGAACTTCAGAGGCTTGTTATTACAGGATGGCTTATAAAATGAAAATGAACAACGTATTTAACTTCACAGTGATTGCTTTTCAGAACGGTGTTTCCAGACAGCAAAGAATTGGTTAAAAGTGATTTTCTTCTATCACTTTAGGATGATAACTTATGTTTCCTTTGTGACTGTCAGAGGTATTTATAAGAAATAATTTAAGTTCCACTTTCATTCACTTATAGTAACCTATGTAAGTTTCACATGCATTAATTAGATTAAGTTTTGCATATGTGGCTAAACTAGTTTTGTCTGCTTATGGGTCTTCAAGCCTAATTTCCATTTTATTTTAACAAGTGTTACATGTTGTATTTTTTTAATTTCCAATGCCTTTTGGTCTGAATTTTAGTCTATTTGATATCAGGAAATAACTCCTGTTTTCATATTGTTTTCATTTACCTTTCATACCTTTGTTCATCACTTTATTTTTAAGCATTCTGAATTACTTTATGAAGGATAATATCTCTTACATACAATGTGAAGTTGGGTTTTGCTTTGCAAAAATTCCATGTTTTATTAAACAGCTATCTAGGCAGTTGTCATTTTGTCTTAAGGCAATGAGGTATAGGGAAGTGCAGGAATCCTGATAATTGCAGGGTTATCAATTACTTGCAGTAAGAAGAATGCAGTATCTTACCACATTGCACTGTTTCTTTCCCTTAATATATGTTATGTAGTTGGTTTTAATTGAGTCAATTTAAAGGCAGAGTGAATTTTTTTAAGTTTTCATTTTGCAGGAAAATAAGCACCAAAATAAAAAGAATGAAAAGGGGATTTGGAACATATTGCTCTTTTATATGAACATAAGGAGCTTAGAATAAGGGTGAATCTCAAAGATATAAAGGGCTTGAAATTTAGGAGATCAATATCTACTTCTGTACTCTCTATTTACTATCAATAATCTTTGGATAATCACTTTAACTCTCTAAACTTCAGTTTCATTATAGAAACTGAGGATAAATTTTGTCCTGCTACCTTCCTTTCAAAAATTGTGTACCCAACAAAATGTCCATGTTCATTATCCTTTTTTTTTTTCTTTTTTTTTAAGATGTCATTCGGTTACCCAAACTCAGGTCTGGCTGCTTGCAGCCCAAAAATCAATACCTGACAGGCAGTTGTTGACCAAGAGAAAAGTTCACATTTCATCAGAATGCCAGCAATCTGGGGAGAAAGGTAGACTCACGCCCCTCAAAAAAACAACTCCAAAGATTCTGCTCAGCCATGACAGTTTTAAAGGGAAAGGGGAAGGTAATCTCAGCTAATCGTCAAGACAGAGGATCAGACTGGGAGCCATCTCCCACTGCATGCAGGTTTATTTAGATGCCGTCTTTATTTAGATGCTGTCCCTGGTGGCTTAGAGGATAAAGCGTCTGCCCACAGTGCGGGAGACCCAGGTTTGATCCCTGGGTAGGGAAGATCCCTTGGAGAAGGAAATGGCAACCCACTCCAGTACTCTTGCCTGGAAAATCCCATGGACGGAGGAGACTGGTAGGCTATAGTCCATTGGGTTGCAAAGAGTCGAACACGACTGAGCGACTTCACTTCACTTCTTCACTTCTTGTTCACACAGTTTGTTCATGAGATTACTGAAGGGGAAGTCTGGGAAGGAAATTGTTCATCTGTTAATTACTTATTCCTCATTTCTACTTCTTTGATCTAAGGGAAAAGTCAACAAGTTAGGCAAGGTATTCTGAGATCAAAAGATTTGAAAACTGTGTTTGGGCCAGACATGAGTGGAGTGTGAGTGTCTGGTTTAAGGTTAGTTATAATATAGCTTTACTAAGGTGACAGGAGAAAACAGGTTTTCTGCTGAGGGTGGTTTCCTGCAAACAGCTCCTTACAAATTCCTCCCATCAGATATCATTCCTGTGGAATGGAGGAATTTCTGTGGGATGAGGATGAAGGTATATCTTATGTAGCTGTTAACTGCTTCAAGCTGAGAAAGGACATTGAGGTCTTAAAGCAAAAGATACCGATACGAGTTTGAGGCATCTCTTTGCTGACAGTTTTAATTGCCCACTTAATATACAGGCAGAAAAAAAACTACAATTATTTTGATGCCCACAAAGGTACAGATTATCATGAGTTATAGTGTTAATCCCATTCTCTTAACACCAGTTCTTAGAATTGTGCTAGGCACAGATTCAGTACTATTCAAGATGGAGCAATTTATGTCATGGCTATCGTCTGGTCATCTTGCAGTTAGCTTTTTCCCTCTGGTGGCAGTTATATGCGTGCTCAGTCACTTCAGTTGTGTCCAGCTCTCTGCTATACACTGGACTGTAGCCCGCCAGGCTCCTCTGTCCATGGGACTCTCCAAGCAAGAATACTGGAGTGGGTTACTTTGCTCTCCTCTATAGGATCTTCCTGAGCCAGGGATCAAACCCATAGCTCCTGCATTGCAGGCAGATTCTTTACTGCTGAGCCACCAGGGAAACCAAGTGGCAGTTCTAGTATCTATAAAATAACTCAGGAATATGCATCAAACACTGAATCTGTGATTCTGTTGTCCTAACCATTAACTGCAGTCCACAACTGAGCAACTTCACTTTCACTTTTCACTTTCATGCATTGGAGAAGGAAGTGGCAACCCACTCCAGTGTTCTTGCCTGGAGAATCCCAGGGATGGGGGAGCCTGGTGGGCTGCCTGCCATCTATGAGGTTGCGCAGAGTTGGATGCAACTGAAGCGACTTAGCAGCAGCAGCAACCATTAACTGCTTGAGCCTGCTCTTTTGTAACTTAGGGAGGCCTGGTAGATTTCAGCTTTTCTACAAACAAGAGGCTAGGAAACATAGCGGCATAGAGGGCCTTTGTAACTAGTCAGGGCAGGGTGGTGGGGAGCGGGTATGTTGGGAGTTACAGGCTTCCACTTGGTTCCAATTCCCCAGCAAAGATTTGGTCATGCTACTTATCAATCTCCTATAATGACTTTCCTTTGTCCTTATGTGTTTAAAAAATTAAAATATTTTTATGAAGTAGTAAATCTAAATACCTTATCCTTGGTAATATTCTGCTCTGCACTTTTTCTGAGCTCTAGTCCTCTGGAGGTAAATACTCAGAATTTTCTGTTTTTAGTTTGGGAGAGGCAGAAGGGGTGCTCATTTACCTTCATTCCTCTAAGTAATATAAACATACTACTATACCTTGGCTTATCAGTTGGAGATAGTTGCTTCCTATTGCTTCTCTACTATGGAAAATGAGGTTTAACTCAAATGGAATAACATTTTTCCTTCCCTTCTCAATATTTAATAGTTATAATATTGTTTTTATTTTTATTTTTCCTACTTCTAACTTTAAATAATATGCTTATATCTCTCCTTATTGCTCCATCACCTTATAGGCACAGGCAAACTTTTTCCTTGCTCCCTACCATTAACTGTCAGAATACCTTCTCAATTATATCTTCAACTCTTTCAGCTCTACCTGCCATAAATATTGTTATAATTTATGATTATATTGATCAATCCACATTCTCCTCTGTTATCATAAATAATTATTTATGGAAGAGTCTTAAGAGATTGTTTTTAAAAGATGAGCTCAGATGAACAATATTTATATTATTGCCTTATTTTTATATTAGTAATATGTTCCAGTTATATTCCCTTTGCTGGGTTCTAATACTTGTGCATCTCAAAGGAGCATGTTCCTAGCATCAAGGTTAAATACTCTTTTCTTTTAAAATCTTCTTTCTTAGCTTGCTTCATTTTTGGACTGAGTTTCTTACATTTCTGTTTTCTTGTTGAGAGAAGTAATTTTATTGTATCCCAAATATCTTCCAGCAGTTTTTCAGGAGTTACCAACTGTTTGACTCCATTTCATTTTTCTTCTTAGAGAGATTCTTTTAGGAACTTCACTCTCTCTTCAAAATTGGATCCATTCAAAGCTGCTGTTCACCTAGTACATACCAGTACAGCTGTACCCATTTTAAAATAATAAAATACTTGTGTATCAGAAGCAAAATATTCTAACAGAATCCATAAAAAATGGTAAAATTAGTTGGTAACATCAGTTTACATACAAATGCATTAATTCAAGCATTGTCCCGAATGTTGTGCTGTCCGCTGTAAATGGGCCTGCCTTCTATCAGAGCAACATCTAAGAAGCTGCCTGTCGCTCAGACCCAGGTTGGCAGTACAGCATTCTTTACAACATGCTGTGGTTTAAGCTTATTGTTCATTTTTATATTCTAAATAATTTTAGACTTTGTGTGTTAATATTGTAATCCTGGCACAAAATTGTTAGTGAATTGTTTCGATATTTGTAAAATCATTAGAAAAGCACTGTATTTTCCCCCCTTTTTTTCCTTTTTTTGCCTCCTGGGTTAGTGCCACCATTTCACTTAATCTTCAGGTTTTCCTTTTATTTTCCAAGAGTACACCTGAGGTCTTCTCCTCATTCAAAAAAATGAATAGATGATAAAATCTGAATCTTTGCTGTTTTGGAAATGTTTATCAAGTATTCAAACAACTGATAGGTGGGCTGAACATAGAATCATAGATAAAATATCTTTTTTTTCACACTCTAAAGGTATCACTTCATCATTTTTTAGCATCCATTGTTGGTGATTCTCTTAGCGGATCCAGATTGTTTACCTACTAGGTGCTGATGCTAATCTGATCCTGATGGTTTTGTTGATGACATTGCTCAATGGGCCCTTTCAGTATAAATATTATGACTGAGATATTTTCTTGTATTCAGTTCAGTTCAGTTGCTCAGTCGTGTCCGACTCTTTGTGACCCCATGAATCACAGCATGCCAGGCCTCCCTGTCCATCACCAACTCCCAGAGTTCACTCAGACTCACATCCATCAAGTCAGTGATGCCATCCAGCCATCTCATCCTTGGTCGTCCCCTTCTCCTCTTGCCCCCAATCCCTCCCAGCATCAGAGTCCTTTCCAATGAGTCAACCCTTTGCATGAGGTGGCCAAAGTACTGGAGCTTCAGCCTTAGCATCATTCCTTCCAAAGAACACCCAGGGCTGATCTCCTTCAGAATGGACTGGTTGGATCTCCTTGCAGTCCAAGGGACTCTCAAGAGGCTTCTCCAACACCACACTTCAAAAGCACCAATTCTTCGGCCCTCAGCTTTCTTCACAGTCCAACTCTCACATCCATACATGACCACTGGAAAAACCATAGCATTGACTAGACGGACCTTAGTTGGCAAAGTAATGTCTCTGCTTTTGAATATGCTATCTAGGTTGGTCATAACTTTTCTTCCAAGGAGTAAGTGTCTTTTAATTTCATGGCTGCAGTCACCATCTGCAGTGATTTTGGAGCCCAAAAAATAAAGTCTGACACTGTTTCCACTGTTTCCCCATCTATTTTCCCTGAAGTGATGGGACCAGATGCCATGATCTTCGTTTTCTGAATGTTGAGCTTTAAGACAACTTTTTCACTCTCCTCTTTCACTTTCATCAAGAGGCTTTTTAGTTCCTCTTCACTTTCTGCCATAAGTGTGGTGTCATCTGCATATCTTGTACTACTTGTTTGATAAATTCCTCCCTCTTTTTTTTCTCCCTTCTTTCTTTTAGACTTCTAACAGTTGAATGATGAAGTGAGGTCCTATCTCTCATGATGATATATTTCTCGATATTTTCATTGTGTTTCAGTTTTTCCTTCACATGCTGAGAAATAGGTGCCATGAAATTATCCTGTTTTCTGTTAAATTTTTCATTTTGGAAATCATTACTTCTAGTTAATTATCCACTTTCTCATTGTCCCTTTTGCACAGCACAATGTAGAGATAAGCAGTAATCCACTTACGTGCTACCTAAATTTGAAACCAGGCAACAAGTCAGCAAAATGAGAAGTATCCTAGTAAGAGTGTTTCACAACTTCTTTTCTTATGCACATTATCTATTTTTCCTTTTCATCTAACTCCTTCATTTACTCTGCTTTTTAATTTTTTTTTTCATTCTTCATCTAAGATCTCTAGTTTCCTTTCATTCTCTATAGAATTCTCTTATCCATTTTTTTTGTTTATTTCTTTAATGTTTGCACATAGTGTAATATCATGAAATCCAGAGTAGTGGCTATCTTAAAATGATTATGTATTCTGCATTTTATTTTTTTAGTATAACTTGACACAACCTCTTCCTTTTGCTCCTTCCTCCTTTCAGTTTGCGTGTGAGTGAATCTTTATGTGGAATTTTAGGCTTCCAGTGTCCCAGTGTTGTTTTGCAAACACTTAGTACATTTTCTGTAAAAGATGACTTAAGGACAGTTATAATATACATACTTTAGGTAACCTAAGGAAGCTTGGAAGCATTGAAAATGAGTACTGTTTGGGACTTCCCTGGAATCCAGTGGTTAAGACTCTGTGCTTCCAATGCAGGGGGCACAGGTTTGATCCCTTGTCGAGGAACTAAGATTCCACATGCCACACAGTGCACAAAAAGAAAAAATGAGTACAGCTGATTTTAGATTAATTGTGAATCAGGAAGGGCATTTTCTATTGAAACAACACATTTAATTTTAGAAGTTTGAGACATTTTTAACTCTATTATCATGGCTTTGGAAAATCTGAATAAAGACATAGGAAGTGACTTTAAAAAAATTGAATTTAATTATACATATAACTTTTTTATTTTTCTGGAAAAGTCATAATTATCTATTGAATATTATCCTCAATTAAGAATAGTTTTTTCCCATTTCTGTCTACATTAATTTACATCACTGTTTTGCAATAAAGCAAGATCAAAGAACCACTGAGGAGAATAATCTTTTCTAACGTACGTTAGTTGAAAATTGCCTTAATTAAGTCAAAATTACATACCTAAACACAAAATGACAGGTATCACAGCAGGCCTAACTGAAGGCCAAATGCAGTCCACATATCATAATTACTAAATGTTGGCATTCAAATGACTCCTTCCTTTCTTTCCCTCTAAAAGTCATTGCTCCTTTGATGGTCCTTCTGCAAGAGGTGAAATAAATGCACCAAAAAACTATTCGATAAGAAACCAACCTTTTGACTCCTCTGCTTCACAGAGTGTTAACAGGAAAATTCACAAGAAAGCAGTACCATTAATCGTTGCCTCAAATGCCTCAAGACCCCACCAGAGCCTGCCAAAGGTCATCGTAAAGAACATACATCACAGTGCCATCTGATATCTCTTTATAGCCTGTTAAATAGAAGTGGTTACCTATTTCAGTTGAGCCACAAATTCAATTCCCTGCAGTAATTTGGGATAAATTTCTTTAGTGCTCCTTTGTATTTTCCCCAGTTTGTCATTTAAGACAGAGCAAAAAGGAATAGTTTGTATAGCTGAATGCCTGGACAAATTTAAAATGAGGCAATGTATATGATTATTCCTCCTCCATTTGTGATATCGTCTGGCCCACAAAAGATGGTAATTCTTTGCTACTTGGAGCCATGAATTCTGCCACCAGATGAAAACTGCACTAACTGTCTAATGGACCCATCACCCAAACCTCAAAAGAGACGGAAACACCTTTCACCCCCAAGGTCCTTGAAATGTAATAGAGATACTGGCTGAAGGCATAGGTTTCTTTGTATTGTTTCAAGAAGAAAGATATCTTTCTTCAGGACAGAGATGAGGGGAGTTTGTAGCACTGTGATCTCTTACATAGCAAGTGAAAAACTTATTTTCTAGGGTACAGGGAAAAGGGAGTAAGAGAAAACTTGGCAAGAATCAGTGTCTGTGTTTCATAACTCAAAGAACAAGATGCAGTATCTTTCACTAGAAGATAAATGACTAAACTGCTGCTGCTCCTTTCTCTTCTCTTCATCTGGGTTCAAATTAATTATGGTTTTAGTTCAGATCTATGATGCAGTGAACTTAAAATTCTCTTATCTACAGAGTCAGGCATTGAGGTCTAGGCTCTGGTGAGAAGTGCTTATCATGCTATATATTTCTCTTTAAAATCATCTGTGCATGTGTGCCAAGTCATTTCGGTCATGTCCAACTCTTTGCAACCCTATGGACTGGAGCCCACCAAGGTCCTCTGTCAGTGGGATTCTCCAGGCATGAATACTGGAGTGGGTTGCCGGGCCCTCCTCTGGGGATCTTCCTGACCCAAGTATCGAACCCACATCTCTTAATGTCTCCTGGGTTCTTTAAATCATCTGTATTCATTTCAGATTTAGAGATCAAGATTTTGCTGGTCATAATTCTCAGGTAAAACCCCAGTAAGTGCCTATTTGAGCATCAGATAATCATATGAAAACCTGGGCACAGGGATTTTCAAACTGATGATCTGGATATGTTATCACTACAGACACACTGACCACATTGAATGTTTCTACCTCACCCACGTTGACGAGTTTAGATGCCATAGGCCTGACCTGGTAGTTGATACCAAGTGTCCAGTATTAGTGTACCCTGCATCCCCTTACTGTCTCAGCTGGATCCAACACCTGATGTTGGAGAAGCTGTTGAGTCTGAGATTGCTCAAAATCTTCAGGAGGCCAACTTCTCTCTATTTGTATTTGTAGAGAAAAAAAAAATGTGGTTCTCAGTTATTCTAGGCTCTGAGTGCAAAAGCCTCCAGGAATCACATGAAAACAGTGCTTGGTTTTCTTTCTTTCTTCTTTTCTTTTTTATTAAAGTTGCTGCTTTCAGGACTCTGACAGGTAGTGTTTGGCTTGAGACATGAGTACAATTCAGAATATTTATTCAGTCTTTTAGAAATCAATCTTGGAAGCTTTACGAAGATGACTCCTATTTTAAACTTAAGGATACTTAAATATAAGAATTGGGTATTTTTGATAGAGACTCCTCTGTAAATTGTTTTTAATAATGGAAAAGTATATGACCCTATGTCAAAATTTTAATCATTGGACTCAAATGTGATGTCTTAGAAGAATTATATTGCTGATTGTGTTTTTAGTGAAATATATTCATTCACTTATTTGATTAATATTTAGAAAGCAGTGAAATAAACACTTTTTGTTTGTGTACTATCCTAAGTTGCTTCAGTCATGTCCAACTTTTTGTGGCCTGGTGGACTGTCACCTGCCAGGCTCCTCTGCCCATGGAACTTTCCAGGCAAGAAGACTGGAATGGGTTGCCATTTCCTTCTCTAGGGGAATCTTCCTGACCCAGGGATTCAACCCGTGTCTCTTGTGTCTCCTGCACTGGCAGACTAGTGGTTTCTTTAGCGCTAGCGGCACCTGGGAAACCCCATAAAGAGCTCCAGCATGGGTATAATTTATATTTCATACAGGTATCTCAGAAGAACCAATTCAAGCAGCAATTGCTTTCTGTTTGCTGTACCATCATTTCATTTCTTTGTTATAGAAGGAATTATAGGATCCCTGGCAGACCTTCATCAACCTCGCCCACGGAATACTGACTGCTTTGCTAGTAGCATGATTGGTATTACGTTTAACATGTTTGATGAATTCTAGCTGTGACAACTGAGTTTTTATGTTCCTGTAAAATGGAAGGTCTCTGTAAACAGAAAGATGATTTGTTCTGTCTGAGAAGGAACAGACAAATGTTTTCACAGGCCTTCTTTTTCTTCTTTTTCTGAGTGGGAATGAAAAAAGAAACTGCCTAGGTGGGTGCTGTTCAGATTACACTGCCACCATTACCCTGCATACTCTCACACTCAGGTGCAGGCATGCATGTATTCTTGGAAAGTTAGAGCCAGTATCACCTAGCTGAGTACTGCTTTTCACAAAATACAGGGATAAAACGACTTACCACCTTAACTAATTTCCTAAGCAAGAGCATAAACACATGGCATAAATAGTAACTCAGAATTGACCTTCACAAAAAATTTCTATGAACTAATGCTTCACCCAGATATTCTAAATTTAAAGATCAGGTGGTTTATAGTAACACAAAAGTACTAGACTCTGATTAAACATTAGAAATCACTCATCAAGTCTATTATTCTTTCCCATCCTAAGAACAAATAATTTAGATCATGTTCTTGTTCCAGCTTCTCTACAATAGGATCTCTAGGATATATAGTTTTACTTCCACACATAGTAAGAGCTCTCTCACAAGGCACGTCAGAAAGTATTTTCTATGAAATTTTGTGATAAACACTGTAATAGAAATTCTGTTACTGTAATGAGGATAATAGACATCTTCTAGTTGACAACTCTGATGTATTAGTGGGAAAATGAATTGTGATTTGGAGTACACTGAGTTAAATCAGCTGTAGATTTGACTTCTGTTTGCTATGTCACTGAATATTATTTTCAAACAGTGTAAATTACCAAGAACAACTAATAATTTTAAAAGATTCAATATCATACAGGGACAGG
Source organism: Oryx dammah (assembly GCF_014754425.2). Lineage (NCBI taxonomy): Eukaryota > Metazoa > Chordata > Mammalia > Artiodactyla > Bovidae > Oryx > Oryx dammah. Next base: position 86,313,631 of record NW_024070189.1, read on the forward strand.
AAAAACAGGGAACATGTTTAATGGCTCATTCATTTGTGCTGAATTCAAATTGAATTCTGTAAGACTCTACAGATTCATTGGGGAGTTGGTTTTAATCTTTGCCACCATAGTGAATAAAATAAATCAATGATGGGGCACTGAGGATGCTGTCACAAGTGTTATTATGTCCTATAGGAAAGCAGCTGCTCATGAAAAAAATTTCTTTGCAGGCAAAATGAAACTCATAATTGATAGCAAAAAGGTAGAAAGAAAGACAGTGTTTTGGAAGCCTTTTGCTCAGAACTCTAAATTAGAAAATCTTTCCTTCCACACTTTAACCTCATGGAACCTATTGAACCTCTATTTTTGTATTTGAAGTTCACTAATGGGAAGGTGCTGCAAAGAAAGATAGAAATTTAGACTGCAAGTTTTAGGACAAAATATTCACATACATGCAGAGGCAAACAAATGCAAAGCATTTGAGGGCAATTGTGAGAGATTCTGGCTATCAAACAGGCCCTATTCTAAGGTCAGGCCCTTACAAGGAACAAATGCATCTCTTTGACCCCCAAGTTCTGACTTCTTTCTTCTGATCCCATCAGCTTTTAAAATTTGATTAAAACTGGCATGCCATCTCTCCTTTCTGTGATCAGACTCCTGGATTTTAATTTGTCATCCTGTTCTCTTCGCTTCCCTTTCTCTGTTTTCTCTTGAAAGTCTTACCGGTCCTTGACCTGATGCAAACTCATCCGCTCAGATTCTTCTTTCCAAGGAACCTGTGCCTCTGACCAGGTGTCTCTTCAACTGCGTGTATGGTTATAGCCACTGGGTCTTCCTGTTCTCTGGTGTCTCCACCTCTCTTGAATGAATTCTTCAGGCTTAGTGTGGTGTTAACTCCAACTACACAAGGGTATATCTGGAAATGAGAAGCAACTAATACAAAAATAAAGGCTTGTGGGAAAGATGTGTAAATTCACTTAGAAATGTTAAGCAAATGTCAGTTTATTATTTTAAGCTGAAATGCAAATATATCCCTTCTTGATTTCACCTTAACCACTTGCTGAAACTTAGTGAAATTACTGGCATGTTAATGGATTTTCTGGCAGGTATTTCCCTTCTTCCATGAAACAACCTAGGCTATTAAAGCTTTCAATAAATGATTGTGAGTCACTGACACAGGTTTAAATATGAATAATTAAGGCTTTTCTTATACTACATGGATTGCATGGAGATATAGATATAGTTGGCAGTTTAAATATTCCCTGAGTGGTTCCTTTATGAATTAGGACAGTGATAACATTTTCACTTTGAAATGGAGAGGAACAAACCTCACATTCAGCCATTGTCTCTCACTCATTTTGAGTCTGTGGATTTGTATGTTTAGTATTTTGTAAGAATAAAAACAAAGTATGAGAAAAAAGCTTAACAGGGAGGAAAATTAAAGAAATACTTGCTATTAGTAAGTTAGTTCTTTTCTGTAACAAGTGTATACACATATTTTTTTTAAATACACATATTTGTTTGTCTGCACTGGGTCTTAGTACTGTCATGCAGGATCTTTGATACTCATTGCAGCGTGCAGAATCTTTAGTTGCGGTATCTAGTTCCCTGACCAGGGATTGAACCTGGGCCCCCTGCATTGGGAGCATGGAGTCTTAGCCATTGAACCACCAGGGAAGTCCCTAGGAATATATTTTTTAACAAGCTTTCTCAATTTAAACTCACCATATAAAACTTGGAGGATATCATCAGTTCAGTTCAGTTCAGTCGCTCAGTCGTGTCCAACTCTTTGCGACCCCATGAATTGCAGCACGCCAGGCCTCCCTGTCCATCACCAGCTCCTGGAGTTGGCAAAGTAATGGAAACTGATTATTTCTGGAATATATCCCAGGATGTTACTTACTAACATTTTCCTAGGAAAATCTGTTTTGACTTAAGCCTAAACTCTGGATCAGATATGTCTAAAAGCTATGATTCTTTGCCAGAGTAGGACTTTTTAGAAGTTGTTCATACATAAAATGTCCCATCCTTCATACATAAACCTGAACTGAAACTAAACCTGCAGGGTATTCATGACAATTCATGCAGTCACAATTATGCAAAAAAAAAAAAGTGCACCCTTGCATACTAAAAATGGAAAACACTGTCTCTACCCAAGTCCCTGCTCACTTATAAGACAGGCAGCCTTTAGCGTAAAAAGCTTTTCTTAAAGAAACTCAATATGCTTATTAAGCATCTGCACTTGGTGTCCCTTAGGGAAAGTTTACCTTCTTAGTCTGCTCCTCCGTCTTCCTTCAGATTCTTAACTCTTCTTGATTACTTTCCCTCATTTTTCTGGGAATGTGCTGATTTTTTTCTGCCTGTGCATTTTTCTCAAACCATATGGAGTGTTTCATCATTAAAAGACCTGCTTATATTTTTCCTCTACCGTGAAGCTCTGGCAGATCAACCCAGAGCTTGTTCCCCCAGCTGCATGGATGGGCTCCTGTGGTCTACACAGATCATTTATTGGCCCTTTATCATTAATGCCTGAGTATCACTAGATGTTTTGGCATTAGATTTTCTCTCCATTCAGATGGCAAACTTCCTAAAGTGGGCAAGGATCCTGATTTTTAAAATCACTGCCACTTTCTGTTATAGTGCCTTATTTGTTATGTATACAGAATAAACTCTAGTTTTTTGAGTGATTGCAAGAAAAGATTAAAAACACCCTGACCATGTTGAGTCTAGCTTGAACTCTGCTTAGACTAAAATGTTAGGTATTTATTCAAACCCTGTGTGTACAGTGTTACTCGAAGAGTGCCCTGCAGTCCCCTACCAGCATGAACAGTTTGCTAGCCATCCCCACCTGGATAAGGAGCTGCATCAGAATGTACATAGGCTATGTCACTAACACACATAGTGTTCAGCCAACTTTTTTTTTTTAAGCAGGACTTTCTCAGTGAAGAAAGCAATGACACACTGAGATAGAAATTCTGCTTTTAAATGAGGATAACAGACGCCCTCTAGTTGACAATTCTGATATATTAATGGGACAGTGAATTGTGATTGATTTGATTTACATTCCAGAACAGACTTAGCTCATGGTGAACCCATAATAAGTGGTTCACCACTGCCACTTGAGCAGCACTGGTCTTACCTGATGAGTGCACTAGAGTGTGAACATACCACGTATAATTTGCACAACGCTGTGTGTAAATTGTACTTGAATGTATAATTTCTTAAACCTCATTTCTTCATCTGTAAAATAAGGATGATCATACTTTCTTTACAGAATTTTCATAAGGATAAAAAATGTTTGAATATGTGAATAGCTTTTAGCCTTGGATCTGATATGTATTAACACTAAGTGAATAGACTCTTTTTTTGATTGATTGCAGGAGAGGATTAAAAATACCCTGAACATGTTGAGCCCAGCTTGAACTCTGCTTAGACTGAAGTGTTAGGTATTTATTCAAATCCTATGTGTACAGTGTTACTCCAAGAGTAACACTAGAGTGTTACTATGATTATTACTATTATTATTAATCATAACCTATGATTATTATTTAAGTTATATCCTATGTGCCATGTGCCATCCTAGCAGAATATGTATTAGTTATGAAATGTTAACATATTTATTATTATATTTAATTATTAACATAATTAAAAGAAAACATTTAAGTCTACTGAATATACTTTTGAGAAATCAGTGAACAGTTTCTCATGGCAAGATACAGCCTTTAGAATATGTGAACAGATTCCATCAAACCTTAAACTTGTTTTTATAAAAAGGAAATCCTGCCATATGCAACAATATGAATAAATTTGGAAGAATTATACTAAGTAAAATAAGCCAGTCACAGAAGGACAGATATTACATGATTCTACTTACATGAAGTGTCTAAAGTAGCCATACTCATAGAAATATCAAGTAGAATTGTGGCTGCCGTGAGCTAGGAAAAGGGAAAGTGGAGTGTTGCTGTTCAGCAAGTATGAAATGTCAACCTTGCAAGATGATTTAGTTCTAGAGATCTGCTGTGCAACATTGTGCATATAGTTTAAAAGACTTTCTTGTACATTTAAGATTTTGTTAAGAGGGTATATTTCATGTTGAATGTTCTTACCACAATTGTTTTGAAAGGTGTGTACAGCATTGTAGGCACCTTTATGCAGTACCTCAGGTTCAAAAATAGGTGAAACTATATTATGTATTGTAGAAATTCTAAAGTAAATTTTTAAATTTAATTTTTTTATTTTTAATGAGGTATTATTAACATATAGCTCTGTATCAGTTTCAGGTGTACAGCATGATAATTCCATATTTGTAGATATCTGAAATGATCACTACAGAAAGTCTAGTTAACATCTAGTTAACATCCATTGCCATACATAGCTATAGAATTTTTTTTCTTCTGTTAACCTTTAAGATGACTCTTTTTTGTACTTGTATTATAAATTTGTATTGCAAATTTCAAATATGCAATACAGTATTATTAGCTGTAGTCACCATACTGAATATTACATCCCCATGATTTATTTACTGCATAACTTAGACTTTTACACCTTTAGACTCCCATCACCCTTTTGCCCCACCCCCCAACTCTAGCAGCCATCAATATGTTCTATGTAGCTGAGCTTGGTGTTTGGTTAGTTTATTTAGATTTTACATATAAGGGAAATTGTACAATATTTCTCTTTTCTCTGACTTATTTCATTGAGCACAGTACCCTCATAATTCCATCCATGTTATCACCAATGGCAAGATTTCATTCTTTTTATAGTTGAATAATATTCCCTTGTGTATGTGTTTCTGTGTATGTGTGTATACACCCCACATCTTCTTCAGTCACTCATCTATTAATGGACAGGTAGGTTGTTTCCAGATCTTGGCTATTGTAAATAATACTGCAGTGAACATACAGGTGCATATATCTTTTTGAATTTAGTTTTTCCAAAAGTGGAATAGCTAGACTATATGATAGTTCTATTTCTGATTTTTTGAGGACCTCTATACTGTTTTTCATAATGGCTGCACCAATTTACATTCCCACTGACAGTGCACAAGGGTTGCGTTTTGCTCCACATTCTCACCAGTAGCTGTTATATCTTGTCTTTTTGAAGATGGCAGTTGTAACAGGTGTGAGGTGATATCTCATTTTGATTTGCATTTCTCTGATGATTAATGATATTGAGCATCTTTTCATGTTCCTGTTTGCCATGTGTATGCTTTCTTTGAAAAAATGTATATTTAAGTCCTTTCCCCATTTTTTAATCAGATTGTTCAGGTTTTTTTCTCGGCCGTGTGTGTTCTTTATATATTTTGGATATTAGTGCCTTATCAGATATGTGATTCTAAACTATTTTCTCCCATTGGGTAGGTTGCCTTTTCATTTTGTTGATGGTTTCCTTGGCTGTGTAGAAGCTTTTATAGTTTGATATAGTTCTAACTTGTTTATTTTTGCTCTTTGATTTTGGTGTCAAATCCAAAACAATGTATTGCCAAGACTGATATCAAGGAGCTAACTGCCTATGTTTTACTTAGAGGTTTTATTGGTTTTAATACATTTTGAGTTAATTTTTGTATATGATGTGAGACAGCGATTGTTTCATTCTATTGTATGTGTTGTGTGCTTAGTCGCTCAGTCGTGTCGGACTCTTTGCAACCCCGTGGACTGTAGCCCACCAGGCTCCTCTGTCCATGGGATTCTCCAGGCAAGAATACTGGAGTGGGTTGCCATGCCCTCCTCCAGGGGATCTTCCCAACCCAGGGATCGAACCCAGGTCTCCTACATTGCAGGCGGAATCTTTACCGTCTAAGCCACCAGGGAAGCACAAGCACAGCACACATTTACTGAAGAGACTGTCCTTTTCCCATTGTATTAGGTTCATTAAAGAAACACATACCCAATATGTCTGCATGTCTGAAATTGCTGGGTAACCATCATGCCTCAGACATTTAATGTGTATAAAGCAGACATTGTATAATGCCTATCAGTGTGGCCAGACTGGTTATTATGTAGAAGGTAGAGATTTAATCATAAGATATTTATTGAACACCTATTCTGTGCCAGGCACTATTCTGGGACCTTCCTAGTGAATAAAAAGTCCTAAGTCCCTTCCCTCACACAGCCACTCTCATCATTTTTGCATCTGCAGTGGGTTACGGTGGCCACCAACAGCCCTTGTGCCTAGACTCATTAGTGTCTGGAAGATTTAGCCTGGGCTAGTGAGGTTTGGGCCTTGTCTTTGTATTTCTGTCTGTTCGGCTACTAGGCCTGGATGAAGTGTCCTTCTTGACTGGTGGGCTGGTGGGACTGTAGACCAAAGACAGCCATTGCTGGGGTGTGGGGATGGGGGCGTAAGGCTTCAGATTCTCACAGGGACTCAATTCCATGCCTTCCCTGTCGCATCCACTTAGCTCAACCCAAAGCAACCCCTATTCCCAAATCAAACTCCTTTAGTCCTTTTCTTTTTGCCCTAGTGAAGATGAAAGTAATTTTTCGGGTGGCCATTTGTAGACCATATCATCTCTTCTAATGCACTGTACTTGATGATATATGATTATGTGTACTGGCTCCTGGATGTTTTAAGGATCATGCTTGGCCCCACAGAGCAGTGGTTTGATGGTATATTAAGCCCATCAATGAGATCAGACTAGTTATTATGTAAAAGTAAAGATTGCTTTCTTTGCTAAAAAACAGTATTTATTTCCTAAGCCAGTGGAATCTCTTGGATTTTAAGTCTATTCACATGAAATCACTAGGAAGTAATATCTAGGGGTATATATTTGTATCTCCATTTTGCAATTTAGAAAATTGATAAACATATGTATACATACAGAATTTCTCCCTCCATGCATATTACATCTTGTCCAGAACTATTGAAAATTTTATTTTACAAGTCAACTATGAATCAAATGCTAGGATACAAGAACCTAGGAGTAAGCAGGTGTTTCTCTGATTTCTATTTGGTTATAATATTTAAAAATATACATTTTAAGCTGTAAATAAATTACTGCAGTGATTTTGTATGTTTTCCCTTTGTAACTGAAAAATTTTGACTTGGGTAAATGTCATCTTTGCTAGTTTCCTTTTCTGTCCTTATTGGAACATATGTCACACACTCAAAGTGAGAGACTCCTCAAAGAAGATACATGAGTATCTGTGGCTTACCTCCAAAAGTGTGACAAAATTTGTGTTAATGGACGTCTCTGGTGACAGTTCAGGGAAACAAAATAAGTAGAATATTGTCAGATAGTGTGTTACAGTCATAATGATACTTTCAGAATTACATAATACCAAAGTAAATGTCATTGTAAGCAGGGGGATAACAAAGAATGAGTATCTACTTTTTCATTGGTAATTAAACAAAATCAAAGTCATTGAGATCTCTGGGGATGATTATAGGCTAGAAGCACTGAAGACTAGGTTACATGAACAGGCTGATTAGAATTTTAAAATATCTAATTACCAGTCCTGTTGTTACACTGCATACTGCCAACACACATCCACCGAGTTTTAGTGTTTCTTTACAACAAAGCAAAAACATAAAGGAAATAGGAAGGTATTTACAATCTGTGTTAAGGACTCTGATACCTAGAGATAGAGTCTAAGCTCAAATGCCAGGGCCTTGACCAAGCTGTAGATAACATTTCACACATTTGAGAAGTTCCACCCAGGTGCAAGTGTGTGTTTCAGCATCCTTCTAGAAACATACGTCCCTCAAGGAAATCATGACATGTATGAAAAGGACTCCTGTCTGATATGCTCAAGTATAAACAAGGTAGAATGAGTCACCCCTGGAGGATGAGTGACTGAGGGGCCATTTGGAAGAAGGCATAAGAGCATGAGTCATTTGTGAGTGTCTTGGAAAAGGAGGAATACATCATATGAGGTCCTAATTTTGAGACCTAGAATCTGACCACCACAGATGTTGCTGTCTTTTAGCATTCACAGTGCACCACTGCAGTCTACCATAAGTCAGGATTGCTTTTAGGCATCAATTTTCAATCCTGAGACTCACACTCTAGCACACAGGATTTAAACCAAGTCTTCCCCTGGGTCCTAGGTCCCTTTTATTCCACTTATGGAAAATGCAAGAGAAAGCCTGGAAATTCTTGAAATACTACCCTGAGAGTAGCAGCAAAGTTGAGAGATCAGTAAACCTTAAATATAAGATCAAAAATATGAGCCTCACCAGATAAGCTGTAGAGTGTATCACAAAGTAAATTATGATTAACATCCTTAAGTGTCTCAGTAATGGCATTCTGCATGCTGAGCTCAGTCGCTTCAGTCGTGTCCAACTCTGTGCGACCCCATGGACTGCAGCCCGCCAGGTTCCTCTGTCCGTGGGATTCTCCAGGCAAGAAGACTGGAGTGGGTTGCCATGCCCTCCTCCAGGAGATCTTCCCAACCCAGGGATTGAATCCACTTCTGTGTCTTCTGCATTGGCAGACGACTTCTTTTCCGCTGGACCCTCAGGGAAGCTCCAGTAATCCCATATATGGGTGCAAATGGCACATTATTATCCATATTCCACATTATTATTCAATTTCCCTACCCCAGCTCCAAGCCTAACTGGAGAATATTCATAACTCAGCAACCCAACAACCACAGTATCTCTTCTCCTATTCCTGGGATCCCTGGAATACCTCACATATGCTCTAAGTCAGCAGCCTCATGCCCTCCTTTCAGTGATTACCCCTCTACCTCCCACTCCCCAGGTGCTGAATAATGCACCACCTTGTCACCTTCCCTCTGCTCCTGGGGCTGTCTTGCATTTGATTTAGAAATGGGACAGTGGCTGCCCCCAAGTTGCTCTTAAGCTTGAACGCCTTGAATTCCAAAGCAGCATGGGCCCTGAGTCTGTTGTAAAACAACCTTCATCTGCTTACTGCTCTCTCTGAGAATCAGACCTAGTACCTTGAGACCGCCTAGTGGTCTTCATGAGCGTAGCTTCCTTATCTGTTACCTGGCATCCACACACTAATGACAGATTTTACCCAGGGACCCCCCCCTTACCCCCTGCTTAGCAACTGAAACCAAGTGACACCCTGCTGTCAGTTCAACATAGTAAGCTGATGCCACTGAGCCTACACTAAGATGTAAAATCTGCAGATCCATGTGGACCAGTAAACTTTTGTTGTGGCTGGGGTTAGGCAAGTATGGAATGAATGAGGAAGGAGAAATGATAAAATATGGGGTGAGAAAATGAATTAATTTGAGGCAACACTATTAAGGCCTTGAACATCATGCTGTGCTTGAATATTATATCTGGTAGATAAATGGAAATTATTAGAAACTTTTCATACAGGTAACTATTATGGTTAATTCATTTTTCTTTAAAAAAAAAAAAGATATTCTTGGCAGCAGTGTGAGAATGATTAACCTGGAGATGTGGAAGGAGACTAATGCAAATACCTTTGCGATAGTACAAGTAAGAAATGATGAAATTTGATAAAAGGCATGTATTTGTATTAATAAGAATGCTGATATTTATTGTTGACTACATGGTAGATATCAAGCTGAAAGCCCAAAATAAAAAATGAAGGGTAGACTAGGTTCGAATTCTGACTGAACATTTACTATTTATGTGACCTTTGTTGAATTCTTCAACCTCTGTTTATCAGTTTTCTAACCTATATGATGAGATTATCAATAGGATCTATCTCACAAGTTGTAATAATTGAATTGATATGTGTGAAGTATTTAGAATAGTGCCTGGCACAGAGCCTCATTCTTATTTGTATTCTTATTTTAATTATTACCATTATTTCCCAAGATCACATAGCTAATAAACAGTGGGACTGGGATTTACATTTTGGTTGTCTTGATTTCAAGTCTCCACTCTTAAATCCTCTGCTTTACAGTAAGACAAATCAGAGAGAGAATTAAAGTAGTAACATACACCAAATATAAAACCTAAGCCCAAGGGAGGTGTCCTGAATGACTTAAGGTTTCTTATTTGGGCAGCTTTCCAAAAGAAAAGTGAAAATAGAAAACCAAGGGGGAAAAAATATTCATAAAAAATGAATTGATTAACCATGTCATATGCAGTGGCATATGGCAAGTTCAATTAGTGCTAACAAGTGACTAGATTTCCAAAAGGATAGATGGAAAGAAAAGTAGGTGTCCTTGATCAAAGAATCCCATTATATGTTTATATACCATGTTTTCTTTATCTGCTGATGGACATTTAGGTTGCTTCCATGTCTAGGCTATTATGAATAATGCCACAGTGAACACGAGAGTGTGGATAGCTCTCTGAGATCCTGATATTAATTCTTTTGGATATATCCCCAGAAGTGGGTAGGCTAGATCATATGGTAGTTCTATTTTTAATTTTTTGAGGAATCTCTGAACTATTTTCCATAGTGGCTGCACCAATTTATATTCCCACCAAACAAATTATCTTGCCAGTTGCATTATTTTTGTAATGAACCCTCATTAGATCTTTAACCATAGCCATTTTAAGTCTGATGCCATCCACAGACTTTTTTTTTTACTCTGATGGTTCCCTGACTTTGGACTGAGTCCAGATTTCCTTAACTGCAGTAGAGATGCTGATGGGCTCATGAGAATGCTAACCCAGGACAAGAATGCTAGCCTAGCAGGGCAAGAATTAGTTACATAGCACTGAATGAACTGATGAAGGAAGACTATGGGTTTTGTTTGGAATATTGTTGATATTTTCATGTTCTCTTTTCTCTTAATCTATCTGTAACATAACAATTTAGTAGAGTATACTTGTATAAACAGAAAAAAAAATTCATCTTTTTCTCCCTGGCTGATTCCTCCAGAATTCAGAAACTCTTATTGAGATTACTTATTTTCATTGCAATATAATTATTTTCATTGGTTCAATAAGAATCTGTCATCCTTGTAGCAGGATATAATTGGAAACATTGGTTATGTAACCAAGGCTTTAACTGGAATGGCAAATCTGAGAATGATGTGCATAGAATTAGATATGAACAAAGATATTTAAGAAAACAGGGTTTACTTTATGGAGCCAATGCTTACAAAACTCTCTTAGGAACTCTGGCCTGGTGTCTAGCTTACAGGATGCCCAGCCTTAAAGTGAGTGAGAAAGATCACTTCCTCTCAGAAACAGGATTCTTAGGGTATTTAGGGAACCCCAAGAAGAGACAGAGAGTCACCCAAATCTATAGGTGCGTGCATGCTAAGTCACTTCAGTCGTGTCCAACTCTTTGTGACCCTATAGACTGTGACCCACCAGGCTCCTCTGTCCCTAAGACTTTCCAGACAAGAATACTAGAGTGGGTTGCCATGCCCTCCTCCAGGGGATCTTCCCAACCCAGGGATCAAACCCATGTCTCTTAAACCTTCTGCATTGGCAGGCGGTTCTTTACAACTAATTAGCGCCACTACTGCAGGTGAAACCTAGTGATAAGTTTTTGCTTAGCTTTCTAGTCTCACTGCTTTAAAAGACCAATCTGAGAATTTTTTGTGAAAAATCCCAGGAAAGTAAATTTTAAAAGGTCTATGTAGTCAATTACATATGGGAATACCAGAGCACCTGACCTGCCTCTTGAGAAATCTGTATGCAGTTCAGGAAGCAACAGTTATAACTGGACATGGAACAACAGACTGGTTCCAAATAGGAAAAGGAGTATGTCAAGTCTGTATATTGTCACCCTGCTTATTTAACTTATATGCAGAGTACATCATGAGAGACCCTGGGCTTGTAGAAGCACAAGCTGGAATCAAGATTGCTGGGAGAAATATCAAAAACTTCAGATGTGCAGATGACACCACCCTTATGGCAGAAAGTGAAGAGGAACTAAAAAGCCTCTTGATGAAAGTGAAAGAGGAGAGTGAAAAAGTTGGCTTAAAGCTCAACATTCAGAAAACGAAGATCATGACATCCAGTCCCATCACTTCATGGGAAATAGATGGGGAAACAGTGGCAACAGTGGCTGACTATTTTTCTGGGCTCCAAAATCACTGCAGGTGGTGATTGGAGCCATGAAATTAAAAGACGCTTACTCCTTGGAAGAAAAGTTATGACCAATCTAGATAGCATATTGAAAAGCAGAGACATTACTTTGCCAACAAAGGTCCATCTAGTCAAGGCTATAGTTTTTCCAGTGATCATGTATGGATGTGAGAGTTGGACTATGAAGAAGGCTGAGTGCCGAAGAATTGATGCTTTTGAACTGTGGTGTTGGAGAAGACTCTTGAGACTCCCTTGGACTGCAAGGAGATCCAACCAGTCCATTCTGAAGGAGATCAACCCTTGGATTTCTTTGGAGGGAATGATGCTGAAGCTGAAACTCTAGTACTTTGGCCACCTCATATGAAGAGTTGACTCATTGGAAAAGACTCTGATGCTGGGAGGGATTGGGGGCAGGAGGAGAAGGGGACGACCGAGGATGAGATGGCTGGATGGCATCACCGACTCGATGAACTCAAGTCTGAGTGCACTCCAGGAGATGGTGATGGACAGGGAGGCCTGGCGTGCTGCGATTCATGAGGTCTCAGAGTCAGACACGGCTGAGTGACTGAATTGAACTGATGTAGTCAATTCCCATTCTTGCTGCATCTACACAAATAATCTAATGACACTAGACTTTACTTTGTGATTGAGGATAATCTTACTTTATCTTTGAATGAAAGCTGGACTGTCAAGAGAAATTTTATATTTCAATAGAAAAACTATAGCACCCTTGTGAGTTATTAAATTCTAGTCCTGGTCATTGCCTTTGATCTATTATTTACCTCTCTGTAACTAAAATTATTTTGTTACCTACCTGTACATTTTATATGAATTGTCAATTCTTATCAAATTTAAATTTTTTACAGTTGCCTTCAATATCAGACTCTAGGTCTACAGACTGATGTTTCCAAATTTTCTCCCACTCTCCTGACTTGGCATCATTGAGAACTAAAATCTGCCCAGATCTTTATTGGGATTCTGTAGTGTTTCACAGCTGGCCTGTCCCCCCAGGACCAGAAGTAGTCCTGAGAACTGAAGCTGGCTGACTTGAGGTTTATATCAGAGCAGATCACGTAAGGGCAGATTTTATGCCTAAAGTTGCTGCTCTGTGGGCCACTCAAGAAGTCCATAGAAACTGTTTGCATCTTCCATTCTCTGCTGCAGAAAACCCAGACCTCTCTGATGTTTCTGTCCTCACCAAAAACTTTCAGAGTGCAAATCAGAAAATGCACGGAATCACCACTGAATCTTTTCAACTATGTAAGCTTTGGTCTCCAAAACTAGGTTTGTTTTTTCCCAAACTTTAAACTTTTCATTTTGTACTGGGGTATAGCCAATTAACAATGTTGTGGTAGTTTCAGGTGAACAGTGAAGGGACTCAGCCATACATATACATAGATTCATTCTCCCCCAAACTCCCCTCCCATCCAGGCTGGCACATAACATTGAGCAGAGTCCCATGTGCTATGCAGGAGGTCCTTGTCGGTTATCCATTCTAAATAAAGCGGTGTGTACATGACCTTCCCAAAGTCCCTGACTATCCTTTCCCCCAGGCAACCGTAAGTTCGTTTTGTAAGTCTATGAGTCTCTTTCTGTGTTAAAGTCTGCTCCAACCACTAATGTTTGTTTTTCTTTGAATTTCTATTGAAACCCCTTCATTAAATGCTTCATTGCTTGTACCATCCAGCAAATATTCTCTACTATCCGGGCTCAGCAGATGGTTCAACTAGGTCCTCAACAACAGAAATGTGCTGAAATCAACTCCATGAACTAGCTTTTCTCAGAAGTTCAATGGGGAACTTAAATTCCCTTAAGCAAAAAGAGGGGACTAACCAAGATGATATTAACCTTCTCCTCAGCTTGGCCAGTCTTCAGATACGATTTTTTTCTGCCTCTAGACCCCTGACCTCCTCTTTGCTTAGAGCATTTACTTCAGAATACTGATAATTTTAAATTATTTTCTGTTCCTTTAAGTTGTAAATATTATTCAAAAGCCTCTTGTCCGTTTTACAATCCAGAACTGTCTTTCTCAAGGACCTGGGAGTCATCCTTTTGAAATGTAATCATCAGTGAAGATAGCAAACTATTTTCCAGTGAAGATAGAAACTATTTTCCAGTTTCTGTGGGAGAGTAGGAGCCTGACTTCGGTTATTACTTTCATTCAAATTATAAAACTACTTTCTGTCACAAAGATGCAAGAAAGTTTATTTTTCCTTTGAGTAAAGTCAGTTAGCAAACACAGCTGGCCAATATTCTGCTGCTCACCTCAGCATTTAAAAACCCTCCTGCCCTTTATTTCAGTAGGGGTGAGTTTAGACAGCTTGTGGTCTCTCTTCCATATTGGTAATAAACTTGAATAAATTCTCTCTTGCCTGCTAACTTTGTCAACTTTTGCTTTGACATCATGAAACCCACAAGACCTTTTGGTTGTCCTCAGATGTCCTTAGGTGTTATATCAAACATATAAATTATTTTGGATCCTCAAGTCTAGAGTTTAAAATTTAGCAAACTACAAGCAATGAACATTTCTAATTCAAATAAAGGAAATTACTCACAAGACAGGTAATTTTTTTCTTTCATTTACTTGTGGCTCCTTATTACCATATGGAGTGCTGTTTTTCAATCCAAGCAGGATTCTTTGTGATTTGGACAAAAATATTTGTACTTTCTTTTTTCCCTAAATGATGGAGTTCAGGTTTTTGAAACCCTGAATGCTGCTTCTTCATAAGCATCAGCACCCACCTGGGTCCCTGAAAATCCTATGGGATTTGATCGCATACCTGGACTCCTACCTTGGCTAGTTGTGATGGCATTATATATATATATATATATATGTGTGTGTGTGTGTGTATATGTATGTATGTATGTATATGTATGTATGTGTATATATATAAGCCTCAATTTTTCCTTTCACTCTTGATTTTAAAGCTTAACATGAAGGCAGACTCATGAAATCAGCCTTAAGTTTTAATACTACCAATATAAAAAGATAAGGGAGCGGGTAGGTGGAATGATGCAGGAGAGAACAGTAGGGGAATGTATACTGTGCAGTGACATAGCTCCTTCAGCTCAGTTCAATTTATAACTCATTTTCACTCCCCCCTTCATTTAACACCCAGGCATAATTTCTTTTCTGTAAGGGTTGAAAGTTTGATTTTGTAGAATGCATCATGAATAACATTTGAACAATCTTCCATGAGAAACTACTTCTAAGACTTTTGTAATAGTAATATTCATTACCTGTTTTTAGTGTTTTGTGTTGTTCTTTAATGCTTAATTTTCTGTCCTAGCTTATACCCTCTTAAACTTTTTACTTGCTCTATTCCATCTTCTAAATGCAAGATTTTTTTCACTGTTATTTAGTTACATTAATTGAATCCTAAAATTAAAATGAATTTTTCTAAATTTTATTTAGGATAAATATAAATTTGGTTTTCCCATAGGTTTTCATAGGAAAGACTACATGATCAGTGCTTTATGAAAAAAAAGTCAGCATAATCAAACTACAAATGCCTTTCTAATAAGCAGCAAGGCAGCTGCAATGGTTCATTCCCTTGAGACTGGAAATCTTCACAGAATTCAACACTTGCCGAGAGAGACTTTGAAAGATATAGTTTTGTTTTCTTTGCAGCTTTATTTCTTAAACTACACAAACTACTTAAGCAATTATTCATTGCTTCTTCGCAGCCATTTCCTTCTTAATGAACAGTTGACTTGTCTGATAATTTCATTAGTCAATGCATCTAAATGGACATGCTTTGAGAAATATTAAAGGAAAAAGCAAAACCAAATGATTTTTCATTGATTAGCACATTGCTTTCTCCTAAACTTGTTGATCTCATTCTCTTCCTACCTCCTCTCCTATTTTCTTATAATACCTATTTATACCCTGCAGTTATAGTATTCTAAAAAACATGCTTCTGGAAACATTGAATTAGATACAGTCAGTCAAAAAATAGTATAACTTCAGGCACATTTTTTCATTAACATTCTTTTGTTGAAAATATGCAATTTCAGTTCAAAATTACCTGACAGCATTGTAGCAAAGATAGTAAGGAGAGAGAAAAACACAGTGCATTTGTTACACAACTGTGACTGAATTTTCAGGGTGTTTGTACTTTACTGGGAAACTAAAGATTCAAAATTGGATCTTCAGCATTGTGCATTCAGTTGTTCAGTTTTATCAGCTTCATTCATGCCCTGTGAACATGAGTCACGTGACCAAGCTCTTGCGACTTCAATTTAGAAAATGAATTATTACTCATAATTAATGGTATATTTTTCTAGTTCATAAAAATGCTTTATATAATACATATTTTTCAAAATGTTTCTTTTATCTATAATATAATATTGAATGATCTATTAGAGATTTGATTTCATTAATCACATTGTGATTTTCCAGGAAGGAATATCAAATATGCAACTTTAGCAGTTTTTGTGGGATAGACTAGAAAATATCTCTGATAACATTTGGGAGTTAAAGAAGTCACTGATGTTACCTTCAGACCTTTCTTTTCATTTTTGTCAGTGAAATTAAATCTGAAATCTAAGGCCTAATTAGAAAACAAAAATTAGAATGGGAAATAGTTCTGTAACAACTGGCATGACATTTGAAAGGCCTTGAGAACAAAACAAGGCAGGCCCCAAGTAAACTTATGGCCTTCCAGATCAAAAAGGTAGGTGACCCATTTCCTAACAGACCACCTATTAACTAGGACAGCTATTAGATATTATAAATAAAAAGAGCACTAGTAGATAAAAAACATTGATCCATTTTACAGAAGAAAACCAAGACGGAAAAATCCCTCGATTCAAATCAATGAGATTACTTCAGGAAAGGAAAAAGCACCCAACATACTGCCTTTATCTTATATACTTAAGGTGAATTAACTATAAATGTAAACGGTCAGCTTCATCAGTACTTGGTAGATGCTAGCACTGCTCTTTCTATAGCAAATCCTGCCCCCTTTGCTCAATCTTTTCCTTGGAGTAAACATACCACACAGGTCATGGATATTTTAAATAACCCACAGACCTTCCCTTTTTCTAAGTCCTTGGGTAATGACTAAAAAATATTTCTTTCTGGTTCATGACACAACTCCTCCAATAGAGACAGGCTTGCTTTGCAAATGGAATTGTCACACTAAGTACACACCAAAGGTATTATTTCTAGGGGTTCCAAAGGACTCTTCTATCCATAGTCAAATGTGTCTGCTTTGTTTTCTTTCTTTTTTTTAAGTTTATTTTTTGGCTGCACTGCAAGGCATATGGGATCCTAGTTCCCCAAACAGGAATCGAACCCACACACTCTGCATTGAAAGTATGACATCTTAACCAGTGGACCACTAGGGAAGTCTCAAGTGTGTCTGCTTTGGATATACCTTTGTCTTCTCAATTACATTTGACTCCTGTTATTGTTCATCTGTAATTACCCTGTTTCTCTTTTCTTTTCTCTGATAACTGTTAGGTCAGAACACTTATTCTAATGCCTTTCTTAGATCATCCCAAACAGTAGCCACTACTTTTAATCTTACCAACTGCTGGATATGCCATCAGATCCCCATGATAAGGGGGGAAAAAAAACTCTGCACAATTCTGGTCTCATTAAATGAGACCACAGGAAATTGTAGCCAATAGCATTTCCACTTTCACCTACATAAACAAATGACCTTAAAAATCTACCTATGGACTTTGATGGTGACCCCCTCTCAGAAAATGGACCAGTTATTACAACTAATGAGTTAGAGGTACTTTTAAATCTGAATTCAACAACCTCCACTGAATGATGGGCCAAGAAATTTTCACTTAGAACAGACTGACTAATAGAGATCCAAATATATAATCAAACTAATGTAAGGCCCGAGTTCTGATCTCATGTATTGGACAACTCCTTTTCTCCTGTGCTCCTCCTGGCTACCAATTCCTTTACAGCCAGAACCTCTGGTCCAGTTTGCCTCAGAGTAGCACCTTATGTGGAGAAGGCAATGGCACCCCGCTCCAGTACTCTTGCCTGGAAAATCCCATGGACGGAGGAGCCTGGTGGGCTGCAGTCCATGGGGTCACTAAGAGTCGGGCACGACTGAGCGACTGAGTGACTTCACTTTTGCTTTTCACTTTCATGCATTGGAGAAGGAAATGGCAACCCACTCCAGTATTCTTGCCTGGAGAATCCCAGAGACAGAGGATGGGCTGCCGTCTATGGGGTCACAGAGTCGGACACGACTGAAGCGACTTAGCAGCCGCAGCATCTCATGTGCTTTAGGAACACTCTGAAATGTAATTCTATAAATCACCAAAGATGAAAATTCCAACTTAGACGTGAGTTCCAAAATGTGACTACCCCTGATTATTCAGACACTCTACCTGAAGGAGTTACTAACTCAGTGTTTGTACAGTAAGAGCAGTGTTCCCAGTGGTGAGCATCTTACAAATAGAAGAGACTGAAAGAAACTTGTCGTGAAGTCTGGCAGAAGTTATTAATGGTACCACCTCTTCCTTAGATTGACTATAAATCATTCTCAATGGATTGGCATGAGTAATTCTAGATTTATGGTTGACTAGTCATGGTGACATTTGTGCCATTGCTAAAATTTCTGTGGTGGTTGGTCCCTTAGGAGCTTACTCTGATATGCCAAAGAAGACACTCCTGGAATAGATATACTATAGATTGGAGATGCTTAGGTTTATTATTTTTTCATTTGTTTATTAATTGTTTATCTGAAGTTTGGGGAAAATACTGTTCTTTTCTAGCTGTTTTGGAGTGAAACAACATGTAGACTAACCCTATATGTGTTTGTTATTTTTTATTCAGCTTCTTCTTCTGTTTTGTTGTTCAGTTTATCAATGCTCATTTAATATCACACTGTCATATTTACAGTGAATGTCATAGTCACTTTCTGTTTGCAATAAGTCTTGATATCTAGAAATACAATATCTCAAGCTTTATTCTGCTTTTTCAGGGTTTTCTTTATTCCTTTTAGTCCTTTGCATTTCCATATACATTTAGAAAGAGTCTGCTAATTTCTGCCCAAAAAATCCTACTTGGATTTTGGTTGAGATTATACTGAATCTATTTGAGTGGCCTCAAATAGGAAAAGGAGTATGTCAAGGCTGTATATTGTCACCCTGCTTATTTAACTTATATGCAGAGTACATCATGAGAAACACTGGACTGGAAGAAGCACAAGCTGGAATCAAGGTTGCCAGGAGAAATATCAATAACCTCAGATATGCAGATGACACCACTCTTATGGCAGAAAGTGAAGAGGAGCGAAAAAGCCTCTTGATGAAAGTGAAAGAGGAGAGTGAAAAAGTTGGCTTAAATCTCAACATTCAGAAAATGAAGATCATGGCATCTGGTCCCATCACTTCATGGGAAATAGATGGGGAAACAGTGGCTGACTTTATTTTGGGGGGCTCCAAAATCACTGCAGATGGTGACTGCAGCCATGAAATTAAAAGACACTTGCTCCTTGGAAGAAAAGTTATGACCAACCTAGATAGCATATTGAAAAGCAGAGACATTACTTTGCCAACAAAGGTCCGTCTGGTCAAGGCTATGGTTTTTCCAGTGGTCATGTATGGATGTGAGAGTTGGACTGTGAAGAAAGCTGAGTGGCGAAGAATTGATGCTTTTGAACTGTGGTGTTGGAGAAGACTCTGGCAAGTCCCTTGGACTGCAAGGAGATCCAACCAGTCCATTCTGAAGGAGATCAGCCCTGGGTGTTCTTTGGAAGGAATGATGCTAAGGCTGAAACTCCAGTACTTTGGCCACCTCATGTGAAGAGTTGACTCATGGGAAAAGACCCTGATTCTGGGAGGGATCGGTGGCAGGAGGAGAAGAGGACGACAGAGGATGAGATGGCTGGATGGCATCACCGACTCAATGGACGCGAGTTTGAGTGATCTCCGGGAGTTGGTGATGGATAGGGAGGCCTGGCGTGCTGCGATTCATGGGGTCGCAAAGAGTCGGACACGACTGAGCGACTGAACTGACTGAACTGATACTGAATCTATAGACTCTTTATTTTTGAATCTCCCAGTTCATGCACCTGGTATATTCATCTAAGTCTCTGGTAGGTTTTTTTAAACTATGTAGTGTCTGTCTCCAAAAAACTACCTTTATTTTCCGTTTTGTTGACTTATTTTTATATGTCCTTCTGCTGAAAGTTTAAAAAGCTGATTGAAAGCCCATAATGAGTAAGTTAACTCGTGGAGTGTAACCTTCTTAAGTAGAGTGATCTGGTAGGTTGTTCAAGAAACTCTGATATACAGTATTTGTTGTTGAGAGACACTTATTTGTTTGTTGAGATCCTCTGAGGTACAGTATTCCTTATATTTAGGAAAATGGATTAGGCCTTGCCCAAATCAAACTCTGGGCCTAATCCGTTTTCCTAAATACAAGACTTTTACCTTCTCTTTGGAGGGTACAGTGCTGTCTATTAGAGTTCTAGGGGATGAGGGAAATTGAGATCTCAGTAAACAATCTGCATAAGATCACTTAAGCTACCTATTTTTGTTACTGTACCAATGCTATTAACTCTGCCTTATGTTCCCTAGGCTAGAGGCCCTGTATTTTACTCTCTCCAGTCCTGAACTATCGTGGGTAGAGTGGAATCCGTTGCCCAGAAACATATAATGGTAAGTTCAGAAATATCTTTTTCATTCAGTTTTCATCAAATCAGTATTATTTAACATTCTCTTTGAGCTCCATTTCAGAGGTATTTTGTGCTTCCAGTTTATGAGTCTTTGAATACCCTGCAATGAAAATCAGATTGTTTCTCAGTTTTTGCTCTTTCTGGCTTAGTATTCAGCTCTGTACTCTGCTAAGTCGCTTACCATGTATCTGTCTCTTTTCTAGCTTCCAAAATTTTGTGTATATTTTCTCTTTTTTTTTGTTCTCACTGTCTTTATCTTTTAAATCCCTTTAAAGCATCCCTTGCTGTTTAAGCATGCAAAAAAAAAAAAAAATGTTAACCCCTTACTGAATTTTTAGTTGCATTTGAGGAAGAGTAAAATTTGGTATCTTTGTTCAGTTAGCCACCTTAATTAGGAATGTAACATCTCCATTATCAGGGATGTTCCTAAGACTCTTTACCGAGATGTACTTAACATCCTAATCATACCATTGTTGTGCTTACAAATTGATGTTTAAATTAGCTATATTCTTTTAACAGGGAGTCAAATATCCATATTACAATCACCTCTATGCTGTTTAAAAGGGGACAGTTTCTGACCTTCCTCTAAAATTTCAGATGTATGATGAGGTTAGCTCTTTTTTTTTTTTTTTTTTGAGGTTAGCTCTTATATTTCCCTCAGCACTGCCTGCACACTCACACACCAACACACAGACACACACACCATATAGATTGTCATTTTTGACTACCACTTACTTTTTAGTTTTTATTGCTATTGTAATTATTTGGGATTAAATAATCATTTCAGAGGCCACTAGTATTAAAAACATATACTATTTCTGAAGTAAATAAATAATTGATCAAATCATAGTTGTTTATATTATTTACACACAGCAAGAGTATATCATATTGAAGATGTTGAGTTATAATTGTCCATCAGTAATACTGTCTTATTTAACAAAGTAGTGATTATAGAGGTCAGGATAAAAAATGATAGAAGATAGATTACAAAAGGCTTCCCTCATAACTCAGTTGGTAAAGAATCTGCCTACAATGCAGGAGACCCCGGTTCAATTTCTGGGTCAGGAAGATCCCTGGGAGAAGGGAACAGCCCACTCCAGTAAGTCAGACATGACTGAGCAACTTTCACTAAGATAGAAAAAAAACGTAGTTTGGGCAAAGAGTGAGGTGGGCAAATTCAAGAGGTATTTTGGAGGCAGACCCCAAAGTATTTGCTGATGGATGTGGAAGGTGATGAATGGAGAGGATACAAGGATAACACCTAGCTTTTAGTCCTTGCCATTGAGGAGATGGTGCTACCATTTATTAGACTGGAATAGACTGTGAAAAGATAACCTGGGAAGGGACTAAATTAACACTTTGTTGTACTGATAATTACATTTAAGGTGCTTTTTAGACACTAAGAGATGTGAATAAGGATCTTAGGGGAAAGGGACTGGAATTTAGAGACAATCTCCTCCTCTTTTTTTCTCTCTCTCACCTAGGTATGTAATATATATGTATATAATACATATAATTTGCTGACTTTATAAGTATATTAATAGAAACAAGCTTCTCATATTCTGGCACCCAAACTACAACTTCTGTCTTCCCACACACCCAAGAGACAGCTTCCCAGGTGTGGTAAATCAGATGCGGTGCTACTCAGAATAGCAAAACCATATGAGCACACAAGCACGAGGAGGGTGACAATGATATATAATGAGGCAAATTTTAAAAAAGGAAACTGGTCCTGCACACATTCACTGTTTGCCTAAAACCAGTTTTCTATGTCCTTTAGTACAGAATCAATACAAAGTTTATATGAAAACTTTAACAGCAAATATCAGGCTGAGTTTCAAGCAAATCCTGCATCGTGAGATCTGGGCTGATAATATAAAACTCATTATTTTTCCAGGAGAAAAAAAAATAGAGAAGTCCCCAAAATCTGCATGCATCAGATGAGTTTAGAATCAGTCTTTGCCTTGTCTCTTATTCCTCCATTTATTTAAGACTATGTGACTTATAAAATTTATATTAATAACTTCAAGTTGAAAGCAACTAACTTGTGATTAAGACATATTACAACTACTGGCATTTAAGACATTAAGATAGATCCCAATTTACACAATAAAAGTGCTTTTATTCGTTCCTTTTACAGCTAAAGAATAGAAATGAGTACGGTGGCTGTGCCTACCTTTTTGGTTTTTACTGCTTAGTATTTCACTCTTTCAGTACATCCAGAATTTTATGGTTACTCACTCCAGATAACTGCATAGACTAAGAGTTAAGCACAATTCCCTGAAAAATAGTTATAACCCAAGCCCTTCCTCAAGCCTGATTCCAACACTTTAGTGGGCTAGGATACTTCTGTGGAGGACTACTGATCTAGGTGAGAGAAACAAACATGTAAATAATTCCAATAAAGTGTTAAAAGTTCAAGGGCATTGCAACCAAAATCAATAGAATCTCTCAACCCAGCCCACTTAGACATTTCTGGCATGTGCCTTCCCTCCCTGCCACTTCAATGCAGTTAGACAGAAGCAAGTAATAAGTCAGGGTAGGGGACTAAGAAATCTGACCAGAAACTCATCCATGGAAGCATCTGTGGAGCTATGAGGGAGCTGGGGAGTGAGAAGGCTGCAAAAGTGGCTTGTCTGAAAAGCAGTCCTGTGGATTTTGAATTGAAAGTGAAAGTTGCTCAGTTGTGTCCGACTGTTTTCAACCCCATGGACTATATACTCCATGAAATTCTCCAGGCCAAAATACTGAAGTGGGTAGCCTTTTGCTTCTCCCGGGGACCTTCCCAAGCCAGGAATCGAACACAGGTCTCCCCTATTTCAGGCAGATTCTTTACCAGCTAAGCTATCAGGGAAGCCTGAATTTTGAACTGGGTCT
The DNA here is from genome assembly GCF_014754425.2 of Oryx dammah. Taxonomy (NCBI): domain Eukaryota; kingdom Metazoa; phylum Chordata; class Mammalia; order Artiodactyla; family Bovidae; genus Oryx; species Oryx dammah. The sequence goes on from NW_024070189.1 coordinate 86,337,084, forward strand.
CCTTTAATGTTCTTCGTGAGACATAAATGAAGATTCAAATTAATTTTCATTACTTCTGGTTGATCCAGTTCTTTGAATGTGACAGTGCTGAGGCTGGCAATGAGGAGCCTTTGGATTCACTCAGGTTATAAAATAAATACATATGAAGGTCTAGGACATGATGAAGAGAAAGAGTGGAAAGGAAAAGTCAAGAAGAGCAAGTCAGGTTCTTCAACATGAGCAGTGGCAGAGGCAAAGAAGCGAAGAATAGTGAGCTATGACTCAACTTCATGGTTCATGGCTCAAGCCAGACACAGTGAAAGAGATAGGGGAGTAACAAGTCAACAAGCCTAGTAGCAACAATCGATAATGTTCCTTTTCCCACCTCCTCTTTAGAAAACCACATATTTGAGTGTTCTGGGAACACTCTAGACTTAGCAAGAAGCCAAGCCACCTAGAAGGACAGATAGTGGAGACAAGCATGGGTGAGACTAACCTATGTATATTTGATTGCCCTAATGTGTTTTAACTAGAGCATTTGTAAGACCCACAGGACAAACTCAGATATTGCTCTTCCTTTGAAGAAATACTCGGGGCTTCCCTGGTGGCTCAGACGGTGAAGCGTCTGCCTGCAGTGCGGGAGACCCAGGTTCGTTTCCTGGCTCGGGAAGATCCCCTAGAGAAGGAAATGGCAATCCACTCCAGCACTCTTGCCTGGAAAATCCCATGGACAGAGGAGCCTGATAGACTACAGTCCATGGGGTTGCAAAGAGTCAGACATGACTGAGTGACTTCACTTTGAAGAAATAACTCTCTATAAAATACCAAAAGCTCATTGGAAAATTAAGAAGAAACTAAAGTTCTGTCTCTAGAGGAAGCTAAAACTGGTGTAATAGGATCCTGGGCATCCATCCCAGTTGCTTTTAATGGCACCAGGAAACAAAGATAATCCTCTTCCTCCTCACTTTGGCTAATTTTACCAGCCCTGAGTCTTTCTGAAAACCAGCCCTTTCCACTTTTGTCCAATAACATTTCTTTGTGCTTAGCTGACCAGTTTAGATTGTTTCCTACCTCCTTGGGATTTTTTGCTGCAACTCCCCTATAGTTTTAAAATTACATTCTTACAACCAACATTTATCTTTCATTTTCATAATCAACTTTTATTCACACTTTACACCTAATCACACAAACTAGAAACCAAAGAGTCATCTTTGCCTTGCCTTTCTCTGTTGCTGGACTTCTTCAGTCATGGGAATTTAACCTCCTGAGTATCTCCGATTTATCCCCCTGCCCCCACTGCCTTGGTTTAGTTCATCATCGCCCCTGGTCTAAATAGCTGCGACACGGTTGTTGAGTGCTCCTTCCTGCAGCCACAATCATGTCACTGACCTTTAAATCCTTTAATACCCTCCCACCCTACAGGGCAAAATCTCAGGCCTGGTCCCTGTATCTTCTGACACACTCCCTCTGTGAGTCAGTAATACTGAACCTCTGGAGATTCTCCACGTGCACCCTGCTCCTTCCTAAGCCCTGTACTTCTGCACATGCTCTTCCCACAGCCCAAAGTGCCCAGCCTCAATTGTCTGCCTTCAGGTGACAACTTAAAACCAGCCTAGTTGCTCAGGTGGATTTAGGAATTTCCCCCTGAACTCCTCTCACCTCTTGTCTACTCTGCCACTGCAGCACTTATCACCAGCAGTGTCGTTATCTGATTGTGAACTCGGGTTTTGCTCACACCGTGACCTCCTTAAGGGCAGAGACAGCATGGTGCACAGCACAATTGTAGAATGAGTAAATAAAGCAGAAAAGGGAACACATAGAAACATAAAGGCAGTTTTATCACAGACCCAAAGCCTCAGTTCAGAGTCCCCAGAGATCAGTGACACATCAGAGTGATGGCTTAAGGTTGTCCTTATGTCTTTAAGGAATAAAATCTAGACAGATGGTCTCTGACATGAGGTTCTATATGGCTCTTGTTTGAGTCTATTAGATCATTTTTATGGTCTCTTGTTCCTTGCTCATATTTTCAGGTCACCTTTTTTTTTTTTTGAGGGAAAATTCATAATAAAAACATACCTTGTCTCTTCTACCTGCTGTAGCAATCACAATAAAAGTTCACAGTCACTAAGGTTGAATAGATTCCTTCAGACTAAACCACTCCCCAGGATTTCTTCTTTCACTTTATTTTTTGGCTTCTTGGATTTTTTAATTTCTTGCCATCTCAGCAACTCGTTTAACATGATGGTTGTGTTGTATTATGTAGCTTTTGCAGTCATTTCATTGGAAAACTCCTTTGGATAGCTAATCCACAAGCTTGCCTTCCATTTTTCCTTGTAAACAGACCCAGACCATCCTAACCATGGAATAGACACATAACTGAGACTGAGACACATAACCGTGGGATAGACACATAACACAGACTGAGACTTAGTCTCCAATCTCTGGGCCCTTGATTGCTCCAGACTGAGCATGTGTCCCAAGTGGAAACAATCAGAGACCTTCCCCAGGAATTTTCTAACCCCAGCCAAGAGGTATTTTCCTTCCCTCTTGTTTTAAGCTGTGAGAATGTGATACCAGTCCTTTTGGTACTCATGTTTCCCCTGCCATGAGACATCATTTAACAATATATACATATATCAAATCCTTATGTTGTGTATACTTTAAATGAATACAGTGTTATTTGTCAATTATATCTCAGTAAAACTGGGGGATAAAGAAAATAATTTAAAAGCTTTTTTTAAAGGCTCAGGAAACTTAAGACTAAAAACTTCCTTTTGCAATCTCATGTTATATATGCGTATGTGAGTCTGGGATAAAAAAGACAGGGATTTTTTTCCTAAAAGTCCCCAGGCAACCGAAATAAAAAATAAACTGTAACATAGTATATGTCTAAGAGGCCTTTTACTGAAAAAGCATCTACCAAGAAAATGGACAGAGGAGTCTTACAGGCTACACAGTCCATGGGGTCGCAGTCGGACACAACTGAGCGGCCAACACAAGAAAATGTGAATATTGCTAAATTGAGAGGGATGGGAAGCCCCACACAGTAAGGCAGGCAAGACAGGTTTGGCCCAGAAAATAATAGGAGGGGTGGTTTGTAAGGGGTGCTCAGGGTTCTTGATGGGCACCACAGGGAGAAAGGCTTGTTTGATCACCAACATGTGAAAGGTGTGGGGGGTGGGCAGGAAAAGAACCACTAAACAATTTGCAAGTGAAGCAATCTGACCATCGATCCAGAAGGTGTTTGTCCTATGAAATTGCTTCTGGGTGAGGAATAAGGCTTTGCATAACTCTAGGAACTCATTTTGCGTAAATGTCCATATTTTGCATAAATTACAAGAGACTATGAAGTCTATGAAGACTTCCATTCATAGAGAAAGGAAGAGAAACAGTACAGTTGATGATCCTAGACAAGAACCCAAAATTTCAATTACTCTAGATTGGTACTCAGCTACTTAAGCTTGGAAAAGAAATGAATTCTATATTTCATGCTGTCCAAATCTGTGGGAGAGCAAACTATCCCATAATAGGATTTTTACTGCATTAAGCTTTGTTGCAATCCATAAGGCTAAGCAATTGATGTAGGGTGTGTGTGTTGTGTTTCAGGAAATAGCACAAACATATTACATGCAGAAGCAATTTGAGATTTCACAATTTGTTGTGGATAAGTCATGGATTGGATAACAAATCTACTGATAATTTTGGTTTGGTTGTCTTAACATTTCCAAGGGCCCGTGAGAGATTGGGATAAAATTACTATGGAAAGTTGAAATTAATAAAATATATTGTTTCAGTTGCAGGGGCTTTGGGTTTTGTTTTTCTCTTTTCTATTTCAAGTATAGAAATAGGATATACTCTTTTTTTCTGGTGTACATGCTTAACTCCACTTCTTTGATGGGTAATTTTCACCTCAAAAACATCAAAGGACTTTCCCACCCCATCTAAAACTAGAAAACTTGTAACCTATGTTTTCAGAGATTTTGAAGTATAAACTACATCCAGCTATAGGAGCAATGTGGAAATGGATTGATCACAGTTTGAAAAAATCAAGCTAGAAAAATCTCTAGCCAAAACCTGTAGTTGATTCAACTATCCCATTGGTATTATGAGCTATTAAAAAGTGAAGAGTCTCCTTGACCGCAAAATAAGTATGCCAGTTCCCCACTTCATTCCATTTCTGGAAACTTCACAGAAATATAAATGCACAGAGGGAGAAAATATAATAAATGTGCTCCCTTGGTGAGAATGAAGGAAAATTTAGGCAGTAAATAACTCAGTGAGTTCACTGTAAATTCTTAAAACCTCTCAGAATCATATTCTTTTAAATGCAAACTCAAAGCAAAAAGGGAAGTTTATCTCAGATTTGTCATTCATGACAGCAGTATGGGGGGATTAATAAGTGTTATGAGACTTCCTGAAAAATAAAGGCACTTTTCAGAGTGAATAAAAAGTACTTTTAATAGATACCATTTTCATCTAAGTTTTGGATTTCCCCCAAGGTGAATACAGAGATAAAGGAGACAGCCAGGATAAATAGTTGTAGTATATATTCCAATATGAGTGGCAGTTCAGGGGTTCAGTTTTCAGTATTAATTGACATGGTACCTTCTCCATCTCCACACTCCCTGTTTCTAACACCTTCTTCCTTCTAACCAAGTTGATGCTTGAGAAGTGAAGCCCAGAACGCTTGCTTCAAACCTCCACATATATTCTTTTTTGAGGTGGTGTGTTGCATAGAGAAGTTTTGCAAACCTCTGGACCACATAATGATTATCCCCGTGGCCTGGGATCCTTGCATGAGTATTCTCACCTCTATGTGAGGCTTTGTTGTCAGCTCGAATGAGGCTTGTTAGTTGATTCTCTGCAATTTAAGCCTGTGGTCTCAGATGGAGGACTCTTAGAGCTCTTTTTTTTTCTTTTATATTCTTCATGATTTAATGTCACCAAATGAATATGCTTCAGTTGCATGGAACTTTTACTTGCTTACTTTGGGATGCATCTGAAGCTGATTCATTACTGTCTCTATTTACTTCAGAATATTTACTAACGTACCATTCAAACATCCACATAAACCCTCTTAGGAGGGTTTTTCATGTACGTATTTCAATTACTTGGGAATTATTCCAAATTATACAGAGCCAAACAAGATCTGCTAGTGTATGACAAGGTTGGTATGGCACTGAAAGGCTCAGTTATCTAAAAAACATTCTTGAAGTACCAATACACCCTAATTTATTGCATATTTGTCTCTTCTGTAATCTTTCTTGAAATTGGTATGTCTGGATTCATTCATTCCCACTCAGGGGAAAATTGAATTGGGTGAAGCTGGAAAGGCGTGACTGTGAGTGATATTTCCTGGTTATGTGGAAGTAAAGCAACAGATAAAACAGCTTAGTGAATACAACCCATATAGTCAACTTATATGTTTTTGTATACATATTTTTTAGCATGATGTAATCTATATGCCATAAAATGCACAATTTTAATGTGTGCAATTCAGTAGTTTACTAGCACATTCACAAAGTTGTACAGCCATTACCACTATTTAGTTCCAGAACATTTTCATCATCCTAGACTTCTTTTTGACCTTAAAGTATACATGCTTTGCAGTGGCTAAGGTAGAAGATTGTGTTTTTGACAGAATGATGCACCCCACCCTAAATGTCTATGCTCCTAATTCCCAGAGCCTGTGAAGGTGTTAGGTTACATGGAAAAGGGAGGTTAAGATTGCAGATGTACACCTGTGGTGGATTCATGTCAATCTATGCCAAAACCAATACAGAATTGTAAAGTAAAAATTAAAAATAAATAAATAAAAAAAAAAAAAAAAAAAGATTGCAGATGGAATTAAGGTTGCTAATCCGCTAACCTTGAGATGGGGAGATTACCCCAGTTTATCTGGCATGGGCCCAGTGTAGTCAGGAAGGTCCTTAAAAGTGAGAAAGGAAATCAGAAGAGTCTTTATCAAAGTCAGAGAAAATGTGATGACAAAAGTAGAGGTCAGAATGTTGCAGTTGCTGATTTGAAGATGGCTGGAGAGGCCAAGAACCAAGGAGGACAGGTGACCTGTGGAAACTGAAAAAGCTGAAGAAAAATATTCACCTCTAGAGCTTCCAGAAGGAACGCAGCTTTGCCAACATCTTGGTTTCTTCCAGCAAGGCCGGTTTTTTGACCTCTCACCTGTAACATAACACATCTGTGTCATTTTTAGCCACTAAGTTTATGGTAGTTTGTATAAGAAACCAGTACCAATGGGGAACAGTAGTAGGTGGGAGAGCAAAGAAAGGAGAGAGAGAGACAGCGTCAGGTACTGTTTGCATATCTAGCCCCTTTGATGTTGTCCCAGACTAGGAGCTGGCTTTGTCTTTCACTTAACCCTGTGGATCTTTGGAAGAGTGGTCAAGAGTAGAGTCACTTTCTTCATAGGCTTGTAGATCATTTGATGTGCTTTGCCTGGTGAGAGTGTAGGAACTCCACGAATGGCGATGAAAAATAAACTAGAATTTTGACTGGCCTTGAGCATTTACTGGATCTCTCAGAAGCTGTTAGGAAATTGAGCAAATTAGTCAAGGAGAAGAAAGCGGTACACACTTCCGTCTCCACCTACTGAGTCCACTTCATGTGATGCTAACTGCATGAGGGAAACCCCTGACAGCATAGGGAGTCAGGTAACTAACTTGATTATAACACTGTGACTCAGTTCATCAACTGTCTGAAACCTCAAATCTGAAAAACTTAAACTGACGTTAAACTTAAAGTAAAAGGAATGTGACTACTGATGTAATGTGCTTCTCATTTCTTTTTGAGAAAATCTGAAAGGCTTTATAAAAAATCTAGTGTTCTTTTTTTCTAAAAGAAAAAAAGGAATAATCTTGAAATTAATTATTTATATACACTTTTGAAAACATGTTAAATATTCATCAGGAATCAAGATAATACTTAACAGTCATCCTGTTAAATGAGTGGTTGAGATGGCAACAAAGTAAAGAATCTACAAAAGGCAGAAAAATAGAGTGAAAGAAGAAAATATAAGGAATGATTTAGCCTGAAAAAATTTGTCTGACCCTGGTGATCTAGTGCTTCAAACAAGCATACTGGGTTAAGGAAACTAAGGATTGCAGGAACCCAGGCTGACAGCATCAGAGCTGTTATCAAGGGATGAGGACAGTAAAAGGTTAGCAGAACCCAAAGGAGAAGGAATCATAAAGAGTAAGCCATTCAGTGGAAGCAAGGACCTTAGTTAAGGCATATAGCCCTTGCAGAAAAGAATCCATGTGAATAATTAGCCTCAGTCTCTCTCTCTGATCTCCCAGTGAGTCTTGGTCAAACCCTACTGAAGCCAGTGGGTATGGGAACACTGTTGAAGTAACTCATAATCAGTTTGGACACAAAGAACAAGTCAGGTTATAAGGTAAATCTTTAGGGGCAAACAGAAGATGTTCAGTATATATATGTCCTAACTGGCCTGTTTCTAACCTTCCCTGTTCCCACATCTTAACAGCAACCAGAATGATCTTTCAAAATAAAGTTTACTTCCTACCATAACCCTGATTAAAACCATTAAAGTCTTTGCATTTCACCTTGAGTTCCAGAAAGAGCAATTTCTATACCTTGTCCTTCAAGATTCAATAAACATAATTTAGATCATCCCCACTTTTCCCTTTTCTCTTAAGATCCAGCTTATCTAGTTTCACTTTTCCTTTAAGATCTTGGGAATCTTTTCCTTGGCTTTTCACATGTCTAGCTACTTTATAGCCATTAAGTCTCAGTATAAATGTCCTCTCCTCAGAGAAGTCTTCTGTGACTATCCAGTTGAAATGTAGAGTTGTTTCCTTCGCTTCAGTTCACTTCAGTTCAGTCGCTCAGGCATGTCCGACTCTTTGCACTTCCATGGACTGCAGCACACCAGGCCTCCCTGTCCATCACCAACTCCCAGAGTTTACCCACACTCATGTCCATTGAGTCGGTGATGCCATCCAACCATCTCATCCTCTGTTGTCCCCTTCTCCTCCTGCCTTCAATTTTTCCCAGCATCAGGGTCTTTTCAAATGAGTTAGCTCTTCCCATCAGGTGGCCAAAGTATTGGAGTTTCAGCTTCAAAATCAATTTAAGACGGACTGGCTGGATTTCCTTGCAGTCCAAGGGACTCTCAAGAGTCTTCTCCAACACCACAGTTCAAAAGCATCAATTCTTCAGCACTCAACTTTCTTTACAGTCCAACTCTCACATCCATACATGACTACTGGAAAAACCATAGCCTTGACTAGATGGAGCTTTGTTGCAAAAGTAATGTCTTTTCTTTATAATATGCTGTCTAGGTTGGTCATAACTTTCTTCCCAAGGAGTAAGCATCTTTTAATTTCATGGCTGCAGTCACCATCTGCAGTGATTTTGGAGCCCCCCAAAATAAAGTCAGCCACTGTTTCCCCATCTATTTGCCATGAAGTGATGAGACCAGATGCCATGATCTTAGTTTTCTGAATGTTGAGTTTTAAGCCAACTTTTCCACTCTCCTCTTTCACTTTCATCAAGAAGGTTTTTAGTTCTTCTTCACTTTCTGCCATAAGGGTGATGTCATCTGCATATCTGAGGTTATTGATATTTCTCCCAGCAATCTTGATTCCAGCTGTGCTTCATCCACCCAGAGTTTTTCATGATATACTCTGCATAAAAGTTAAATAAGTTAATATAGCCTTGACGTACTCCTTTTCCTATTTGGAACCAGTCTGTTGTTCCATGTCCGGTTCTAACTGTTGCCTCCTGACCTGCATACAGATTTCTCCTGAGGCAGATCAGGTGGTCTGATATTCCCATCTCTTTCAGAATTTTCCACGGTTTATTGTGATCCACACAGTCAAAGGCTTTGACATAGTCAATAAAGCAGAAATAGACATTTTCTGGAACTCTCTTGCTTTTTTGATGATCCAGCAGATGTTGGCAATTTGATCTCTGGTTCCTCTGCTTTCTAAAACAAGCTTGAACATCTGGAAGTTCACAGTTCATGTATTGCTGAAGCCTGGCTTGGAGAATTTTGAGCATTACTTTGCTAGTGTGTGAGATGAGTGCAATTATGCAGTAGTTTGAGCATTCTTTGGCATTGCCTTTCTTTGGGATTCGAATGAAAACTGACCTTTTCCAATCCTGTGGCCACTGCTGAGTCTTCCAAATTTGCTGGCATATTAAGTGCAGCACTTTCACAGCATCATCTTTCAGGATTTGAAACAGCTCAACTGGAATTCCGTCACCTCCACTAGCTTTGTTCATAGTGATGCTTCCTCCTAAGGCCCACTGACTTTGCATTCCAGGATGTCTGGCTCTAGGTGAGTGACCACACCATCATGATTGATTATCTGGGTCGTGAAGATCATTTTTGTACAGTTCTTCTGTGTATTCTTGCCACCTCTTCTTAATATCTTCTGCTTCTGTTAGGTCCATACCATTTCTGTCCTTTATAGAGCCCATCTTTGCATGAAATGTTCCCTTGGTATCTCTAATTTTCTTGAAGAGATCTCTAGTCTTTCCCATTCTATTGGTTTCTTCTATTTCTTTGCACTGATCGCTGAGGAAGGCTTTCTTATCTCTCCTTGCTATTCTTTGGAACTCTGCATTCAGATGCATATGTCTTTCCTTTTCTGCTTTGCCTTTCACTTCTCTTCTTTCCTCAGCTATTTGGAAGGCCTCCTTAGACAGCCATTTTGCTTTTTTGTATTTCTTTTTTGGGGATGGTCTTGATCCCTCCTTCCTGTACAATGTCACGAACCTCCATCCATAGTTCATCAGGCACTCTGTCTATCAGATCTAGTCCCTTAAATCTGTTTCTCACTTCTACTGTATAATCATAAGGGATTTGACTTAGGTCATACCTGAATGGTCTAGTGGTTTTCCCTACTTTATTCAATTTAAGTCTGAATTTGGCAATAAGGAGTTCGTGATCTGAGCCACAAACAGCTCAATAACACATAAAACAATGTGCAGTTATCTTATTTATTCCCTTCCTGCCTGCCTATAATCTAACTTGCACGGTACAGCATAGATCCTTGAAGGCAAGGAATTTTCTTACTTTATTCAGCATTGTATCCCCAGTTGCTCTAATGGTACTTGGCACAAAGTAAGTGCTAAGGAATTATTTGTGGAATGAATGAATGGATGATTCCTTGTCAAAATGATCATCTTTAGCATCCCATACTTTGTGTCAATCATTTATTAATATTGCTAATTTTTTCATGTGCTTCTGTCACCATGATGGTGCTGATATTAAGTGGTCATCTGTTTCAAACTGACAGACTCATCAGAAATCATAGCACCCTGGAAATCCTTCAAGACTAGGAACCGTAGTACAGTTCTTCAGAGAGATTTTTTTAGAGAAAGAGGCTGAGCAAACACGTTGCTTTTGCTTGGGCTTTAAAGAAGCAGCAAAAGCAGAGGTTCCGATACAGTGATCTTCAGTGAATTTCCTAAGAAAAGGAAAAACAAGGAAAATTTACAGGATCAGAATACCTGCTGTTGAGAACATATAAATCGTGTATTTATTCTTTGTTTATTGTGGAAGCCCAGCCTCACACTAATTCATTGTCAAAGTGTCAATAAGGGCTCCTTTCCTTCCCAAACAAGAAATGTGTGAAGGGGGAAAGGAAATCCCCTTTATCCCGCTGTACAGAAAGGCAGCATAATTAGAACTCCTACAAGTCAATTTATTCAATCAATAACCTCACAGATCAAAGCAGTGCTGCTTATGAAAAGTTGGCCAAGGGGAAATATCCTAACCATGTACACAGATAACTGGTTAGTAATAGAATGAAGATCTTCAGTCAGCTTCTTTATTTCTGTTTTGGAACCTCAGTACAATAAAGCAATCTAAAAATAAAATAGAATAAAATAACTTTTTAATATTTCATCATGCTTACTCTATACAAATGTACAAGCCTAAATGATAATAATGTCAATCAAGAAGATACAAAGTAAGTTAATCAATTTCCCTTTCAATCCCATTACCCTTATGAAGTTATTCAGTAAACGTTCAAGTACTCTGTGGCCTGTTATGGTGTGCTAATCCAGGCAGATAAACTCTTAGCCTTGTACCCTAAAGTAATTCTCATCACACCATGCCCTTTGGACATGGCATGCCCTAATGACAAGGTGTTCCATACTGAAGCTGACAGCTCTAATGATGAGTGTTCGACACAGGTCAGTGGATTTTTGTCAAAATTTCTTGACCTAATGCAGAGGGAGGCTTGGTGCCTTCATGGTAGAGGCATTTCCCAGAAGCTTGGGAAGAGGATCAAGGATATTAAATTTTGGTTTTCAATTTTCTGGGCAGGGCAAAGGCAAATCTTGAGCTCTTTATTTCTCTGTGAATGTTTTGTATTCTTTGTTGATTCTTCAGAGACTTGAGGCTCAGAGAGATCTAGGACTACAAATGTTCTTTGGGCACTCCAGCAGAAATTTCCTAACTGATTCCCCAAACCTTTAATTTCCTTCAGAAGAACAGATGATGTCTTCTTCCTGACTTGATTACAGTCCAGTCAAAGCATTAGGGGAAAACATAAAGCCATTCTTGAAGTTTTAAGTGGTCAAGATCATATGCAAGACTTTGAGTTCAAGTCAGTTTAGCCTAAGTCTTCATTCATTTTCCATTTATTAAATCATTCTTTCAGTTGGCTGGTCAACAAATACATGCTGAGAGCTGCTTTATGTGCAACAGAGGATATAACGAGCGATGGAAAGTCTCCATTTAAATAAGAGAACTATAAACATCATACATACAAAAAAAGCCATATATAAGCACAGGCATTGCTATTGATTCTGCCAATGGGGCAAGATCACTGCAAACAGAGCAGTTAGAGGATTCAACTGACTTCCCTGGTGGCTCAGATGGTAAAGCGTCTGTCTACAATGCGGGAGACCTGGGTTTGATCCCCTGGAGAAGGAAATGGCAATCCACTCCAGTACTATTTCCTGGAAAATCCCATGGACAGAGGAGCCTGGTAGGCTACAGTCCATGGCATCGCAAAGAGTCGGACAGAACTGAGCAACTTCACTTTCACTTTTCACTTTCAACTGAAAAAAGCAAAAACAAAAATGATACCAGGGATCTGCTTGGACAGATGATTAACATGTAAATGCAGAGAAAAAAACAACAGATAAGCAAAATGGGGAAGAGTTCTAGGGCACGAATGTGCTGTCAGACATGTTGCAGAGAGTCCTGATATGGGCATAGTGGAGGACAGTATTAGAAATATGTGTTGGAATCAGACTGGAAATCCTTGAATGCCAATTTGCACTTGATCTTCTAAATAACAGGGAAATTATAAATGTTCTTGAATAATGGAATTATAGTATCTTTGAACTAGAGGTACCTTTAGAAGTCTAAGTAGTGCTCTCAGAAGATTGCTATGAAAAGGATGGCTAATGAGATTAAAGGTCAGAGTGGAAGGACAGAGTGGAAGTGAGGGGATAAGACAGATGATAGGAGCTTAAACTTAGAGTGGGGACTCCAGAAGTCAAAAGGAGTCTAATATGAGAGAAGTTGTGAAGTAAGAATTGACAGTCTTTAATGACAGATCATGAGATATAAGGAAGAAGAAGGAGTCTAAGATAACTCCAAAGTTTCAACCTTAGGTGAGCACAACAATGGTAGCACTCATCATCAGAGAAGTCTGTTGGGGACTGGGGCTGGGGACAGATGATAACGATACTTAAAGTTAAGTTCAGCTGAGGTGAGCAAGGATATCCAAATGTATTTCCACTGAGTGGTTGAATATTTTTACTGGAATTCAGATGTGTTCAAAGCTAGGGATGTGGATTTGGAAGTCATTTGTGTGGAGGATTGTGCCAGTAATGAAATTACAGTCTGAGAATTACCTCTGACTTCTAAGAAGCCACAGATATTGTGGCTCTCTTATGTGGACACACAAGAGAATCATTTCCTATGTTTTTGTTATCCCAAGAGAGAGAATAGTAGGCAGAGTATATTCCACAATTAGTACTTTTCCTTAGAAATCACAATAAATATAATAAAGTCAATACATATTATATAGAATAGTAAAACCTATTTCATATTTGTCTTTGCATTCCCTGTGCCTTGTACACAGTATGGCCCCCCAAAAAATGTGTTGATTAACTTAAAAGCTAGCTTTTAAGATAGTATACTTTGAAAAGGCATTAGGAAGGGTTTACATTGCTCAGTTTTTATCCTGAGTACTTTTTGTTGAGAATATAGTAAAAAGCCCACAGAAAATGGAAAAACTCTGGTTACTTTTTTCCAAACGGAATGAGAAATATGAGAATTCTTTCTTTTACATCTTAATTTATAGTTAGTAAGAGTTTGAGGGGCCAGAAAAATCAACCTTGAATCTTTATTGTTACTGTTAATTTTCCACGGTAATGCTAATGCTTTGCCATAAAAGTTAGGACCTGCTTATATATTCTCTTTATTTGTCCTATAAATCATAGAATCAAAATTTTTGAACTGGAAAAATCTTAGTGCTTGTCCACTTTCAATGGTAAAAAATGTAGAATGCTAATAAATGTTTCACATCTATAAGTCTTACCTCCTGTGTCTTATCTCTCAACCCCAATCTGGACATTTTTAAAGTCTACATTCTTTGCTTGTTTGAAACCCCGTGTTAGCAGTGTATTTAATACGTGGTGTTTAACAAACACTTGTTGACTTGTATGCAAGTCTGCCAGACAGACCCTAAACATGTAATCACACACATACACACCAGGATACACACAGTAAAACTTGCTCAAAATAGGGACTAGAAAACCATTAGGGGTGGCTTTTAATTAAACAGTAGTAAAATACTGTTGGTGTCAGTGAAGGTCCTAGACTTTTTGGAGAACAGGGTAGCAAATAAAACGCTATCTTTCACAGGAACTTTTCTGAAAGCATTACCAAGCAGGATTGAAAAAAAATAAAAGTTTCATGATTTGGTTTATAGCTTGTCATTGAAAAATTTTGCCCATATATTTTCATTTATATAGTTACTTTTTATTTTTTTTAATTTACCAGTGTTTCCAGAGAAACCTACCTACAGATTGCTCTAGAAGTAGCAAGTTGATAGTTTCTCAAACGAATGCTCTCAGTCACAAAAGCAAAGACAGTGGCTCTCCCAAGCATGAGGCCGGGTTTCTGTTACCTGCCATGGAGGATTGCATCAGACAAAATGAAAGGCAGTTCTACATACAAAACAGTAAATTGTCGTCCCCTGATTCTGTTGAACATACACACACACAAAATGCTCAGAGGGTATGAACATTTTTCAGAAGGACCTGTGACTTTAATAAGCACAGCTTCAGACAAAGCATTTGCAGGGTCTCCTATGAGCCTGCAGAATCCAGTAAGGTGAGGGCCAGCCGACATGCATTCTAACGGCTCAGCCTGACTAGTGTTCATTTTATGGTGCTGCTCTGCCCTGCTGTGGGAACACTGAGAAGTACAGGAGGGGATGGTGCTCAGAACTCGGAATCAGTGAAAATAGATGCCTTTCGTCAGAGAAATAGGCAGAGCACAAATTAAAAAACAGAAGCTTCTCTTTTAATCAGAAACCCACACTAAATATTCACATTTTCTGAGTATAGTATTACTATATGCAAAAAGATAAAATACAGGTAACTTAGAGGAAAAGTGATTTGCCAACATCAGATGGCTTTTAAGTCATCCACTTACAAAGCTGAGTTCAATGTTCAACTTATCTTCTGATTTTCCCAAGGTGAAATGTTTTTTGATGGTGTACAAAACAAGGTATGGGTTTAAATGTAAGAAGTAAGGAGAATAAAGATAATTAACGTGTGCTGTACAATGACTACACATCAGGCACTGAATAAATACTAATTTGGTTAATCTTCACAGCAAACCCATGAGATGAGTACTAGCTCTCTGTACTTTTCCAAGCGTTTTCACGCAAGTGTTTTCTGTTGCCCCTTACACAGTCCTCTGAGGGAGATCAAGAATCTCATGGTGCACAAGACACCTCGAAGACCCTGAGACAAAAAAGTAGGACCCAAACTTACCGTGAGATTCCGAATCTGAGTTCCAGTACCCTAGTTCCCAGCGCAGCATTTACTTCACTTACACCAAGATGTACGGTTTACAGCCCTGAAGAAAAACTGTTTACCAGACTATCTTAATTAAGAAACACCTATCAAAATCAAATACCTATCAAAATCAAAAACAAAAAGCATTATGACTGCATCTTACATGTTTTCTGTGTACTATGTTTAATTGTTACTATTGTCGGAAAAATGATGCAGACTAAGTTATGAAAACAGTAAACCATAATTATTTATTTATTATTTACTAAGCAGACTTGTTTTCAGGTAAGTTAATTAGCATTAAGTCCCATATAAAGGCCAACAGTAAACTTTTGAACTTTCTCAAAGCTCCTCCCCCCGCCCTATTAGTCTGACCTATTTACTTCAACCCTGTTCCTAAAATCTAGACATGAGATTTCCCAAGGGACTAATATGGCTTGATGCTAACCAGCTATTCACTTCCAGCCTGGTTTTTGTTGATTTGGAGGTTTGTTTATATTTTTCTTTTGTTTTGGTTTGATTTTCTGTTGCGTTGGAATGAACAACTACCACCACTTAGATTTGTAACCTTCAGTCTTGTGGTAAATTGTATTTGAAAACTGCATTCTAAATTTAGCTTGATTTCACCAGCAAGCTTCTCAAGATCAAGATAGTTTATATATTTCCAGACAGACTGTGCTCATGTGAGCGTTTCCAGTGACAGCCACATATTAACAAATGTGAGGGCAAGGATCAAATCACCATGGACTTGACAGAGCAGGGTTCCACACTTATAACCAGGTTATGAAAGGGTATCCGCAGGTTACCTGTATGGAAACTGTTATGTGTTTCCGACCTAAAAGTTAGTATTAAAAAACATTTATTTTAGCATAGCATTTTGTGTTACAAAATTATTAACCACTGGATCCCTGCAAGACCTCTGCAACAAGGGGCCCTGTGTGAGCTCTGAACCTTCATTTGGTTCACCTTTCTGCGTGGGGCATGGAGCAATGTGTCCAGAGGGCCACAAGGATGAGCCCACCCAGAGTCTGTTACCGTCTACTGGTACCTGGCTCCCAGTTCACTGGGGATGAGGGTGAAGGGATCTTTGTAGGGAGGTGGAAGGGGTGTGGTTATGAGAGCCAGGCTATAGACACCCTGTGCACTGCCTCAGAGGAAAAGGGAAAGAAGTGGGAAGCCTGTAGACCTAAAGCCAGGCTGAGGACCAGCCCTCCATGCAGTGCCACGCTCTAGGAAACTGAACTTAGCCTTCCAGGTCCTTAGGAAGGTGTATCGGCCAAGAAGAAGGCCAGAACATGTTGTTGAAATTTTATTAGATTAAAAAAAAAGGAGCAAACCAACAAAACTTGGCAAAATACAGAACATACATTAGAAGCACTCATAATACCTAGTAAGTACATAAAAATGTGTTCAACCTGGACAAAGTGCAATACAAATCAGTCAGTGAGACACTTTTTCTGCCTATCGGATTGGCAGTAATGAAAAGACTGATAAAATGTAATATTTATTAGAGTGAAAACACCTCACTCAGAATGGGAAAAAAATATTTGTAAACCATGTATCTGATAAGGGACTTGTGTCTAGAATGTATAACGAACTTAAAACTCACTAGTAAAAAGATCACCCAAATGGTCAGCTGTCATTGAGGGGTGTATGTGTGCTGTGTAATCAGCAAAAAGAAACACAGGAATACACACAATAATAAGTCTTGACTAAATTCATTGGCTAAAGTACCTAGTAATAAGCAATACTCAGTGGGGAAGAGAAGAGTCCCGAATCTGCCACTTAGCCTCTGAGGAAGAGGAGGAAGAAAGTAAAGGTGACCAACTGGCCAGATGGGCAGCCTCGGGTGAGCCCCCCAACCTGGGCGTGCTGCATATCTCCCCGACATTGTGGGTCACCCAGGTGAACAGCTAGTCCTGCACCCCTTCCTTCCTGAGGTTTTCTCCTCTACTTAGTCTCTCACTGGAACCTCACAAGATGCTACATTTCTAGCCTCTTCTCTGAAGAAAAATAGAGGTTAATTACAGCTTCCTATCAGATCTGGTAGTGAGGAGCCTGGCAGGCTACACCCACGTGGTCACAAAAAGTCAAACACGACTGAGCGACTAACACACACACGCACACACACATGAAATTTAATGAGACCCCAAAGTACATGACTATGGTTTATGAGTAGCACGCACCAAAAGTGTACTTGTTCTATATGTGTCCTACTAGAGCTTCTAACCATATACTGCACTTGGAAAAAAATCACACTCTAGAAAATTGACACTCTGCTACAAACTGTGAACAAAATAAAGCCTTCTTTGCTCTACTTTGAGTTATATCTTTATTAATTATTAAGGCTCAGTCTTCCAGTTTGCAGCGGAAGCAGAAATTCTCTAACCTCATTAGCCATTCGGGGAAACTAAAGGAGTTCACAAAGCCTCCGGGGATGATTCCCTCCATCTAAAGACTGGCATTATCTATAAGGTGAAAATCACTGTTGACAAGTGAAAAGATGTCTATAACCTGCAATGCAATTGATATAACAAGAAAGATGTCCTCTCGAGGCACAGACACACCTTCTCCAAGATAAGAGCTCCAGAAAGCATAGGGCTTCCCTAGTGGCTCAGTGGTTAAAAAAAATCTGCCTGCAAATGCAGGAAACCTGGGTTTGATTCCTGGGTTGGAAAGAGCCCCTGGAGTGGGGCATGGCAACACACTCCAGTATGCTTGCCTGGAAATCCCATGGACAGAAGCGTCTGGTGATGCTGCAGTCCGTGGGGTCACAAAGAGTCTGGCGTGGCTTAGCGACTAAACAAGCATCAGTTCAGTCACTCAGTCATGACCGACTCTTTGTGACCCCATGGACTGCAGCACGCCAGGCTTCCCTGTCCTTCACCATCTCCAGGAGCTTGCTCAAAATCATGTCCACAGAGTCGGTGATGCCATCCAACCATCTCATCCTCTCTTGTCACCTTCTCCTCCTGCCTTCAGTCTTTCCCAGCATCAGGGTCTTTTCCAATGAATCAGTTCTTCGCATCAGGTGGCCGAAGTTTTGGAGTTTCAGCTTCAGCATCAGTCCTTCCAATGAATATTCAGGACTGATTTCCTTTAGGATTGACTAGTTGGATCTCCTTGCAGTCCAATGGACTCTCAAGAGTCTTTGAACACAACAGGTCAATAGTATCGATTCTTCGGCACTCAGCTTTCTTTGTGGTCCAACTCTCACATCCATACACGACTACTATAAAAGCTATAGCTTTGACTAGACAGACCTCTGTCGGCAAAGTAATGTCTCTGCTTTTTAATATACTGTCTGGGTTTGTCATACCTTTTCTTCTAAGGAACAAGGATCTTTTTTAATTTCATGGCTGCAGTCACCATCTGCAGTGATTTTGGAGTCCAAGAAAATAAAGTCTGTCACTGTTTCCATTGTTTTCCCATCTATTTGCCATGAAGTGACGGGACCAGGTGCCATGATCTTAGTTTTCTGAATGTTGAGTTTTAAGCCAGCTTTTTCACTCATCAAGAGGCTCCTTAGTTCCTCTTCACTTTCTACCATTAGGGTAGTTATCATTTGCATATCTGAGGTTGTTGATATTTCTCCCAGCAATCTTGATTCCAGATTGAGCTTCATCCAGCCTGGAATTTTTCATCATGTACTCTGCATAGAAATTAAATAAGCAGGGTGACAATGTACAGCCTTTACATACTCCTTTCCCAATTTGGAACCAGTCTGTTGTTCCATGTCCAGTTCTAACTGTTGCTTCTTGACCTGCATACAGATTTCTCAGGAGGCAGGTAATGTGGTCTGGTATTCCCATCTCTTTAAGAATTTTCCACAGTTTGTTGTGATCCATACAGTCAAAGCCTTTGGTGTAGTGAATAAAGGAGAAGTAGATGTTTTTCTGGAACTTTCTTGCTTTGTTGATGATACAGCAGATGTTGGCAATTTGATCTCTGGTTCCTCTGCCTTTTCTAATTCCAGCTTGAACATCTGGAAGTTCTCAGTTCACATACTGTTGAAGCCTGGCTTGGAGAATTTTGAGTATTATTTTGCTAGCATGTGAGATGAGTGCAGTTGTGTGGTAGTTTGAACGTTCTTTGGCATTGCCTTTCTTTGGTATTGGAATGAAAACTTCCCTTTTCCAGTCCTGTGGCCACTGCTGAGTTTTCCAAATTTGCTGTCATATTGAGTGCAGCACTTTCACAGCATCGTCTTTTAGGACTTGAAATAGCTCAACTGGAATTCCATCACCTCCACTAGTTTTGTTTGTAGTGATGCTTCCTAAGGCCCACTTGACTTCACATTCCAGGATGTCTGGCTCTCAGTGCATGATCACACCATTGTGGTTATCTGGGTCATTCTTTTTTGTATAGTTCTTCTGTGTATTCTTGCCACTTCTTAATATCTTCTGCTTCTGTTAGGTCCATACCGTTTTTGTCCTTTACTGTACCCAACTTTGCATGAAATGTTCTCTTGGTATCTCTAATTTTCTTGAAGAGATCTCTGGTCTTTCCCATTCTGTTGTTTTTCTCTATTTCTTTGCATTGATCACTGAGGAAGGCTTTCTTATCTGTCCTTGCTAACAAGCATAGAGCCCAGTATTAACAAATCATCCTTCTATAAAAGGAGACAGGAATTCTGTTGTTGACTATCAGAAACATCCTTGCAAAACGTACAAGGACAAGATGCTGAACTGTCAGGGACACTGGCCAAAGATCAACCCCAAGAATGTAGAGAAGGAAAATTATGAGAAATCGTTTATAGCAGGAGTGCTTTAAACTGGCCAGGGCAGGGTATAGTGGCTTTAGCCTAAAACAGAAGGCGGCCCCAAATGGGACACATTAGAGCTCTGGTTCTATTTCTCCTCTGCTGTTGTCCTGGAACAAATACTGCCCATTCCCATGCCTGAAGTGACTCAGATCCACTGGTGTGCTGGAGCTGGTACAGTGGTTCTCAATAGCCAATTGTTAAATTGTCAGTAATTTTGCAAACTAGTTTTTAAACACAGCCATTGTTAAAAATTAAATTATACAAACTTACAATTAAATACGTTATATTAAAAACAAAGGCAACACTCATGTTCATAACAGCATTATTTACAATAGCCAAAAGTAGAAACAACCCATGTAGCTATCAATAGTTTATGGATAAATAAAGCATGGTATATACATGCAATGGGATAGTATTCAGCCTTAAAAGGAAGGAAGTTCTGACACATCCTACAACAAGAATGAACCTTGAGGACATTATGCCAGTGAAATAAGACCGACACAAAAGACAAATTCTATCCTTTCTACTTACGTGACATACACAGAGCAGTTGAAAAGCCACCGCGTAGCATGGCGGTTTGCCAGGGCTCAAGAGGTAAGAGGAATGGGGAGCTGTTAAATGGGCATAGTGTTTCAGTTCTGCAAGGGAAAACTTCTGGGGATTGGTTACACAATACTGTGAATAAACTTAAAACTTACTGAACTATCCACTGAAAATGGTTAAAATACTAAGTTTTCTATTATGTGTATTTTACAGCAATTAAAAATTTAACAATTTTTTAAAAAGCAAAGGTAATACAATCTCAGTTTCCTGGTTTCATAATAGTTGATAGTTATGTAAGGTATTACCTTGGGGGAAAATGCGTAATGGGTATACAGAACCCTCCTCTGCTATTTTGCAACTTCTGTGAGTATATAATTATTTTTAAAAGATTTTTTTTAAACAATATGTACTCAAAAGTTATCACTTCCTAATTATTATACTACAGTTTGCAATAAGCTATATTCTTGAGATTATTTATAACTAGGTGGAAACTCTAAATGTTATGCTACTGCACATCTCAGTTGGCAGCTTAAAACTGGCTCTGATTTTACACCATGAAAATCAGCAAACCCTACTGATCAGGGCTTCCCCTATCAACCCCTAACTAGTTGTTACACCTTTACCAGCAGCCCATGGTCCAGGGGCCCTCATATAAAGTCCTGGGCTTTTAAGAGGATGAGACAAATAAGGGGACTAACAACCTCAAGCAGTTGCTTAGAAACTTCAGAGTTGGAGAATTACAGCCAAGTTAATAGTTAATTAAGTTGTGATAGTTAATTCTGTATGTCAACTTGACTGAGGTAAGGGATGCCGAAAGAGCTGGAAAAAAAAAAAACATTATTCAGGGTGCATCTGTGAGGGTGTTTCTGGGAGAGACTAGCATTTGAATCAGAAGACTTAGGAAAGAAGACTCTTGCTCAGGAATGTGGGTATCATTTTATCATATCATTTTTCAAGGAGAATTCTCTCTCCTCCTCTCTCTCTCTCTTCCTCTATCTTTCCCCTGTCTGTCTACAGGAGCTCGGACTTCTGTCTTTTCCTGCCTTTGAGTGTTAGGCTATCAGAGCTCCTGGTTCTCCAGCCTTTGACATTGTGATTTATACCAGTCTCCCCCTTGTTTCTTAGGCTTTTGTATGCAGAATCATACAGCCAACTCAGTGGTTCTCCAGCTGGCAAATGACAGGACTTCTCGGCCTCCATAACCATAGTGAGTCAATTCTTATATTAAATCTCCTCTTAATCTCTTTATCTACATATATTCTATTGGCTCTGTTCCTCTGGATGATTAATAGAGGCAAAAGAGAAAGACCTGACAGCAGGTTTGTGAGAGGTGAGGGCCGACTGACTGTGGGTTTTCTTGGCAGTGGATTTTCTCGGCAGTGGGTTTTCTCCTGCTCGGAGCTTTGTACCCTGGGGCTCATCCACTCCCTACCCCGAGTTCACTGGCACTAAAGCAGTGTATCTGGCTTCCCCCTATTTCCTGCTTTTGGAGTGGAGATAATCTTTTTAAAATTTTGGTTATGATGGGGCCTGTGGACACTTTCGGAGAAGGCAATGGCACCCCACTCCAGTACTCTTGCCTGGAAAATCCCATGGACGGAGGAGTCTGGTGGGCTGCAGTCCATGGGGTCGCACAGAGTCAGACACGACTGAAGCGACTTAGCAGCAGCAGCATGGACACTTTAAATTTTCTAAAGTAGTAGGAGATTCAGGAGAAATTTGGCTCTGAACAGGGATTTTTTCTGAAATTCTGAAGAAAATATACTCCTTCCACTAGAGCTTCCCGAAACCATAGCTATAGAAGGAACCCCAGTCCCGCTCAAGCATCTAGTCCCTCACTAAAACCAGTAGGAAAATAAACTTGAATAATTTTAAACTTTGTGGACTTTTAAGTCACAAGACCAAGAGATTTGATTTTGGGTTTTAATTCCTTTATTCAAATTGTCTCTGGGCTTAAATTTATTAGACTTTCATTTCTCTCTGAGAATTTGATAACAAGAAAAGACTAATATTTACATTATATATAGTTCCATATTTTTAGAGTTTTTATTATTAGAATACCTTACTATTTTATTCAGTCTTATGCAGAACCTCTGATGTGCTATGTTGGCAATATAACTGGACATAGTTTGGCATGGAAATATGAAATTATTTTCAGCCTTTGAAATGAATTATCTTTAGTGTTGACTGATTAGTGTATTTTCTGACCCATTTCCTAGCCTTCTGGGATCAAAATCTACACTCCCACCAACAAATCCAGAATAGTGCCTAAAAGAGAAGTAGTTAGTTTGGCAAGAGCAGTTTACGAAAGGGCAACAAAACTGCAAACAGCCTATGGCTGACCGCACAGGCTTAATAATTCAGCCAGTGGATTAGAAAAACAAAAAGCCGAGGAATATAGGAATGGAATTCCCTCCTTCTACTCCTGGCTTCCAACAGGAGGGCTGAGGTTGGAGTGATTTCTCTGATTGGTAAATCTGTAAAGAATAACCACTAATGCAAGTTCTCAGCTCTGCTGTTCTTCCTCTTACAAGCCAACTGCCCTCAAGAGGCTCACATCCCCTGCTAACCCACCAAATCCCTTTACCCCTCTTTGGGTTAATCTCCTTAATTGTGGGTTGAGTATTAGCAGGGACACATGGTTACAGACCGAGAGCCACATCCTCCAACCTCCTCTCTAACAATAATGTAAGATGTGATTAAAATGTTGGCCTCTATATTTACTCTTCTGTCAGTTTGCCCAAAAGTTGGGCAAGGAAAAGGGGTGTTAGTTATTTGGAATCCTCTAGGGAACTTAATGCAAAGTATTTCCTGTCTTCCAAAGAGAAATACTATTCATTAGGCTTTCAAGAGAGTAAATAACAAAAGCTATTATAGAATCATAAATACACCTCGTAACTGAATCTCGACACACAGTGTCTTGAGTGAGAAGGGTTATGTCCTCCATTTAGCAAACATGAGCTTTCTCTGATAGCCGTCTTCTTTCTCTGAAACATTTATAACATATTTAGTGAAATAATATAAACTGCAAAATACATCCTACATGCAGAATATGCTTAATTATTTCCAACAGAAAAAAACCCATCCTTTGTCTTCTGCCTAACCATAGTTAGTAGGAAACAAGTATTTGAATGAGACATTTCATAAACTTTAGAAAAGAAAATGCAACTCCTATTTACTAATAATATAGCATATTTTTTTAAATTCACAGCATTAACAAAAGTTCTAAGACCTTTTGAAGTGGAACATAATTTATTTTAATAACAAAAATGTGCTCCATTAAAGTTTTACTGAATGACAAAATGCAGTCCACCAAAAACCTTAATGCCCTCCTGAATCAAACCTGTACTCTGGCCAAATATAAGGTGATGTGATAAAATATAATTTTAAAAGGATAAACTCTTGCTCTCAAGAGTAACATTCTTATCAGTCTCATAGCTGGTGATGGCCTTTCGACTGTTATATTTTTAGATGCTGCTGATGCTGTTCACAGAAGAGCAGATATATAATGAGGAAATAGGAGAAAGAATAGTGCCAGGATGTCTTTTTAATTTTATTGGAGTGTAGTTAATTTACAGTGTTGGGTTAGTTTTGGACATATAGTAAAGTTACTCAGTTATACATATACATATATTCATTCTTTTCAGTCTTTTCTCATATAGGTTATCACAGAATCCTGAGTAAAGTTCCCTGTGCTACACAATAGGTCCTTGTTGGTTCTCTCTCTTACATGTAGTAGTGTGTGTATGTTCATCCCAACCTCCTGCTTCATTCATCCCCACCGTGTTTCCCATTTGGTAACCATGTGTTTGTTTTTGATATCTGTAAGTCTGTTTCTGTTTTGTAAGTAAGTTCATTTCTATGTTTTTAAAATTAGACTCCACCTATGAGTGATATCATATGATATTTGTCTTTGACTTACTTCACTTAGCATGATCATCTCTAGGTCCATCCATGAGCTTGCAAATGGCATTATTTCATTCTTTTTATGGCTGAGTAATATTCCATTGTGTATGTGTACCACATCTTCTTAATCCATTCCTCTGTCAGTGGACATTTAGGCTGCTTCCATGTCTTGGCTATTGTAAATAGTGCCGCAGTGAAATCACATGGTTTTTATTCTTCAGTTAATGTGGTATGTCACACTAATTGATTTGCAGATATTTAAGAATCCTTGCATCTCTGAAATAAAATTGAATCTCACTTGATCATGGCACCTGATCTTTTAATGTACTGTTGGATTCAGTTTTCTAGCATTTTGCTGATTATTTTTGTGTCTGTGTTCATCAGTGACATTGGCCTTTAATTTTCATTTTTAGTGGTATCTGTCTGGTTTTGGTATCAGGATGATGGTGGCTCCACAGAAGGTCATTCTTTCTTTCTCAGATGTTCAGCAGTATTAGAAGCAATCGTAACACCTGCACAATCCTGAATTCTGCTCACCTTTCATATCTTCCGGTGGCAGTGGCCTTCATGTGCCTCATTTGACATATTTAGTACAGGTGCTCCATGGAATGTTTTAGCTATTTTAGTACTAGTTACCATGGGCTGTGAAAACCCATTTTGTTAATGGTATCTGGATTCTCCTTGTCTTCATCTTACAATTGGCCAAGTAACTAATCTCAAGTCTCCACCACCTCACCCCATCCTTCCTTGAGTATCTATTGCCTGCAACCAGATTACTGGTAAAACAGGCAAAGGGAACCTGTGCAGATAATACCACAGCCAAAAACAGAACCAGAAAGGTCGTCTGCTGGGGCCCTGCTACTGCTGTCACTGAACACAGGAACTGCAGCTTGCTCTGCTGTCGTTCCTGGATCTAATACTGGATCCAACAGTTGGCAGCACAAACACTGTTGTGTCTGCCAACTGGATGCTGCTGCCACTGACACCAGAAAGCAATCTCCACTGTCTTTGTTTCTTTGTGTCATTAGTTTCAAATTCAAAATCTCAGGTGAATCCATCTGATTGGCAGAGCCTAAGTGAAGGGCTTACATCCTAGCTGGCAGAGGAGCTAGAATACTAGATGTCTTTTCACTTGGGAGATAAGGAATCCCTTAAATTCAAAGGGAGTTCAAATGGTGAACATCAGAGATTACAAGTATCCATTACACATTTGGGCTTCCCCGGAGGCTCAGAATTTAAAGAATCCACCTACAATGCAGGAGATCTGGGTTTGATCCCTGGATCAGGAAGATCCCCTGAAGAAGGGAACAGCAACCCACTTCAGTATTCTTTCCTGAACAATACCATGGACAAAAGAGCCTGGTGGGCTGCAGTCCATGGGGTCACAAAGAGTCAGATACAACTAAGCAACTAACACTTTCACATTACACATATAATTTCTGAGTAAATGCTGCAGGATGTAATAAGATGAACACAGTTTGGTTTTTATCAATAATATATTTAATACATAGAGCATAGTGCATATCTTGTTGGTGTTGTTGTTCAGTTGCTAAGACCTGTCCGACTCTGTGACTCCGTGGACTGTAGCATGCCAGGTCTCCCTGTCCCTCACCATCTCCCAGAATTCACCCAAGTTCATGTCCATTGAACCATCTCATCCTCTGTCGTCTCCTCCTCCTGCCTTCAATCTTTCCCAGCATCAGGGCCTTTTCTGATGAGCCATCTCTTCACATCAGTAGCCAAAGTATTGGAGCTTCAGTATCAGTCCTTACAATGAATATTCAGGGTTGACTTCCCTTAACATTGACTGGTTTGATCTCTTTGCTTGGACTCTCCTTGAGGGTCCAGCACCACAATTCTAAAGCATCAATTCTTTAGCACTCAGCCTTCCTTATGGTCCAACTCTCACATCCATACATGACAATAGCTTTGACTATACAGACCTTTGTCAACAATGTGATGTCTCTGCTTTTTAATACACTGTCTAGATTTGTCATAGCCTTCCTTCCAAGAAGTAAGTGTCTTCTAATTTCATGGCTACAGTCACCATATGCAGTGATTTTGGACCCCAAGAAGAGAAAATCTGTCACTGCTTCCACGTTTTCCCATTTGCCATGAAGTGATGAGACCAGATGCCATGGTCTTAGTTTTTTGAAAGTTGAGTGTTAACCCAGCTTTTCCACTCCTCTTGCACTTTCATCAAGAGGCTCTTTAGTTCCTCTTCACTTTCTGCCATTAGGGTAGTTATCATTTGTATATCTAAGGTTGTTGATATTTCTCCCAGCAATCTTGATTCCAGCTTGTGCTTCATCCAGCCTGGCATTTCACATAATGTACTCTGCATAGAAGTTAAATAAGCAGGGTGACAGTATACAGCCTTGACATACTTTTCAATTTGGGACCAGTCCATTGTTCCATGTCCAGTTCTAACTGTTGCTTCTTGAACTGCATACAGGTTTCTCAGGAGGCAGGTAATGTGGTCTGGTACTCCCATCTCTTTAAGATTTCCAGCTTGTTGTGATTCACACTATCAAAGGCTTTTGTGTATTCAATGAACCAGATGTTTTCTGAAATTCTCTTGCTTTTTCTATGATTCAACAGGTGTTGACAATTTGACCTCTGGTTCCTCTTCCTTTTCAAAATCTAGCATTGGAGAGGGAAATGGCAACCCACTCCAGTGTTCTTGCCTGGAGAATCCCAGAGACAGGGGAGAGCCTGGTGGGCTGCCGTCTGTGGGGTGGCACAGAGTCAGACACAACTGAAGTGACTTAGCAGCAGCAGCAGCTTGTACATTTGGAAGTTCTTGATTCATGTACTGTTGAAGCCTAGCTCCAAAGATGTGGGGCATTATTACATTTTAAAATGTTTTATTTTTACGTATGTGGGGGGCTGCACTGGGTATTTGTTGCACGTGGCTTTTCTCTAGTTGGGGGGCGGCTCCTCTCTAGTTGCAGTATGCAGGCTTCTCATTGTGGTGGCTTCTCTTGTTGCAGGGCATGGTTTACAGGCACCTCAGCTTTAGCAGTTGTGGTACATCAGTTTAGTTGTTCTGCTGCATGTGGGATCTTCCTAGACCAGGGATTGAACCTGTGTACCCTGCACTAACAGGTGGATTTTCCCTGGGCCACCAGGGAAGTCCCATCATTACTACATTTTTTACAGTGGCACAAATCCCTCCAAAAGTCCTCCCCTGCCCCAGACCTTCCCTTATAAAATAAGTCATAAAAATACATAAAGCTATACAGTATCAGGGGAAAAAAAATTTTTTTTTAATAAATCCTCCTAGAGTGGGAAAGACTTTTAAAAATGTGAACTGAATTAAAATTTGACACATTAACTTTATATTTTAAATACCATAAACAAAGTAAAAGTGACAGAAAAAAATTCCCTTGTAAGATATACAGCTAGTATCTCTAATCCACCCCCCACCAAATTTTTTTTAAATCACCAATTAATTAAAAATCTAGAAGAAAAACAATTTGTAATAAAATGTGTCAAAGTCTACTAAAATGGTCTTGGGGATTAAAAATGGAAGGAACTTATAAAGAAAATTAGCAAAGAGACAAAAGCAGACAAGGAATATTAAATAATTTTAGAAGCTGGAAAGTGCCTATGTGAAAGAAAGCAGAGAAACAAAGCCATCTGCCCTGTACAACCTCAGAAAGGCTAAGGTATGTGGCAAGACCAAAAATAAGTGTCAGTCTACATAAGATCTCAGATCCTGAGATTTACCTACCTCAATTCTACATAGCCAGATTCATGCAAAACTTAAAAATATTTTTGCTAGTGTGCACATACACATTCAAAACAATGAGTTTTCAATTTGGAGAATTAATTCTAAATAATATATTTTCAAAGTCTTTATAATAAACACTAAGGGTAATAAGGAAACACTACTATATACTTTCATATGCTCATCAAAGTTTCTGTGAGAAACCTACTTTCATCCCTTCCAAATTATCTCCAATAGTCCAGGGAAAACATGTGAGCTGGACACCAAGCATTTGTAGTGCCGCAACTGTCACTTTCTGGATCAATCACATCACTTCCTTTGTTCTTAGGAAAAAAAAAAATTGGATTAGATAGTCTTCTCCTGGACTGATATTTTACTCTAAAAAGCATATTTCAAAGATGAAGCTAAGTTTATGAAATTTTTTAATTTGTCTTCAAAGATCAGTCACACCATTATAACCACATACACAATGCTGAGTCCTCCTTGGGGAGAAGAAACAAAACCTTCTCAGGTATGAACTCTACCTTCAAACATTCCAACAAACATATTTTTAAAAGTAAGTCAAATACAGAATTCAGGCCATGCAATGATGTCTTTTATTATGTATGGGTTTTTTAAATTATTTTTGCAATATCTCCATACACAGGCAAAAAAAAAAAATTGTTTAGCATATTGGAACTTGCAAACCTGATCACTGCATAGAGAAGGCAAAATTATCCCTATAGCACACTTAACCAGGAGGCCAGTTCATCTGCCGACCTCCAAGAACGTGGAGATGAACATGATAGACAGACTGGCCCCCATCTGAACCTTCATTCACCACCATTCGATAGCCCTTCTTCAGGCCCAGATCAGCAGCACATTTCTTGCCAACAATCATCAAATGCCCAAGAAGCTGGAAAAAAAAAAAAAAAAAGTTTCTCAAGCACTAGTAATTTATAGCTTTATAGTTTCTTATCCTCATGTAACAAACTACCAAGTTGAAAAATTTAAAAGCTACTAAATTGAAACAGACTTTGGGCAAGTATTTGGAAACATTTTTAATCCTAATATAATCCTATTAGGTATTTATTAATTACTAATTTCAATGAACAAATTACAGGCATATATCTGCTCAATTAAAACAATTTTAAGATCATACTCCAAGTGGTAATTTACGTTTTCTTAGTAAAGCAGACACCTTGCTTGCTTATTATGGGGCCTTATTATCAGCTGGGACAGATTTGGTTATGCTGTGGTAACAAACCACCCAAAAACCTGGTTTACATCAAAGATACATTTCTTGTGTTCACTCCACTCCATGTTGATCACAAGTTGACCAGGCTACATATTCCAGATCTTTTTCACTTTGAAACCCAAGTTGATGGAACAGTCTCTATATGATCACAGTGGCAGAGGTTAGAGAGAATATGGCAGACCAGGTATTAACTTCTTTCAAAAGACATGTATCACTTCTGCTTGTACTCATTGGTCAAATTAAGTCATAAAACCAGGCCCAATGAGGCCAGAAGTATAATGCACCCCTACATAGAAGAGTGAGCAGTTATGAACAATTACATGATCTACCACAAAGAGCACTAAGAAAAATTTTAATTGAGGCCTGTACATCCTGGTAAAATCAAATTAATTTTCTTTCCTTTAATGGCATTAATAGAAGAGCCAATGAACTCTCTCCTGTATGATACACTATTTCTTATTAAGGAAAAATGAGTCTCACCAACTAATCCTTGCTTAGAATCCTTTTTGTTTAAGAATTTGTGGTGATAGATGTTAAGACTTGCTGTGATAATTTTGTTGTATATACATAAATCAATATGTTGTATACCTAAATCTAATATAATATCATATGTCAATTATATCTCACTTTAAAAAATGACACTATTTATACATTGCATTGAAGCCCTAATGATTTTCTATTTTTCCTCAGCATGCCCTTAGAAAAACAAAAATATGACATAACCTTAAGGGCAATATTTTGTCTCCCAATTTAAAAAGCAAAAAAAAGTTAATGATGTTAGTAAATGTACTTACACTTTCGTCATCATCTTCTGCTGCAGAAATCTGGGATATATGTTTCTTGGGTATCACCAGAAAATGTGTTGGTGCTTGAGGGGAAATGTCATGGAAAGCAAGACACTGGAAAAAAAGGGGGGAACAAATCAAAGTTTCCATATATAGTCTTACAGCCTAAATTTATCACTTTCACACTAACCCCATGGGAGAAACACTGGGGTTCCCCAGTGGTAGGAGATCAGAAGTGGACACAATACTTAATGGGAAGACTGACTTTAAACACATAAAAGTATACTTAACCAAAGATTCGACATGTTATAAAATACAACAACAAAGATCCTACAAGTTACAAAGGAAAAGTAACAAGTGCAGTAAATGATTATCACAGAAAAATCTAATTTTGATTGGGTGGTCAAGGGCAACCATTCTGAGGTAGCTACATTTTAACCAAGATCCAAAGGTTAAGAAGCAATTAGGCATGCTAACCATTGTCTACTATTCCAATATATTTTCATGCAACTTTTCCTGCTCAAGTCACACTGTCCACCTCTCTCCACCCTAAAGGCTTTCTCAACTGATTTTCCCTCTACTGCAAAGATCCTCTTTTTCCACAACCCCAACTTTTGTCTAACTTAAATTACTATTCATTCCTCAGCTAGTAGCATATACATCATTTCTAAAGGAGTTTTTTTTTTTTAATTTTGAATTTCATATTTTTTATTGAAGTATAGTTTGGGGGGGTGCTTTCCTGACAGCTTAGTTGGTAAAGAATCCACCTGCAATGCAGGAGACCCCAATTCAATTCCTGAGTCAGGAAGATCTGCTGGAGAAGGGATGGGCTACCCACTCCAGTATTCTTGGGCTTCCCTTATGGCTCAGCTGATAAAAATCCGCCTGCAATGCAGGAGACCTGGATTCAGTTCCTGGGTTGGGAAGATCCTCTGGAGAAGGGAATGGCTACCCACTCCAGTATTCTGGCCTGGAGTAGTCCATGGACGTATAGTCCATGGGGTCATAAACAGCTGGACAGGATTGAGTGACTTTCACTTTCACAGTTGATTTATAGTGTTGTGCCAGTCTCTGCTGGACGGCAAAATGATTCAGCTATACACATACACATTCTTAATATTCTCTTCCATTATAGTTTATCCCAGGTTACTGGATATAGTTCTCTGTGCTATACAGAGTAGGACCTCGTTTATCCATTCTAAATGTAATAGTTTGCATCTACAAATCCCAAACTCCCATTCCACCCCCTCCCTCCCCTCTTCTCCTTGGCAACCATAATTCCGGATCTCTATGTCTGTGAGTCTTATTTCTGTTTTGCAGATAGGTTCATTTGTGCCATATTTTAGATTACACATATAAGTGACATCATATGGTATTTGTCTTTCTCTGACTTAATTCACTTACTATGATAATCTCTAGTTCCATCCATGTTGCTGCAAATGGCATTATTTCCCTCTTTTCGTGGCTGAATAGTATTCCATTGTATATACATGTACCACATCTTCTTTATCCATTCATCTGTTGATGGACATTTAGGTTGTTTCCCTGTCTTGGCTACTGTGAATAATTTTGCTATGAACACAGGCTTGTATTTATCTTTTTGAATTATGGTTTTGTCTAGGTATATGCCCAGCAGTGGGATTGCTGGATCATATGGTAATTCCATTTTTAGTTTTCTGAGAAACCTCCATACTGTTTTCCATATGGCCATACTAACAGTCTAAGACAGTTCCCTTTTCCCCATACCTTCTCCAGCATTTTTCACAGAGTTTTTAATGACAGTCATTCTGATTCATTACAGTTTTGATTTGCATTTTTTAAATAATTAATGATGTTGAGCATCTTTTCATGTGCCTCCTGGCCATCTGTATGTCTTTGGAGAAATGTCCATTAAGGCCTTCTGTCATTTTTTGACTGGGGTATTTTCTGTTGTTGAGTTGATGAGCTATTCGTATATTTTGGAAATTAAGCCCTTGTCAGTTGCATAGTTTGCAAATATCTTCTCCCAGTCATAGGTTGTCTTTGTTATGGTTCCTTTGCTATGCAAAAGCTTGTAAATTTGACTAGGCTCCACTTGTTCATTTTTTTATTATTTATTTATATGGCTGTGCTGGGTCTTTGCTGCTGCATGCAGGATCTTTAGCTGTGGCATGCAAACTTTTAGTTGCAGCAGGTGGGATCTGTTTTGTGTGTGCTTAGTCACTTAGTCATGTCTGACTCTTTGTGACCCCACGGGCCTCATGGACTATAGCCCGCCAGGCCCCTCTGTCCATGAGGATTCTCCAGGCAAGAATACTGGAGTGGGTTTCCATGCCTTTCTCCAGAGGATCTTCCCAACCCAGGGATCAAACCCAGGTCTCCTGCAATGCAAGCAGATTCTTTACCATCTGAGCCATCAGGGAAGCCCATTTCCCGATTAGGGATCAAACCCAGGCTCCCAACATTGTGAGTGCAAAGTCTTAAACCACTGTATCTGTTTATTATTTTTATTTCTATTGCCTTGGGAGACTGACCTAAGAAGACATTGGTATGATTTATGTCAGAGAATGTTTTGCCTATGTTCTCTTCTAGGAGTTTTATAGCGTCATGTCTTAGGTTTAAGTCTTTTAAGATATTTTGAGTTTATTTTTGAGTATGGTGTGAGGAGGTGTGGTCACCTTCATTGATTTACAGCAGCTGTCCAACTTTCCCAGTCCAACAGGACTGAAGTGACTTAGCAGCAGCAGCAACAGTCCAACTTTCCCAGCACCACTCAAAGGAAATCTTTTGATTCCAGTACCCCCTTCCAGAGGGTGGGAACCCTAGTTGTGCAATTTCCTGGTTTTTTCCTTTATGGCAGTGGTCACTTTTATAATGAGAAATTTGCTGATTATCTAACACTGATTTCTTCCCACTTTACTCAACTACTTAGGAAATATATCTATTTTGTAGAATTGAAGAGGATAGGTAACATTTAGACTAATTACATACCCCTTGAATAGTTTTGAATCTTGTTCTCTAGTGAAGGCAGAAGCTTCTTAATAGAACCTTTTCCTGCTTAACTGTCTCCAGGCAATTATACTTGGTGCTCTGTACAAATATGCTGTATCATGATTGCTTCTTGCTGTTATACTGTTGGAACTCAGATGGTTCAAAAGTCAGTATTTCAACGATCACTTATTAAAAGCAACTAAAAGTATTTTTGGAGAAGGCAATGCCCACTCCAGTACTCTTGCCTGGAAAATCCGATGGACCGAGGAGCCTGGTAGGCTGCAGTCCATGGGGTCGCTAAGAGTCAGACAGGACTGAGCGACTTCACTTTCATGCATTGGAGAAGGAAATGGCAACCCACTCCAGTGTTCTTGCCTGGAGAATCCCAGGGATGGGGGAGCCTGGTGGGCTGCCGTCTATGGGGTCGCACAGAGTCGGACACGACTGAAGCGACCTAGCAGCAGCAGCAAAAGTATTTTTAAAGAAATACACGTTTTCTAAAACAAAAGAATTTCCCTAACAGATAAAACGGGTAGTTAAATAAATTCACCTCGAGGAATTACAACTTAGGTGTTTTGAATCTAACAACACTACCAGTAGCATGTTTCCTTATAGTCTGTATTTCATAGTGAATTTATTAAAAAGTTTACAAAACTTTTATGTAAATCAGCCATCCTGTTCAGCTTTATCTGAGATCCAAAATATAACCTCCCACTAAATATTTTACACAAGATGTCTCAAAGTCAAATGAACTCGGCCTTTCTAAAACAATTTCAACCTACAGTGAGGTCAAGAAAAACGACACTATCTTTAGGCATAAAACTACTTCCTGTAAAATACTGAAGGAATATTCCTTCCTGGGAGGGACTAAAGGAAAGCAAATCCCAGAAGCAGGTTCACTCTTGGGAGTTCGAGGCCCGAGAAGAGAAGGGCAAGGAGAGTGGGGTCAAGGGGTGGCCGTCGGTGAGCGTCCCTCGCGGAGGCCCAGGGCGTCTGCGCCGCCCCCAGGCCGCGCGCCCCCGGCCTCTAGCGCGATGCGGTGGGGAGAGGAGCCCGGAAACGTCCGGGCAGGCAGGCTGTGAGCGGGAGATCGCGGAGATTGGGCCCGAGTCAGGGTGCGATCGGGTTTCTCCGTCAGGCAGAGCGCTGGCGAGATTGTCAGATTCCTTAATCAGTCGAAGTACGAGGCAGCCCGGGAGCCGGCGGGCGCCCATGCCGAGGACCCGGAGCGCCGCCCCCCGCCCCCCGCCCCCAGCCCAAAGCGCCCAGACCCCGCGTTGCGGGCCCGCGAGCGGCCCGGCGGCCTGGCCCGCGCCCCGGGCTGATAACGCGTAACCGGAGCGCCGGCACGCGCCGGCCGGCCACCTCGGAGCGACCGCGGCCCTGCCCGCTGGCTGGGGGTCCGAGGCCGAGGCCGCAGGAGAGGGCCCCGTGTCTTCCCTTCTCCCCGGCGCCCGCCGACCCTTCCCATCCCTCCCCTCCGAGGGAAACCCGCGTGTCCACAGGCGCCTGCCCCGTCTCAGCCCACGAGCGAGGCGGCGCCCGGAGCCTACCTGGTCATCCTCATAAATGATTTTGGCTGGGATTTCCTTGCGAATGATTTTCCCGAAGATCGTGTCGCCGCCAGGCCGGGCGACCTGAGCCTTGGCGATCTCATCTGCCATCTCTGCCTCCCTCCCGTGCAGCCGGCCGGGGAGAAGGTCGGGAGGAGGGAGGAGCCGAGGGCGCGGACCGAGGGCGGGAGCGCGCGGACTAGCCTGCGCAGGGATCGCCGCTAGCACGCCGCAGCAACTCGTGCGCATGCGCACTGGTGACTTGCGCTCGGGTGTTGCCTTGCGCGCCGGGGCTCTAGGGGAACCCGGGAGCGAGACCCAGCCAAAGAAAGGTTCTTGATGACAGGACCCAGCAATCGGCACCAAGGTCGTTTTTCTTTCTTCCTGTCTTGTCTCTCGAGGAGCGTAGTTACTGCAGTAAGTCCCTCGCTTGTCTTATGGACGCTTGTAGGAAAAATTGGATACTGTAACTGAAAAGATTTGAAACCTAAGCAGTGCTGGCCATTTTTGCTGGCAGAGACACCGTGATACTTGGTTTCTCAGCTACATAGGTCTTAGCTCCAGCAAGTGAGCCCCCTGCATTAATTTTCTTTTTCTAGCAGTGGTTCACAACCTTGACTGCACGTTACAGTTACCTGGGTAGCATGTAAAAAAATCTCTGAACTTCGCCACACCCCAGATTAGTTAAATCAAACTCTGGAGGCATCAGTAGTTTGTAAACTTCCCTAGGTGGTGGTGGTGGTGGTGGTGGTGGTTTAGTCACGAAGTCTCGTCCGACTCTTGTGACCCCATGGACTTAGCCCACCAGGCTCCATGGGATTCTCCAGATAAGAATACTGGAGTAGGTTGTCATTACCTTCTGCAGGGGATCTTCCCCACCCAGAGATGGAACCCGTGTCTCCAGCGTTGCAGGCAGATTCTTTACAGATTCAGCCACTAGGGAAGCCAAACCTCCGTGGACTGTTCTGCAAAGAATTATTCCCAGCGGTAATCAACATAATGTAAGATGCCCCACCGTAAAGGAGCAATACCTTTCTTAACCCCCACATACCCCTCCATATCTTTGCTCCTTTAGGAAGAGTTTTCTATATATTGTGTCTACTTTATAGTTCTTTTTTGAAATTATTTGCCTTTTATCAAGATCACTAAGGACCTCCAGTTACAATATCCTATTCAGTTCAGTCGCTTGGTCATGTCTGACTTTGCAACCCCATGAACTGCAGCATGCCAGGCTTCCCTGTCCATCACCAACTCCCAGAGCTTCTTCAAATTCATGTTGATAGAGATGGTGATATCATCCAACCATCTCATCCTGTCATCCCCTTCTCCTCCTGCCTTCAATCTTTCCCAGCATCAGGGTCTTTTCCAATGAGTAAATTATTTGCATCAGGTGGCCGAAGTATTGGAGTTTCAGCTTCAGTATCAGCCCTTCCAATGAATATTCAGGACTGAATTCCTTTAGTATGGACTGGTTGGATCTCCTTGCAGTCCAAGGGACTCTCAAGAGTCTTCTCCAATACCACAGTTCAAAAGCATCACTTCTTCAGCACTCAGCTTTCTTTAGAGTCCAACTCTCACATCCATACATGACTACTGGAAAAACCATAGCTTTGACTATATGGACCTTTGTTGGCACAATAATCTCTACTTTTTAATATGCTGTCTAGGTTGGTCATCGCTTTTCTTCCAAGGAGCAAGCGTCTTTTAATTTCACAGCTGCAGTGATTTTGGAGCCCCCCAGAATAAAGTCAGTCACTGTTTCTCTTATTTCCCCATCTATTTGCCATGAAGTGATGGGACCACATGCCATGATCTTCGTTTTTTGAATTTTGAGTTTTAAGCCAACTTTTTCACTCTCTTCTTTCAGTTTCATCAGGAGGCTCTTTAGTTCTTTGCTTTCTGCTATAAGGGTAGTGTCATCTGTGTATCTGAAGTTATTGATATTTCTTCCGGCAATCTTGATTCCAGTTTGTGCTTCATCCAGCCTAGCATTTTGCGTGATGTACTCTGGATATAAGTTAAATAAGCAGGGTGACAACATACAGCCTTGACGTGCTCCTTTCCCAATTTGGAACCAGGTCACACAACATCCTATAGGCAATTCCAATTGCCATTATACTTGACCTCTTGGCAACATTTGCCTCTGTGACCATTCCTTCTTTTCAGCAAGAGCCTTTATTCTCCTACCTCTCTGGATGCTATTTTTCCTTCATAGTGAGCCTTCTGTTCCAGGCCTCTCAGTGTGGATTCCATTCCTGGCCCTCTTCTCTAACTAACACCTAATCTCCAAGTGTCCATATTATGAAAAGTTACACCTTTACCACTTTGCCCTGGTGAAATTATTGATGGTAGCCCTCTTTAATCACAAAAGTGTCTCATTTGGTATTTTTGGTATTAAAGACATTCCTGGAACAATTTGTGAAATCTAAGTAATGTGTACAAATTAGGAAACAGTTTTGAAAATCTTGTGAATTTCCCCACAAACATACAGCAAAATTATCAAAATCAGTTGATCTGGGGCGGGGGAGCCTGTAATTTATTAGTAGGTTTCTAACAGTTTCCAGGTAATACAGTTGCTGCTAGCCTGGGAACTACCCTTTGAGAATGACTGATGCCAGAGAATGTCTTTTTTTTCTGTCAGAAAGACACCTACTGAAGTGTTTAGGAGTAGAGGGGTATGGTGTGTGCAATTCACTGTACAAACAGTAAAGTGAAAGTGTTGGTTGCTTAGTCATGTCCAATTCTTTTCAACCCCATGGGCTGGATTCCCCGAGGCTCCTCTGTCCATGGAATTCTCCGGGCAAGAATACTGGAGTGGGTTGCCATTCCTTTCTCCAGGGGTCAAACAGTAAAGACATCCTCAAAAATATCAAGATACAGATAAGTAGAGAGAAGAGGATAAAGCAACTGTTGTAAAATGTTAACATTAGGGAAAACTGAGTGAAAGGTGTTTGTACATTCTATCATTCCTGCAACTTTATGACAGAAATTGTCAAAGTTAAAAATTGAAAAGAGTTTGTACAGGTTTGCGTAATAAATATTATGGTCATCTTTCACTAAATCAGAGGCTTTATCATCTACAGAGTAATGACTGTCTAGTATTTATCTCCCAACCTCTTAATTCCAGATTGGTGTATGAAGCATATTTCTGCCTACTCACTGCCTTCAGTAGGATGTGTACCAAGCACTTCAAATTTATTTTTACTCCCTCCACAACAATCTAAAAACCTATTCCAGCAGCCTTCTGCCTCTACTGTAGTACCGTTCACCAAAGATTGCTCAAGCCAAAATCCTTGAAGTCATCAACTGTTCTTTGTGGATTTTCAACACAGGTGAATCCAATCACTTCTCACCTCCCCTTCTCACTCCTCCTTTCCAAGTCACTACCATATCTTGCTTGGAGTACTTCAAGAGCCTCCTGGTTTGCCTATTTGCTTCTACTATAGTCCATTTGCTATATACTGCCCAAAATGATTTTTATATAATATAAATCATGTCAGTCTCCTGCCTGTAAGGCATTTCATCATAGAATTAAATATAAAGTCCTTAACTTGGCTAATAAGCTCTTAAGTGATCAGGCCTATTGCTGCTTCTCCTACTTCATTTCCTTCCATTTCATCTTTATTGATAAGCTTCACCCAGACTGGTATGGTAGGCACATAATTTCCATGTTTGAATCCCTGGAGCCTGTGAAAATGTTACTTTACATGGTAGAGGGGATGTGCAGTTACAATTAAGTTAAAGGTCTTCAGGTGGGGAGATTGCTCAGTTATCCAGATGGGCCAAATATAATCACAGGGACGCCTTTAAATAAAAGAGGGATACAGGAGAGTGAGACTCAGACAAGGAGATCTGATGATGGAAGCAGGTGTGAGAGTCAATGATTAAAGATTCTCTGCTGTTGGCTTTGAAGATGGAAGGGGCCACAAGCCAGTGACATTCTGGAAGTCAGAAGTTCAAATTGGGTTTCACTGGGCTTAAAATCTTGGTGTCCACAGGGCTGCAGTCCTTCTAAAGTCCCTAGGGAAGAATGGTTCTCTTGCCTTTTCTGGCTTCTAGAGGCCACCTGCATCCTTCTTCCACTTCCTCCATCTTCCAAGACCACAGGGGAGCATCTGCAAACCTCTCCCTGACTCTGCTTCCTGCTTCCACTTACAGGTATCCTTGTGACTATTACATTGTGCCCATCAGACAACCCAGGATAAACTTCCCATCTTAGCACATTATCGACTGGGGATTTTTGCAGAAACTAACTTAACGCCTGTAACTAGAGATTTATTATGTAAGTGAATATTGAAACACTCCAGTCAGTAATGTTTGGGTAACAAAAGGCATCATAATCTCTCTCTGGTCAATAAGTTGTTAAAATACTTAATCACATCTGCAAAGTCCATCTTGTCATGCATGGTAGTAATACATTCAGAAGTTCCTAGGATTTAAAGAGGGGCATCTTTTGGAGGCCATTATCCTGCCTACCACATAGTTCCATGACTTCATATAATGAACATGTTAGAATTTCTTATTCAGTTCTGGGTCCTACACTTGGAGATGCCAGCAAACCAGGACCTATTCCCAGAACAAGCAGAATAGTCACCTCATTTATGGAACAGTTCAAGGAACCATACAGATTTACTAAAGAGAAGAGAAGCTTGAACTGAATTGATTTGGGCACTATGAAAACTGTACTTTCAAATTTTGGCACGTAAGTAGTTTTTTAACTGAATACAGGACCCTGCTGCTGCTGCTGCTAAGTCGCTTCAGTCGTGTTCGACTCTGTGCGACCCCATAGACGGCAGCCCACCAGGCTCCCCCATCCCTGGGATTCTCCAGGCAAGAACACTGGAGTGGGTTGCCATTTCCTTCTCCAGTGCATGAAAGTGAAAAGTGAAAGTGAAGTCGCTCAGTCCTGTCTGACTCTTAGCGACCCCATGGACTGCAGCCCACCAGGCTCCTCCGTCCATGGGATTTTCCAGGCAAAAGTACTGGAGTGGGGTGCCATTGCCTTCTCCATACAGGACTCTAGTTAGCCAGAAATTATAACAATAAATTATGAATTTCAGGAAACTGGGCTGTGATTCTAGACTGAAAATGAAAATAAGCATCTTTGAATTATTCATTAGCAATCAAAAGGCACTACTATACAGTATCAGAAGATCATCTAATTTATTGTTTCCTGAATAAGACAGTATTCAGTATATTTGGCTTAATTGCTTATGGTTAAACAGTCTTTTGCAACTCTGGTGCATTTTTTTAAAAAATAATATTATCTTGTTATTCTCATGATGACTTGCAATATTCTGTAAAATGACATAAATCACAGAGAAGGAAAGGGGTCTTAAAGATCCATTGGTCCAAATCTTCATTTCTAATAAAAAGCCAATTTTACCTAAAGGTTAAGCTGAAAAAAAGTTAATTTTACCTAAAAGTTTAACTGCAGGGAGTAGGGAAGACAATGATTATGCAATGGGAGCAAGGTTGAGATTTTTTTTCTTGATGCTTGCAAAGTCATAAGTTAAATGTAGTTAAACGTTTTATGATAGTTTATGATCGTGATGCTTCTAATAAACTATTTCCAACCTCTTGACCAGCAAAACGGAATAGGGCATGTTGAGTAGGCAACGTGTGATCTAGACAAGTAACTCAGACTCACCCTCTAGAGGAATGAAGTGGGATAAAGTGTGAACAGTGCTTTTGGAAGTCAGCGTTCCAATCAACACCTGCGATAGTTGTTAGGGCTTGGCTCTTATTTGTGCACTTTTGCAAAGGAAAATCTGCAACTCAGAAACGTTAAAATAATGGTTCCTTAATAGATAAGCCCAACCCCCAAACAAGAGGTAAAGTCATAAAGGTATCGAAGCTATTTATTAACCAACACTCTACCACGAGAAGTTGCTTCTGAAACGGCCGGAAGTGCCTCTGCCCCTAACTAACATGGCGTCTATTTTATTTCCGTTCTTGTCTCTGCCGTAAATAAGCTCGGCGGTTTTCCCAGAGGCCACGGTCTTACCCAACTCCCTTAGCCTGTTCCTTCGCGGGGGGCGGGGCTACAAAGCAGATGCTTTGTGGTGATTGGTTGCGGTGAGTTAGGAACAATACTACGGGGCGGGGACCGGCGGATGATGAGCAGTGATTGGTTGCCGGGAGGCGGGGCGACTCCACCGCTGGAGAAGTGGCCGCAAGCGGAGGCGAGAGCCATGGGTCAGGCGGCCAAGGTGACTGGGTCCGGGGAGGGGTTGAAGGCGATGCCAGCGGGGAGGGTAAGAGAGCGGCCTTGCGAACATAGTCTGGAGTCTCTGTAACTGAGGTTCAGGACCCTCCGCGGAGGATGTGGCCTTTACACCTGAGAAGCCTGTAACCAACCCTGGAGGGCAATCGAGGGTTTGTGCAGGTGCGGAGGAGGGAGGGCGGTACAGGTGGTCCTACTTCTTCGTCTACCAAGTACAGGTTTATCCGTGATGCACGCCAGTGACTTGGGTCCTGCCCCTTTCCATCTCCACACCCGGCGTTTCTGTGAGGGACCCATTTCGCGTCCTTGGGAATTGTACAGGACCCCAAAGTCCTACGCTGAAACCATCAGATGAGGTAAAAGATTTCGTCAACCAAAAGATACATAGGTAACCAAGGAAGCCGAATCCCGGCAAAAACACTTGCCTAAAGTAGCACTTAACGAGACAGAGCAGAGACCTGAGATTCCTGAGTGCTCTGAACGAGCTTTGGGAGGTGATGCCCCCTTCAGGATCGAGATCGCAAGTTTCTTATCAAA
Source organism: Oryx dammah (assembly GCF_014754425.2). Taxonomy (NCBI): domain Eukaryota; kingdom Metazoa; phylum Chordata; class Mammalia; order Artiodactyla; family Bovidae; genus Oryx; species Oryx dammah. Next base: position 86,378,354 of record NW_024070189.1, read on the forward strand.
CTGATGCGCATTCCTGGCCAGCGTACAGTTCTCTGGGACCAGCCATCCCTAACCAACATTAAGTATTATCAGTATGGCCGGTTGAGACATAAACATGGAAAAGGGAAATTGACCTGCTAGAGTATAGTGAGAAAAAAAAACAAACAAACCGAGCTTATAATTGGTTGGTCAATAACAGGGAGCCGCCAAGAGTTCCTCTTGTACTACTGAACTCTGTTCCTAGTACATTTTAATATATGTCACAGGACAGAATTGTAAAGGGTTATTCTTTCAAAAAACTTTCGGAGTGTCCATAATAGCTTTTAGTAGCACTTAATAGCCAGCATTTAGCCTGTACTTTCTAGGCATGGTGGATGCAACAGTAACTTCATACAGAAGTCTGGCAGGTTGGAAGAGTTTAAGCAATTACTTAATTACAAGTATTTATTCACTGTATTTTAAATTGAAAATACAGTGTATTTTTGTGAGCATACAACAGGTTTATCCTGTCTGGAGAAATGCAAAAGAAAAAAAAAAATCCCTCATGTAAGTTGAGACCTGAAGTGTTATTAGAAATTAAGTAGGACTGGGAGAGAGGTTCAAGAGGGAGGGAACATATGCATACCTATGGCTGATTGATGTTGATGTATGGCACAAACCAACACAATATTGTAAAGCAATTGTCCTCCAATTTAAAATAAATAGTTTTGTTTTAATAAATTACCTAGGAGAAGAGAGGAAGGAGTATTCTGTAAAGAGGAAGTAGCATATGGACCATCCTTTAAGTGGGAAGTTGCTTGGAAAACTTGAATACAATGAAATTAAATTGAATTCATTCCCAAAGTGCTTTTGATGAGAACGATCATGTGTAGAAGACACTTGTGCTAAGTGGAAGATACAAGGTGACTGGGAAGCCTTTCAGGAAGTAGGGGACACTTCAAGAAAGTTTAGTAAGTGCCTAATAAGTGTAGTAAGTGCCTAATACTGTGGATGTATTCATGAGGGGTATATAACCCATACTTAGAAGATAGAAATGATAACCAGCTAAAGTGAAACCTAGTACAGAAATTATATCACCCACCCTTAAAACTAGCCTATTATTCAAGAAAGTAGAAGCAAAAGGCTAATTTGCCTAAGCTTAGAATAAGTGATAACGTCAGATTTAAACTGATCTTACTGCAAAGAATTGACTTTCCATATACACTACCTAAATTTGTCTAATCAATATAAGTACATCAAAACAAGAAGACAGTCTGGCCTAGGTTTCTTTACTTTAAATAAAAGTTTATTAACTCCAAGGTGATACTAGTTCCAAGGCAGTAATGAAGACATTTTCTTAATACTAGTACTTAAAGTAGGGATACTGGTTGTTGTACTAAGTGAATTACTTTCTTTTTTCCCTAAATAGCATGTAAAATAATTAGGCATACTTACTTTTCACTTCCTTCTTAATCCCTTGCAGCCTCTTTGACTACTCTTGTACTATTAAACTCCCTGGTTTTCTATGACGTTCCACCACCTTTAACAACCCTGTGTTTGCCAACAGTCTTTTTCAGGACAATCTTGGCCTTCACTATCAACCGCCTCAAAAATTTTCCTGTCTCTACATATTGCCCAGTTTCAAAGTCACTGCTACATTTTTAGATATTTGTTAAAGCAGCGTCCCACTTCCAGTAGTAAAATATGCATTAGTTTCCTATGGCTACTCTAACAAGTTACCACAGTTTTTATCTTGAAAATACAAAATAAGGTCACATTTACGTGTACTGAGGATTAGAACTTCAACATGTCTTTTGTGGGGACACACAATTCAAGCCATAACAAAATAGATACACCACATTTTATTTATCCATTCATGAGTTGGTGGACATTTGGGTTCTTTCATGCTACTATGAATATTCATATACAAGTTTTTATGTGAACATATGTTTTCATCTTGGTTGTATACCTAGGTGTGGAATTGCTGGGTCATATGATAACTGTTTAACTCTCTGAGCAACTGCTAAACTGTTTTCTAAAGCAGCTGCAAGGTTTTCCATTCCTATCAGCAATGTGTAATAGTTTCAATTTTTCCACATCTTTGCCAACACATGTCACTGACTATCTTTTTGATTGTAGACATTCTACTGGGATGAAGTAGTATCTGAGATTTAGATTTGTATTTTTTAAATGGCAAATTATGTGGAGCATATTTTCATGGCCTTAATAGCTATTTGTCTGTCTTCTTCTGAGAAATGTCTATTCAAATCCTTACCTGGTTTTAAATTAGTTTTTTTTTTTTTTTATTTTTAAAGTTCTTTATACGCTCTATGGATAGTAGGCCGCTATCAGATATATGACATAAATATTTTCTTTCATTCCATGGCTTGTCTTTTCTTTTTGTTAAGTGTCCTTTCTCTTTCTCTCTTTAAATTATATATATTTTTAGTTTTTATAAAGGAGATAAGTGTATAAATTTTAAGAAGTCAAATGATGTTATGCAGAAACCAGTAGGTATCTACTTCTTTCTATATACTCTCAATTCCTGCTCTCCGGATAAGCACTTTTTAATCATTTTAGTTATTTTTTTCTTAGATTTACCTCCATGTTTATAAATAACATGTTTAAACTACTATTGATTTTTTTTTTTTCCTCTTTGGAGTTATTTACTGACCTTTGTCTGCAAAAGTTGAGGATTTTGTTGTTCAATTGGCTCAGTTGTATCTGACTCTTTGTGACCCCATGGACTACAGCACGCCAGGCTTCCCTGTCCTTCACTATCTCCCAGAGTTTGCTCAGACTCATGTCTATCACTTCTCTTCAAGTGATGCCATCCAATGATCTCATCCTCTGCTGCCCCCTTCTCCTTTTGCCTTCAATCTTTCCCAACATCGGGATCTTTTCCAATGAGTTAGCTCTTCTCATCAGGTGGCCAAAGTATTGGAGCTTCAAGTTCAGCATCAGTCCTTCCAATGAATATTCAGCGTTGACTTCCTTTAGAATTGACTGGGTTTGATCTCCTTGTAGTCTGTGGACTCTCAACAGTCTTCTCCAGCATTACAATTTGAAAGTATCAGTCCTTTGGTGCTCAGCCTTCTTTATGGTCCCACTCTCACATCCATACATGCCTGCTGGAAAACCATAACTTTGGCCATGTGGACCTTTGTTGTCAAAGTGATGTCTCTGCTTTTTAATGCCTTGTCCAGGTTTGCTATAGCTTCTCTTCCAAGGAGAAAGTCTTTTAGTTTCATAGCTGCCATCACTGTCTGCAGTGAGTTTGAAGACTGCTGCTCCTGCTAAGTCGCTTCAGTCGTGTCCGACTCTGTGCGACCCCATAGGCGGCAGCCCACCAGGCTCCCCCACTCCTGGGATTCTCCAGGCAAGAACACTGGAGTGGGTTGCCATTTCCTTCTCCAATGCATGAAAGTGAAAAGGGAAAGTGAAGTCGATCAGTCGTGTCCGACTCTTAGCAACCCCATGGACTGCAGCCCACCAGGCTCCTCCTACCCAGGCTCCATCCATGGGATTTTCCAGGCAAGAGTACTGGAATGGGTTGCCATTGCCTTCTCCATTTGAGGACTAAGTTCCCCCTAATACCCTGTTTCTCTCAGTATACAAATTTTGGTGAATCTGTTTTCATCTTTGATATTATACAAAATTTGTCCAAAGCTGAGCCTTCTAATATAAATATATGATTATGTTGACTTTTTTTCCTAAGTCTTCTTGAAGTTAATAACTGCTTTGTTTGTATTATTGGTTTTCCTGCTTATCTATTCCCGAACTATGAGCAAAATGGTTATCTACTAGCTTCATTCTTTTTCCTTAGCAGCATCATTTCTGAATCCAGCCTTTTGCTCTAGTCCAGAATAGTTGCTTTCTTTGCTGGCTACACAAATGCTGACCTATATTTGTCCTTTACCATCCTCTCTGTCTCTCTTGTGTTGGATCACCTGTCTCCCTCATTCCCATTGTGTGTGTGCCTGCATGTGTGTGTGAGAGAGAGAGAGAGATAGCCCCTTGTTTTGGTGGAGCACAGTCATCTTCTATAGCTTTCCAAGAAAGAGCATATAGCAAATAAGAGACTTGGCATTTCTGAAAATAGCAATTTGAAATTGCAGTTAGGTGATAGTTTGGACATGTAACTTGATTTTATACCATTGTCTTCTCACAGTGTTGCTGTTTAGAAATCAGGTGGCTTTCTAATTTTCTTTGTTTTATATGTGAACTGTTTTTTTCCTCCAAGATGTCTTTATTAGCATTGTGCTGAACTTCCATCACGATATGCTGCGGCATGGGTTTGTGTTGAGCACTTGGTGGAATCTGTGTTCTCTGTTCTCTCTTGTTGAAGATCCTGTAACTGTTGAGCCATCTAGACTGCTCCTTTAATTTTATTATCCTTTCCTCAACTGCCCATTCTACTTTCTGGGCAGTTTTTCTGAACTTAATCCTTGCTGTCACTCATTTGATATCCAAGAGCTTTGGGGCATTTTCTGAACAATCCTTTTTAGATTTACTCTAACTTCTTTTTGTTGTTATTCCGTGTTTGCAAAAACTTCTGTTTCTGAGAAAGTTCTTTGGTTAATCTTTAATTTTTATGTTTTCTGCTTCCTGTTTCTCTTTTGGTGTCTGCCTATGATGCTATAAGTTTTCTCATGTATGTAAAATGCTTGAATAGTGCCTAGCACATAGGATACACTCAGTCAAGTTTCAGTATTCTTATCTGGTGAATGAACTGGGGGAAGGGAGGGAATGGTGGCAGAGTGGCAAATCTTTTGTCAGTAGTCTAAGCACAAGATAGGGAGAGATCTGAATTTAAATTGTTTTGGATGATGGAGAATATCCAAACGATTAGAGAGAAATCCCGACAGTTTCTCCGTGAGGAGTAAGGTAGATTTAAAGAATGACCTAGAGATTTCTGGCTTCAGAATTCATTGTTTTCCATAACTGAAATTGAGAGGACAGAAGAGTGAACAGTGTTGGGGGGACAATATTGAATACGCTTTTCTTGTTGTTGTTATGCACAGTCTAAAATATTCAGAAGTCTCAGCATTCTACTTCTTTTTCGAGAAATCACAATTAAACTTTCCTAAATTATCTAAAGCATCCTCCTTCTGGGCTCTTTTAAGATGTAGTATATTCTTGAGTTTGTATGCATGTGTATATGACTTTTAAGAGCAGATGAAGGTCTATGTTAAGAAAAATGAGAACAAATATATACCACACTACCAAAGTTGGTTACCTTAGCAAACTAATTTTGGCAAGGGGATCATGAACTTTTTAACCATTCTCTATTACTTTGTTTGAAAGAATTTTGTTTTATTTTTGTAAATACATAAGGCTAATTTTTTCAAATCTAAAGATAAATAATCAAGGGAGTTATTTTGACCAACTCTTGTTTTCACCAGCTACTTTGAAAAATAATCTAAGGAATAAATGCTGTTTAATCCTTGTAATTATGTAAAATGTGAAAATTTTTTCTTTTGAGGTGTGAATTCTGATTTTCTTTCCAGGTTTTACAGCTCTTTAAAACATTGCACAGAACCAGACAACAGGTTTTTAAAAATGATGCTAGAGCATTAGAAGGTAAGTTTATACTTTGCCACTTTGAAGCAAGTCCATTTTTCAGTTGGCTGCTAGTAGTCCAAGAGACCCTGTATGGTGAAGACCTGCCTTGGGTGATGAACCTTCACTATCTCTCTCTTAATGTTTGTTTGTTTTAATGAGTTTATATTACACTTGTTTGAGAAGTATTTACTTAAAGAAAAGTTGTAAAAGATCATGTTTTCATAAAGAATAAGAAAAAAAAAAGGATCAGAATTTCACTGTGCTCCATTGCTTGCCTTACGTTCAAGCCATGAAACTCATTCCTCTATTATATAATCAAATTTTCACATTCTCTAGGGCCAGATACTACCATATTGTTAATGCCTGTGTCTTTCTAGAAGTGGCAGCAGCTATGACACTATGAAAGGGAATCTATCACAAATGGCTCCAGATCCAGTATCTCACTGTTTAAAGTGGTTTCTGTCTTTTCTGGAACTCAGAGCTCTAAAGTTTAAGTTCTGTGTTGGTCATACTCAGTTTCTAAAGCTGTTTAAGAGGATACCTTAGGAGGGAGAGTATATAAGTTGGGAGATTGTTACTGACATATGCATACTACTATATATAAAATAGATAAATAATAAGGTATGGGATAACTAGTATAACACAAAGAACTGTACTCAGCGCTCTGTAATGACCTGTATGGGGAAAGAATCTAAAAAAGGGTAGATATATGTATATGTATAACTGATTCACTTTGCTGTACAGTGGAAACTAATACAACATTGTAAGTCAACTGTACTCCAATAAAATTTGTTTTTAAAAATTCAACCTCCATTTAAAAAAAGGGAAAAAGAAAAGGGCATCTAGGTAAAGTGTCCCCACTGTCCCTATGAATTCAAGTTTTTGTAATTTACCAAAAACATTTCTTGAATATTAAAGTATATGCTTCATATTATATGTATGTTACACAAATTCCTTATTTAATTCTTATCACGGACCTGTTAGGTACTTACTATTATAATTTCTAGTTTTGCAGATGAGAAAACTGACAGTAATGTGAAAAGATAGGTGGAGCTGGGATTTAGCCTCAGCATTCCGGCTCCAAAGCCTGAACTCTTAACCACATTACATGCTGACATGTATTGAGCATAGAAGGAAGGTTCTATGGCTCATCTCTATCACCATAGCATATTTTTGTGCCTTTAAATGTTTTTAAGTGAAATAATTATAAGAATAGTTAACAGTGCATATTTACTATCAAATGCTCACAGCAGCAATATAAGGCAATTTATCACTTATATTAAATTATTCTGCTGTAGTGATGCCAAAGCACTGGATTATATGAACAAAAGTTTCATTTGTCCATCACTTTACTTGTCAGCCACGGCACTCAAAATTATTTACATATCCTCTTTGCTGCCGTATCTTCATTTTAAGTGTTTTGGAGGAGGGATAGTTAAACATGCTTATATGTATTGAGTTTTGCCATCTTAAAAACAAAAAGGATTTTAATTCAGATCCTTATATTTACAAGAGCAAAGTATTAATTTGAATTTATTAGGTTCTCACAGCTAGAGGGGCAAATGAAATTAGAAATAAAAAGCAGGAAACAAAAATATTAGAATGCTGAAAATATATATTAGGTTTAATTACAAATTGCCAGCCTGTAAAAAGCTCTCCAAAAGACTTTTAAAATAAATTTCTTATTTTTTACTTTGTTTTACACAGGGCAAAATTGTTTTTTTCTGTTAGAGAAATAATAGATATATATGTATATAGCATATTGTACTGTAATATAATGAATACTATGTAAATTATTGGGACAGGAATTATAAATTAGAAAAGCAGATAACTATATGCATATTTTTTCCTTTTTCTAGCAGCCCGAATAAAGATAAATGAAGAATTCAAATGTAATAAAACTGAAACTTCTCCTAAGAAAATAGAAGAGGTACAGTATTAAATGTTTCAATTACAATAAAACTCAAATTTTAGCAACTAGAGGAAATGATAAAAATGGAGAGACTTTATGAAATAAAAACCATTAGTTGATAGTTAAAGCCATCACAACTATAAATGACCTTCACTTGTTTGGTATGGCTCACCTCCTCAAGGGTCTTGTGCCTACAACTATAACATAGTAAGTTGCCTAGTGAAAGGAACATAAGTGTAACCATGATCAAAGCAAGAACAGCTGAACCAACCTAGAAACTCACAGAGATGCTCTCTTTGTCTAAGTCAAGTGACAAACTAAGAAGAGTGAGTATGATAACTCTCTCTTAAGTTATGCAGAGAAAACTTCTACTCACTTAGCTCAGCTGGACAAAATTTTTTTTAATTCATATCTTGGCTGTGGAAGTTGAATAGCCAGGGTTTATGAACTATTCTCTCTTTACCTTCTGTATTTGCATTTTAGTTACTTCCCTAGTAGAAGATAGTCTACTAACATTATTCTGTGAGCTCCCTAGTATTCCCAATGCTTGTTCATTGAAAAAGTGCACACTGATTCTTTTCTTGTATAAAGTCATATGCATACATACACTGTCTCTGTCTTAGGAAGGAACACTGCTTCCTAAGTGGTACTGGACCTAACTTTGTATAAATGTAGGGGAAAGGACCCTTAGGAAGAAAATGAAAAATTATTTTCTGGGTTAATTAAGATTCCAAGAATTGGTTTAGTAAAGAAGAAGGTACAATTTAGAGAAATTCTTCTATGTTTAATAGAATTTCCACATAATGAAACAAAAAATTTTATGCAAATACTTTTATACTTAGTAGAGAAAATGCTATTTTTGAAGTAGTGAATATCTGTAATACAATAATGAGACAAAATGAGATAGCCTAAGGATTTCTTTCCCTTTAACATAAAACAGGAGAGATTTAACCTAATCTTATGATAGGACAAATGGGGACTATATAATTTTTATCTATGGAAGCAGTTAAAATGACATTATAATCAAGTCATGACTTGAAAAGAAGTTTAAAGATGTATGCCAAGGTTTGTACTATTTTGCTATTCAGGAAACTGATTATTAACAATATGGTACATGTATACCTCATTTTATTGTGCTTTGCTTTATTGCGCTTCACAGAGTCTGTTTTATACAAATTGAAGGTTTGGGGCAACCCTGCATTGTCAGATGCTGGTTAGCATTTTTTAATAATAAAGTGTTTTTTAAGTAAGATATGTATATTGTCTTATTTATTTAGCCACGTCAGATTTTATTTGTGGGATCTTTTGTTGCAGAGCGCAGACTTAGTTGCCCCAGGGCATGTGTGATCCTAGTTCCCTAGGGACTGAACCCACATCCCCTGCACTGGAAGGTGGACTCTTGACCACTGGACCACCAGGGAAGTCCCCATTATTTTCTTTTACACATAATGCTGTTGCATACTTAATAGACTAGTGTATATTATAAATATAACTTTTATAGACAGTTGGAAACCAGAAAATTCATGTGACTCACATTATTGTGATATTTGTTTTATTGTGGTCTGGAACTGAACCCACAATATCTCTTGAGATATGCCTGGGTTTCTAAATTTTGAGGTCATGATTTTAAAAATATTGTAGTCTTTTTATGTCAACTAAACTGGAAAAGTGAACTATAATCTCCAGATTAATTTCACATATAGAGCACTAACATTAAGCACTCTTGAAATTAGATACTTGTTATATGTATATATATATATATGTATATATATATATACACACACGTATGTGTGTGTACATATATGTATATACTTTGTACTTTCATATATTACATATTTAGTAATTTGTAGGTAATTAATTACATTGTCATATATTGTGATGAAGTCTTGGCACCAAAAGGAATCCTAGGTGGCCTCTCAATCAGCAGTTTTCAGACTTTTTGGTCTCAAGACCACTTTACCTTCTAAAAAACTGAAGACTCCATAAAGTGTTGTATGTATGTTATACCTATCAATATTTACCATAATAGAATTTAAAACTGAGAAATTTTTAAAATATATGTTAATTAAATAATTAAAATCGACAAGTTTATTATATGCTAACATATACAGTCTTCATGAAAAATAACTATTTTCAGAATAATATAGTGAGAAGAATGGCATTATTTTATGTTTTTGCAAATCTCTGTAATGTCTGGCTTAATAGGAGTCAGCTAAATTTTCGTATCTGCTTCTTTATTCAACCTGGTGCAGTGTGTTTCTTAGACTGAATTATACAAAGAAAATTCAGCCTTATATAGATACATAGTTGGAAGATAGTAGGTGTATATATTATTCTTTTCAAATAATTGTGAATATTCTTTGATACCATACCTAAACAAGCATAACTTTCTTTAAAGGTTAGTTGCAGTGTGGAACTCTGTTATCTGTTAGACCAATGGATAGGTGTGTGTATTTACTTCCTTGGCTGGGGGGGTCGGGGGGGAGTTCCAGTTCTCACACATAACCACATCCTGCTTATCCCCTCTCTTCTCCCCTAATCCCTTGTTTCTGATCTAGCTTTGTTTCCAGCCTTAAACCTAAACCTCAGCTCAATTTATGCACCTCCAGTTAGTGAGAAGGCTCATTGTTTTGCTTTCTCTACCCTACTAAGCCCCTTCTCAGGTCTGTCAGGAGGTGAGGCTTTGCCCCCTCTCCATGTCAATTAATGGCAGCTCCCTCCTTTTTATGTTCAGACCAAAAACCTTGGTGTTCTCTTTTGTGACTACTTTCCTTCTCTCACATCTACATACAATCTGACAGCAAATCCTATTGACTCAACCTTCAAAATATACCCAGAATTTGACCATTTCTTATCTTCCCATTATTATTTCCTAGTTCAAGCCACCATTATTTCTCACTGGATTTTTACAACAGCCTCCTAGCAGCTGTTGTTGCTTCTGCTCTAACTCCCTGCATCCTAGACTCCATACTTAAAAGACAGTGAGCCTTTTAAAAAGGCATATCCCATGGCTATTCTGTTCACAACTCCCATGGCTCCTCATCCCATTCAAAGTAAAGTCTAAAGTCTCTGCCTGCCGTGACCTTTAGCACTGCATCATCTGACTCCTGTTAACTTCCCACCTCAACTCACCACGTACCTTACTCGTCCAGCTTAGTGCCTTCTTTGAGAGTGCTTTAATTTACCAAGAGCTTTCTTGTCTGAGGCCATTTATGCTATGGCTTCTTTCTAGGATATTCTTTCATATGTCCTCATGTCTTCATTTTGTAGACCAATAGATTTTAATGTTTTTCCCGTTGAGTGGGTCTTTTACCCATGCATGGCTTTGTAACGTCATGCACTAATGATTTGAAAAACATAGGTTTACCACGTAATGCAGACCTTCCAAATATTGACATAGTTCAGTATGTAATATTTTAAAATTGCATCTGTTACTATCCATCTCATCAGAAAAATCTTAAAGTATTGGGAATTTGTCAGGCTTAAAATTACAGATAGAAGTTCTCCAGAGTTGTGATTTTTGCCTAAAAGCTTACATTTTGTCATTGTCAGCAAATGACTGTCAGTTGTTTTCTTGAAGTAAGGCACTCATATCACTCATCTTCAAGAAAACATCTGCCAGTTACCCAAATCTGAATAATCAGAGTTGGTCTGTCAGTGGTTCATTCAAGTAGAAATGGTTTTCCAAAGAAAAAGCTCTACTGCTCACAGCTCAAACAGTACAGATGGCTCTAGTATTATGAAAATAATTTTGACATTATGCCTCCCCTGAAAGGGTCTCAAGATCCTCCCAAGGATCCACGGCTCTGAGAATCACTGTTTTAGTCCGGTTCTTCATTTTGGGATGATGAGGTCTGAAACTTAAAGAGAGTAGATATTAACCCACGGCCACACACTCAATGACAGAGCCAGAGTTGGAGTCCAAGTATTCTGACTCCTAATACAGTGCTTTTATTAGTGTTCAGAACATCCAACCCTATAGTATAAGAAAGATTCAGATGCACTCAAAAGAATAACAAGAAAACTGCACCTTTTAAGCGTATTGTAAAATATATGTTATAACAAAAAATATTCCAAATCTGTTCTGGATCAAAATATGGAATGGATAGATAAAAGGTAAAAGTATATGCATGTCTCAGCTTTCTATAAGCTTGGAATGGTTACAGAAAGTTAAAGACAAGGAAATTCCCCGTCAGTCCGATGGTTAGGCTCCACACTCCACTTTTGGGGACTTGGGTTTGATCCCTGGTGGGGAACTAAGATCTCACAAGCTGCAAAGCACAGCCAAAAAAAAAAAAAAAAGGATGTGAACCGTTGAAAAAATATGCAAAGGATTTATTCTTTTTGTTTTTTCTTAACAGCTAATAAAAATAGGTTCTGATGTTGAATTGATACTCAGAACATCTGTTATACAAGGTATTCACACAGACCACAATACACTGAGTAAGTAATATTAAAAAAGAATGTTGCTTGCAATGCATTTTAAACTATTGAGCAATTACAGTGCTTTTAATGCTAATTAGTAAAACAGTTTGATTTTGCCAGTGTGGTATATATTGTACACATTTGTAAGGCTGTATTTAAAAGTGCTAAATTATGAAACTTTGCTTTACTAGACATTTTTCTTTTTCTTTTGTTGTTTTTTCTTTTTAATCTTAACCACTGGTTGTATTGCAAAACTTCAGTTACAAAGACAGTACAGGCATACTTCAATTTATTGTACTTCCCAGAGAATGCATTATTACAAACTGTCAAGCAAGTCTACTGGTGCCATTTTTCCAACATTTGTTCACTTGTGTCCCAGTGTGACATTTTGGTAATTCTTGGAGTATTTCAAACTTTTTCCTTGTTAACTGTGTTTGTTATAGTGATCCATGATCAGTGCTGTTTTATGTTACTAATACAACTTACTGAAGTCTCAGAATATGGTTAGTATATTATAATAAAGTCTTTTTAAATTAAAGTATTTGGACATAATACTATTAGACATTCAGTAGACTATTAGTATAGTGTAATCATAACTCTTACATGGTTCAGGAAATCAAAAATTTGTTTGATTTGCTTTATTGAGATACTTTATTTGTAGTGGTCTGCTACCAAACCTGCAATATATAATGGGTTTGCCTGTAGGACTGTTTTTGTAATAATTTATTTGGCATTCTTAATTTTCATAGTATAATTTGTCACCTATCTAGACTAAATCTGTTTCTTTATCTTTTCTTCTGTGATTCAAGTTATTTTAATTTAGGAGCATTGGGGTTATACAAAATGGGAATATAGTTGAGGATCCTCTATTATACCTCCAGACTCCTAGTGGGGCTTCTCATTTTATATAATACTTGGTTTTCATTCCTTAAAGTATTTGAGGGGACAATAACAAAGATACAAACAACATAAAAACAGAAAAGTACACAGTTTGTAATAGTACACTTAGTGAATTTTCACAAACTAATACCTATGTAACCAATCTCCACATCAAGTTATATAATGTTACTGCTATTCTCAGAGACCCCTCATGCCCCTCCAGTCAGCCCTTCCCCCGCAAGTATAACCATCGTCTTGACTTCCAGCATATCAGTTTTTAACCCAATATAATAAATTGGAATCATATAGGATTTCTATATTCTTTGGCTTCTTTCTCTCTCTTTGTGCCATTCATCTTTATTATTGGATATAGCAACATTTCTATGAATATTATATGAGTGAAATGTCCATGTCATATAGTGTATGTTGATTCAGCTTTAATAGGTACTGCTGACCAGCTTTCCAAAGTAATTAGACTAATTTACATTTCCAGGAGCAGTGTCTGAGAACTCAAGTTGCTTTATATCCTAACCAGCTCTTGATACCACTGCTGCTGCTGCTAAGTCGCTTCAGTCGTGTCCGACTCTGTGCAGCCCCAGGGACGGCAGCCCACCAGGCTCCCCCATCCCTGGGATTCTCCAGGCAAGAACACTGGAGTGGGTTGCCATTTCCTTCTCCAATGCATGAAAGTGAAGTTGCTCAGTCTTGTCTGACTCCTAGCGACCCCATGGACTGTAGCCCATAGGCTCCTGCGTCCATGGGATTTTCCAGGCAAGAGTACTGGAGTGGGGTGCCATTGCCTTCTCCGGCTCTTGATACTAGGGACCTCTTAACTTTAGCATTTCTGGTAGTGGTATAATGGTTCCACACTGTGCTTTCAATTGGCATTTCTCTGGTAATTAACAAAGCACTAGCGCTTCTTCAGGTGTTCAGTTGTCATCTGGACATGGCTGTTCAGGTCTTCTGTTCGTTTTCTAAGAGGTTACCTGCCTCTTTATTATTGATTTGAAGGAATTCTTTATATGTTCTGAATATAAATCCTTTGTTGGATATATATATATTACAAGAATCTACTTTTAGCTTTTTCATTTTGCTATTTATTTTTTATTTTTGTTCTCTGTTTTTTATCTTTTGGCCACACCACATGGCACGTGGGATCTTAACTCCCCAACCAGGGATAGAGCCTGCACGCCCTGCGTTGGCAGCACGAAGTTTTAAACACTGACCGCCAGGGGAGTCCCTTGTTTTGCTGTTTTTATCTTTTGATGAGAAGTTCTTAATTTTAATGTAGTCCAGTTTAATCTCATTCTTCTTTTATGGTTAATACTTTGTCTTGTTTAAGAAAATTTTGTGCATCTCAACAAGGTCATGAAGTGATCATCCTGTGCTTTCTTCCAAAGCTTTATCATTTGATATTTTTCATTGGTTGTATCAACTAGAGTTGATTTTTTTTTATATGGAATAAGATAGGAATCAAGATGTATTTTTTAAATGTCTGAATATTCAGCTGATCCAGCATTATTTATTGAAAAGACCTCTCTTCTCCCCTGCACTATAGGGTCACCTTTAGCATAAAATCAAATAATAAATATTTGTGCATCTGTTCCTTGACTTCATAATTTCTCCATTAGTTTGCTTTTCTGTCCTTGTATCGCTACCATAATGTCTTGATTACTGCAGCTTTATAAATCTAAATGGGCTTCCCTGGTAGTACAGTGGTAAAGAATCTGCCTGCCATTGCAGAGGTTTGTTTGATCCCTGGGTTGGGAAGATTCTTTGGAGAAGGAAGTGGCAGCCTACTCTCTATTATTGCCTGAGAAATCCCATGGACAGAGGAGCCTGGGGGCTGTAGTCCATAGAGTCACAAAAGATTTGGATACAACTTAACAACTAAACAGCAACAGTAAATCTGAATGTCTAGTACTCTAATTCCTGTACAGCTTTCAAAGTTATTTTTAGTTTATGAGCATCATCAGAAATTATTTGATCTAAGTAGTATTTCTAAGGGCAGCAAACATGGTTAATCCTAAACTGAAAATATATAGTCATTAGCTTTAGTCTTAATAAGAATCTTTAGAGTTTCTGTGTACTATAGCAATTATAGCAAAATGTTATCTTTATTATATGAATAAAAGTTTAGGTAATATCAGATAACTAAATTTGATAACTATGTTTCAGAAGCCTAGTTTTAAGTATGATAATATTAGTTTAAATTTCTTTTTTTTTTCTTTTAGCTTTCTGTATATTTAATTTTCCCCCAGGATTGAAAACTTTTGACTCTTACATGATTATAGAGTATAATGCTATATTGCCTTAATAATGGGCTCCTTCTTCCTGTTAAATTATATATGGATCTCTTCTTTCTACTTTATGCCTGTGGGTTCAAGACAGAACAAATTTGATTCTTTAATCTCTGTTTTAAAAAGTTACTCTAGCCATGACAACATTCATTTCATGAACGCCTCCAAGAAAACAGTGGTGCTTTTTTATAAAGCTGAAGTTCTGAGTGAAGAACGCATTCTGAAGTGGTATAAAGAGAAACGAGGGGAAGTGACTGGTTTCATGCTTCTGCATGTGACTGTCCAGTTTCCCCAGCCCTGTGCATTGAAGAGACTCTTCTTGCCCCATTGCACATTCCTTACTCCTCTGGTGTAAATGAATTGACCATGTATGAGTGGATTTATTGCTAGACCCTCTGTTCTGTTCCATTGATGTATACATCTGTTTTTATGCCAATACCATACTGTTTTGATTATGATTGATTTGTAGTAAAGTCTGAAAGAAGAAGTGTGATATCACCAGTCTTGTTCTTCTTTCTCAAGATTTGTTTTGCCTATTTAGAGTCTTTGTGTCTCAAATTTTAGGATTGTTTGTTCTGTTTCTGTGGAAAATGCCATTGAAATTTTGATAGGAATGGCATAAAATATGTAGATTGGTTTTGGTAGTATGGACATTTCAATAACAGTATTAATTCTTCCAATCCATGAAAACACAGTATCTTTCCGTTTATTTGTGTTTTCAGTTTGTTTCATCAGTGTCTTATAGTTTTCAGGTTAATTAATAGTCTTTCACATCCTTGGTTAAATTTATTCCTAGCTATTTTATCCATATGTATGTAAATAGAATGTTTTTTTTAATTTCCCTTTCTGATATTTACTCTGTTTATTATTAGTATATAGGAATGCAGCAGGTTTTTTTGGTATTGTTTTTGTTATCTCACAACTTTACCAAATTTATTACTTCTAACAGTTTTTTGGTGGAATATTTAGGATTTGCTATGTATTATGTCATGTCACCTTCAACTAGTGACAGTTTTACTTGTTTCCAATTTGGTTGCCTTTATTTCTTTTTCTTGCCTGTTTACTCTGGCTAGGACTTGCAAAATTGTATTGAATAAAAGTGGTGAGGAGGCATCACTGTCTCGTTCCAGATTTTGGAGGGAAAGCTTTTGGGTTTTCACCATTGAGTATGATGTTAGCTTGTCATATATGGCCTTTATTATGTTGAGGTTTATTCCCTCTTTACTCACTTTGTTGAGAGGTTTTTGCATAAATGGATGTTGGATTTTGTCAAATGCTTTTTTGACATCTGTGGACATGATCCTATGATTTTTATTCTTCATTTTATTAATGTGGTGTATCACATTGATTTATTTGTGGGTATTGAAAAATCCATGCATCTCTGTAGTAAATCCCTTTTGATCACGGTGTATGATCCTCTTAATATATTGTATTTTGGATATTTACCAGTTTTTAAATAACCTTGTTGTATTTCAGGGATTTCCATCTCTATCAGTTCTAAATTCCCAAAACAGAATCTAGAATATTCATTTCCTTAGTTCCCTTTGCAGCTCAGGCATGGATAGGTAGCACACTACATTACCCGTATTCCTAAATGAGCTTGAGAAAAGAGGCTTGGCACAAAACCCGTTTTTCTGGCAAGAGTCAGCGTCAGTGGTTGCAGAGTCAAGTTACTGTTCCAGAAGTGTCACTGGTGTAGCAGGAACAGATGTGTTAAAGTTGAGTTTCTGGCAACATCCTAAATATAGCGTGTTGTGCTCCATGAGCGTAGAAATGGTGGTAGTTTTTTCTAGTGCCCTGTAGGCAGTAGCAGTTTTCATCATCAGGCCAGTTCATGGTATTGCTTTGGACAGTATTCCCGAAAGCTCAGCCTCAAGCCTGCCTGATTCTTAAGCCCTCACAGTAATTCCTTGAGTTAGACCAATAAACTGTTAATAAATGCCTTTTCTGCCTAATTAGCCAGTCAGCTTTTGTTACTGTTAACTAAGAACAGTAAAAGTTGTTGCCAAGAAGCGAGATACTTGAGATTACACAACATAAAATATGAAATGAAAGCAGGGGTTGGGGGGAGTGTTGTTAACATGGACCTCACATCACAGGCCTTGAGCTGGTGGCCCTTGTTATGTAGTGATGAACATACCACTTCCTGTTTCTTAGGAGTACAGCTACAGCAATAAGCGGTATAATCAGAATGTCAGTATGTGCTCGTTATTTCTTTCTACTTTCAGCAAAATATTGAAAAAGAGGATTAATGCAGATTAAGCTAGTCAGTCTGTGAAGCAAAGATGGAAAGAAGTACAGCTTTACTAAGGGACATTTCTCACCACATCCTAAACTCTAAGCCCTTATAATTTAGAGCCTTGCAGGCCTGAAAAAATGCCAGCTGCTACAAAATTAAAGCCAGTACAAGCAAGGGACCTCTTAGCTCTAATATGAAATAAGATCAGTATCCCAAATCTTTCTCATTTGCTGGACAAAGATCAGATATAGGGTGCATTTATTCACCTGAGCCTGTAAATTTTCACTGTGTTAAGACATGTCCATTAAACGACGGGGTAGGGAGGTTTGGGACAACACAGAGACCATTGCCAAAGGATGAAAATATTCATGCTTAGTAATTGCCAGGATGTTTGCCTGTGGCTACTTGTACATGGAAATGACTGGGAGAAAATAGATGTGTAGCTTATAAAGTTTTTGAATAAATTGTATCGTCAGAAACCCCAAGCATAGCTAGGTCTCTTCAGCTCTTAAAGACTATCCTGATCCCTTAACTCATATCAACAGGACGTAAACTATGAAAACTTCCGAGTGTCAAAGAAGAGCATTTTCCCTAATATCCCCACATCTGGATCCCCTAGAGGACAGACCAGGAGCCTTGAAGGACAGTGGATAATAGAAGGTCTTTGGGTCTCCCAGAAAACAGGATGAGCTATTGCCAGTTTGGCTGACCAGAGTTTATTGCTTTGCCGCAGGCAAGGAGCCCTTGCTCTCCCTGTGCAGAAGGATTTAGGATTTGCTGTGGCGCAGTAACTGCCATGTGTTTTCCATTCCAGGTTCTCACTGCTGTATCCTGTTTGTTCTTTCCTATGGTCCAGTAGGCAGCTACGGTGTGAACCACAGCGGGACCTGATGGAAAGGCCGTAGCACCTGGATGAGACCTTAGGGGTCAGGTAGCAATCAGATGTAGCTTTCTGCGTATGGCAAGAAGGGTGTCTATTCATGTTGTGCAGCCAAAAGGGCGGTAGGCTTGTTGCCTCTCCAGTGTCTATTCTTTCTTACTAACTGAAAAACTGTGTTCAGAGTAGAGTGTGACAGGCAGTGGGGGTGGGGGGGATGATTTTTCAGACCATGTAACACCTTTCTGGCCAGTGCAAGCAGCTGTCTGCTGAATGTTGCTTCCAATAAAGCTATTGTTTTTCAGTTAAAAAGGCATAGGCCAAGCCCGCACTCCGCTTTTTGCCCTTTCCCCTCTTCCTGCCTGGAATGCAGAGGTGATGTGGCAGCAGCATTGAAGGCAGACACCACACACGAAGAAAAGGAAGAGAGCCTGGGTCCTTGGAGGCGGTAGTAAGGACCTGCCTTAGCCTAGGGTCGCCTTAATCTGTATTTCCTGATCAGTGAGAAAATTAAATCTCTTACTTACTTAAACCATTTTTTGTTGGGCTTTTGATTAATCTGTCTTTTCCACTAGCTTGTGAACTATTTGAAGTTGAGGAGGCTTTTTTTTTTTTTTTTTAATTGAGGTATAGACTTCCCTGGTGGCTCGGATGGTAAAGTGTCTGCCTACAGTGCGGAAGACCTGGGTTCGATCCCTGGGTCAGGAAGATCCTCTGGAGAAGGCAGTGGCACCCCACTCCAGTACTCTTGTCTGGAAAATCGTATGGACAGAGGAGCCTGGTGGGCTATAGTCCATGGGGTCACTAAGAGTCGGACACAACTGAGCGACTCCACTTTCTTTAACATGTAACATTATATTAGTGTCAGGCATACAACATAATGTTTCTATATTTATATATATTTTGAAATGATCACCACAATAAATTGAGTTAATCTGTCCCCATACATACTAACAAAATTTTTTTTCTCATGGTGAGGACTTTTAAGACTCTCTTGAGCAACTTTCAGTATGCAATACAATGTTACTAACTGTAGTCACTGTGCTGTACTGAGGTGACTATTATATATTCATCTGTGTATTTTCCTTTCTTGATGTAATGCCCAGGAAAAAATAAGCACCTATATGTTTGATAAGTGAAACAGTTTACTGTTGTTGTTAATAAGTTAAAACCTAAAGTGTAATATGCTCTCTGATGAAACCTGCAAAGATTTGGAAGCAGCAAGGGGCTTCCCTGATGGCTCAGAGGTTAAAGCATCTGCCTGCAATGCAGGAGACCTGGGCTCGATCCCTGGGTCGGGAAGATCCCCTGGAGAAGGAAATGGCAACCCAGTCCAGTATTCTTGCCTGGAGAATCCCATGGACAGAGGAGCCTCATGGGCAGCGGAGCCTGGTGGGCTATAGTCCACGGGGTCACAAAGAGTCGGACACGACTGAGCAACCTCACTTTCAAGTGAGATATAAAAAATGGTTAAATAACACTTATTTAACGGGTTCTCATTTCAGTAAGCCAGATTTACCATGTGGCTCATAAGAGTATTTTCTTTAGTCAGATCACTTCTCTTTTTTGTAAGAATTTCAGTTTTCCTTTTGAATTGAATTCATTATGAGTTTTTTTAATGATTCAACTTTATAGAAAAGTTATAAGAAAAGTTGAAGAATATGTCAATTTCCTTTATCCAGATTCTACAAATTCTAACAGTTTACCATATTTGCTTTATCATCTCTCCCTCATTTTTTTCCTGAAGTTTCTGAAGGTAAATTGCAGATATAATGTGTTTTTTTTTTCCCCAAAATGAGGATTTTTCAGATCATAACAGCCTGCTTGAGTTTAAAGCTAGAGAAATACTTCAGTGTTTATTTCTTTAAAATACTTCTTTGTGTATTTCCTAAATTTGCAAAGACATTCTCTTACATAACAACAGTATAATTATCAAGGTCAGTATATTAATGTTGATTCAGTTCTTTTATTCAAATTTTTCTGTTTGTCCTAACAGTGTCCTTTATAGCAGAAGAAAAAAAAAATGGATTGGATAGATCTCTGGTCTAAGATCCAGTTGAGGATCACACAAATGGCATTTAATCATCATGTTTTTTAGTCTTCCTTTAATCTGGAGCAGTTCCTTGGTCTTTTTTTGTCTTTCATGACCTTGTTGTTTTTGAAGAATGTAAGCAAGTTACTTCATAGAATTTGGTGTGAGCAGCTTTGATTGTAACAGTTCACTTGATTCCACTTAATTCACTTCTTCTCCTAAAAGTTTTATATCTTACTTCAGCAGGATGTCTTACCTAGGGCTCAGCATTTGTTGTCAGCATCATCGTTGTTGTTGAACAGTGTTTCCCAGTCGGGCCCTACTGTCATTTTAAACAGAGTTCTTCACTCCACAGCTTGTCCTGCACATATCTCGCTCCTCCCCGCTAAATTCCAGGAGCACTCTTCAGTTACTATGACCACCCAGAACACCTCCAGTTGAGAGCCACGGTTCTGTCAAATTTGCAATTGCGTGTGGGATCTTAGTTCCACCAGGCAGGGAAGTGAAAGTGAAAGTGCAGAGTCCTAACCCCTGGACTGACAAGGAATTCTCTGGAATCTTTAAATTAGAAAAGTCGTCTTGCTTTTTATAGAGTTGGTACTATAAACTAATTTTCTAGTTGATAGTTTTAATTATCATTAACCTGAAATCTGCTACTGACAAGGTGTTTTGTTGTTATTTAATTATATTTAATAATGATAAAGTGTTAAGTTGGTCGTGTATGTTTTTGTATAACCTGAAATGAGAATCCTATTAAACTATCCATTTAATATAAAGAACACCACCTTAGAAGGTAACTGAAATAAAATATCACTGGGAAGACTTATCTTAAAACTAGATATTTTACTGTTATAAATTTTAGAGTTTATTTGAATTTAATTTTAATGATATTAAATGCTCTCTTTGTTTTTCTTTCAGAATTGGTCCCTAGGAAAGACCTTCTTATAGAAAATGTGCCATATTGTGATGCACCAACTCAGAAGCAATGACTTTTACTAAAAAAAATAAAATGAAGTCTTTGTCATTTTTAAATTTTAAAATACACAACTCTAACCAAACTCCTTGAAATGCAGATATTTTTCTCTAAAATGGCATATTTAAAATGAGTGAATTATAGTTTCATAACTAGCTTTCATGTTGAAAGGACATTGCTGAAAACTGTGGAACATAGTTAAGTATTTCTAAAGAACATTAGGTAAGAAGACATTTCATTTTCATTGAAAATCAAACTGCGTAAAGTAAAATATATGGCTAGGGAGTTATATTCACTTCTCTTTGACCTTGATGAGTATTTTGGTTTTATCATAGCTATTTGAGAATGAAGTGTTTTGGCAGCTTGGTGGCTTTTTTCCCACGTGAACGGAAACTATTAGATTAAAATTACTAGATTAAATGAATGTTTAGTCTCCCAGAAGATTAAATGAGTCTAAAAGTCACAGTTGTGCCAACACTCCATAGAAGGTGGCCTTTGTTTCCTAAAAGACTGAAACTATTTCAGTAGCTAAGAAATAACAATACAGTTTCATTTTAGAGACAGAGTATATCTCCGTGTTCCTAAAAGAAAACTTTGAATCAGTCTTCTGAAGATAGATGAATAAAATGTCAAAATCATGTATGATAAAAGGAATAAAGAAATCCTAATTTCTTAAGGAAATAGTGGCCCTTGCTCAAACTACATAATATAGGCTTAGTAGAGTTAGCTGCACTTAGACCACAGCTAGACCTTATTGTGAAAATATGATATGTGGTGCTTCCTCTCCATTATAATCAGTAAGATCTAAATGGCTTTTTTTCTTCAACGTGTTTCTTTCCTGACAAGACTGACGGTATCACAAAACAGCTTGGCATTCTACCATCTAATGGTAGGAACTACAGAATTGTATTTAATATTCTTCTTTCTCTTTTATCTGTACATCTTTACCATTCTGTTTGCTCAGTGAACAGTGTGTTCTCTTCATTCACTGGTCAGTTCTCCCGTTTGATGACACAGGGTTTTTAATTTTTACAAGATTCTCAATGCAAAATGCTTTGTTTGTTGGCAAAAACATTGGTGTAGTCATACTGAATATAAATGTCATATTTTAAAAATTATTTAATTTTAGTAAGTAAATTGTTGAAATTATTTTGACATAGTATACTTAACAGTAAACCAGAGACTACCCTTTATGTTACCTAATAATTTGAAGATTAGTTAGTATACGAAATGAATTATATAGAAGATTCATTACATAATTTTTATCTTATACATATTTCTTATTGTGTGTATGGAAATTAAACCTACATAAAAGTTGCTTCACATTTTAAATTTGCCTTTTTAAGAAGATGCTGAAAGTCTTCTTATACAATCACTGAATTCTCTGACTTACTATTATTATTACCATTATTATGTCTCTAAATGTCTGTATTTTATATATTGAGGAAAGTTGAAGTTTGATATATATTTTAATTGTTTCAGTATTATTTAACATTTTTAGAAGTTTCTATCTAGGTTTTTTGTTTAATCTGAATTCCCTTGTTCTGTTCTTCACTCATGTTAATTTAAATATCTCATCAAAAAGTAGTTCTTTATTTTTGCAATGTAGTTTGCATTAGGAACAATAGAGATTAATAATTAACATGTAAAATAAAGTATAGTCATTTAAATGTTTATTAAAGCTAGTAGCTTAGACATTTTAATACATATACTATATGTGTATAATATATTCATCATATATATGTATATACATTACATATGTGTGTATGTGTGTATATACATGTGTGTATGCATTATGTCTCTGTGCCTTAAGACTCTGCCATAAATTTCATTTGTAATATACCAAGATATCAACAATAGGTTTCACTGTCATGAAATTTTTAGATTTGGCAGCCCATCCTTAAATAGCATGTATTTATATTTCAAATGAATTTTAACATTATTTAATAGTTTTATTAGATCAGTTAAAACAATTTATGAGATTTTGGCCTGTTGTGAAACAAAGATTTTCAGTACTCTAGAGAGTAAATTTTGAGAATGATAAATATCTTAGTGCCTCACTTCTCAGGTACGATGTCAAATTTAATTAAATCTCTTTTAGTTAGTTAAAAAAAAACTTCCTATGTTTCCAAAGGGAATTACCCACATCTAACATTTCACTTTGACTGTTGAAACCTATTGAAAGAAGATGATACAAACTCTAATTGCAGATATCTAAGCTCAGAGGCCCAGCAGGACTTTGTAAAACAATCATTTGGCAGAAGTTAGAAAGGGTGTATGGCAGGAGAATCAGATTTGGCAGGCATGTGTGAGGAAGAATCCTTCACTAAAGATTTGAAGCTAAGGGAAATACGAGAGAGAGCTTGCATAACATTTGGTTCAGAACATTGAAATAAAGACTTGAGTCTAATTGTGTTTAACTTGGTCCTCATTTTGCCTGCAGTTGCATATTTTAACATTAGTACAATGTCCAAAAAAATGCAAAGTAATAAGAATAGGTAGAATAACAATCATTTCCCTGTAAGCACAAAGCCATAGGTCAACAAAGAAATGAAAATTCTAATCTTAAGCAGAATTTTCTAAAGTGAAAGTAGATAAATACAAAATTAATCTAACTTTACTATATATCAGGAGTAACCTATGAGAAGTGAAATGGAAAAAAGATCCTGTTTATAATAGTAAACAAAACTATAAAATAAGAAGCAACTTAAAATATATATATAGAACTAAAAAATGAAAGACAAACTCTGTATTCCTAGATGGGATAATTTATAGTTGGTGGATATCATTTCCATACTTATTTTATACTTTTATTAAATGTGTGTGTATTCAGAACAATATATAGTTTTGTTCTGTGGCTTTAAAATGCAAATGAATAGTGTTATGCCTCATATATTCTGCAGCTTACTTTCTATCACACATTAAGTTTTGAGATTTATCTATATTGTTGAATAAGTGTCTAGGTATTTCAGTTTTATGTCTTATTCCATTGTAACAATAAGCTAATTTATTTATCCATGTCTCTTGATAAGCAATAGCATTGTTTCATTTTTTTTTTTTTATATTGCAAACAAATTTGCTGAAGATGCTGGCACATGGATTCTTGCACCAATGTAAAAGTTCATCTGAATATATACCAAGAAGCAGAACTGTTAGGCATACTGTATGTACATATTTTAGTCTTCTAGGAATTTAGTAACTTTACCAATTGATATTCCAATAGCGTGTGTAAGATTCCTTTTCTCCATATCCCCACTGTTGTTATGTATGACTTTTCTCACTTTTGTCAAACTGATAAATATGAAATGGTATCACATTGTTTTAATTTGCATTTCTGGATTACTGATGAGGTGGATCATCCTGTCATGTTTATGGTCATTACAGTTTTCCATTATGAAT
The DNA here is from genome assembly GCF_014754425.2 of Oryx dammah. Lineage (NCBI taxonomy): Eukaryota > Metazoa > Chordata > Mammalia > Artiodactyla > Bovidae > Oryx > Oryx dammah. The sequence goes on from NW_024070189.1 coordinate 86,402,913, forward strand.
GTGTACTCGTACCCTTTGTTCACCTTGCTCTGTTGGGCTACCTGACTTTTCTTACTGCTTCCTTATATACTCTTGCTATTAATCCTGTGTTGGTTATCTGTGATGCACCTGCCTTTTTCCAGTATGTAATTTGTCTTTGAATTCTATGATAAGCCTGTAGTTTGGGGCTTTATTTTTAGTGTATTCCTTTAAAAAATATTTTCCTTTATTAATTTTGCATTTATAGCTTTTTAAGAAATTATTTTCTACTCCAAAGTCATAAAAATGTTCTAGTATACATTTTCCTCTGAATACTGATGTTTTGCTTTTTATGTTTGGGCCTTTCTTCCATCTAGAATTTATTTTTGTTTGTGATATGACCAGGAGATATATATATATTTTTTTTTTTAAATAAGGTGACAGTTTGCTTCACCATCATTTATTGAATAGCCCCCTTTTTTTTTCTGGTACCATGTAAAACTACTTTGATCATATCCCAAGTTACTATTGAACTCAGTCTAACCCTCTTAACTATTCAGGGACTTTGCTCCTACAATTCTCCTCTGTCCTTTGCCAAATATTTTTTCCCCTCTGTCCACTGGATTGTTCTCAACAGCATTCAACATTATGAAATATTTCCCATCTTAAAAAATTTTTTCTTGAACCCCACCCTCAAGCTTCAGTACCACTATTCTGCTCTTCCTGGTCCTAAGAAGTTTCTATATTTACTGTCTCTTCTCCATACCCATTCTCTCTTATACAGACCTCAGTCAGAATTTAATCCCAACCACTCCACTAAAACTCTTCTTGTCCCAGTTACTGTTGACCTCTGCTTGGAAAGTCTGAAGGTCAGTTCTCAATTCTTGTTTTATTCATTCTGTCATCAGCAACTGGCATCAATTGATCATTCTCTTTCTCTCGAACAAAGACCTAGACACATGTTTATTGTAGACTTTCCACAAATAGGATACAGCCATGAACCAAAGCAAAAAAAAATGCCTACGTTGTCATCTGTTTATAATTTTAGATACACTCTCAGCCCTTCTTGATGTTGCTCTTAGCCTTCTCTGGGAAGAATCACCTGTATGAACTGCCTGAAATGGCTCCTGTACCCTCTGACCTATGGTTGGTTCAGCCAATGGGGGACCTTGACCAGAGATCAGAAGGAGGGAAGAGAGCAACGGCAGGTATTTATTTTCCTGGCTCTGTCCCTGAGAGATTGCCTCACGGAGTGTCCCTCAAAGTTTCTCTCAGGGCGACCTCTGTGCAGTTCTTTCCTTCCTGCTTGGATAAAAACTTCCCTCTCATCTTCAGATCTGGGGGAGCAATATCTTATCTGCTACTATCCATGTGAGTTCCTTTACACATACAGTTTTGTAAACAGTCCCTTTATAAATAAATCTTCCACAAACATGTAAAAGTACATCATTATTTGCTTTTGAGACTGTCACTAATGCACTTCCCTGGGAGAACTTAACTTTCTGTAGGTGAGAGACATATAATAAACACAATTTTAAAATAAATTAGAAGGTGATAAGTAATATGGAGACAGATAAGGCAGAAAAGGGAGAGAGGAAAGCTAGAAGAACAGTGTTGCAATTTTAAGTCCTGAGATCAGGGAAGGTCCAACCAAGGAAGTGATAGTTGAACCAAGATGAAGGATCTGAGAATCGAGCCCTGCAGATTTCTAAGGGATGAGCTTTCCAAGCAGAGGAAACTGCTAATAAAATGTTCCTGAGACAGGTTCTCGTCTGGAGTCAGGAGCAAAATGATTGTAAGTGGAGAGCAGCAGGAGGCAGTCATAGAGATGACGCGGTAGAGGAGCGCGGATGCCAGATTATAGAGGCCGTTTGTAAGGACTGGTTTTTGCTCTGAATAAAATGCAGAGCCATTAGATGTTTTGGGGAAGAGGAGCAATATGATCTGATTTTAAGTTTTAAAAACATCATTCTGGCTATTGTGCTGAGAATAGATCATGGTGGCAAAGATGAATGCAGGAATTCCAACTAAAAGTTTCTCACATATTATTCTGGGTAAGAGATGATAGTGGCTTATACCAGAGTGGCAGTAGTCATGGTGGTGAGAAGTGGCAGAATTCTGGGTATATTTTAATAGAGCTCCTAGATTTACTGATGGATTGAAATGAGGCGAAAGAAAGGAGTCAGGCCTGAATCCCAAGGGTTTTGGCCTGAGCAGGTGAAAGGTTATTGTTGCCATCAATTGTAATGTTGAAAAAAAACAGGATTTGTGAAAAAAAAGATGAGGTGTTTCATTTTGGGCATGTATTAACTGGGTCAGGAAGATCTGGAGTAAGAAATGGCAACCCACTCCAGTATTCTTGCCTGGAAAAATCCATGGACAGAGGAGCCTGGCAGGCCACAGTCCATGGGATTGCAGTGTCGGACACTACTGAGCACGTACATACCATTATTCATTGAAATATCTGAAAGATGATCCAAGTGTAGATGTTAATAAGACATTGGGTTAAGATCTGTAGTTCAGAAGTGGTCTGGGCTGGAGATACAAATTTGGGAGCCATTAATATAAAAATATTTGCAATCATGATATTGGATATAATCACCAAGAAATTGATTTTATATATATAGAAGAAATGGGGAAGGAAACGGCTACTCACTCGAGTATTCTTGCCTGGGAAATCTTACAGACAGAGGAGCCTGGCAGGCTATAGTCCATGGGGTTGCAAAGAGTCAGACATGACTGAGCAACTGAGAACGCATGCATAGGAGAAGAAAAGTCAATGATTGAGTCTTTTGGGGCACTCTGATGTTAAAAGTTAAAAGCATAAGAAATAACAAGCATAAGAGACAAAGAAGTTTCCAATAACGTAGGATGAAAACAAAGAGAATGTAGAGCAAAAATTATCGAACTGTGGCTCACGGGCCAAATCTGACCCACTGTCTTTTTTTGTAAATAAACTTTTATTGGAATACTACCAAACCTAACTCATTTACATCTTCTCTTTGGCTGTTTTCATACTACAGTGGTATAGTTGAGTCATTTCAACAGAAACTGTATGATCCACAAAGCCCAAAATTGCTATCTGGCTCCCTTACAGAAAAAGTTTGTTGGCCTCTGGTGTATAGAATCTTGGAAGTCAAGTCAAAACAGTGTTTCATTGAGAGGGAGTGACTGCATTGTGATCATGATTAAAATTCCATTAGAAAAACCAACATGGAGCTGACTTTAGTGACTTCAGCAAGATAGTATCAGTGAAATAATTGGAGAAACATACTCTTGTTGATTATTCCCACGTCTCTAAATTTATTGTAGTCACAGTTAAAATTGCAGTAGCTTTTTTGTCGGGAACTGGTAAAATTTGCTCAACTTTATGAGGAATAATAAAGGTTCTTAATCAGCTAAATCAGCTATGACAAAAGAGTAAAATTGGGTATCTATATGCAAGAAAATGGAGCTCTGGTCCGTGCTTGGCACCATATACAAAATAATCTCAAAATCAATCACAGATCTAAATATGAAACCTCAAACTGTAAAACTTACTGAATTAACAGGAGGAAATCTTTGTGACTTTCTTTAGGCCAAGATTTCTGAGCTATGACACCGAAAGCACAATACATAAAAGAAAAATGAATGGAATTTTGTCAAAATTAAAAAAAAACTTTACGCTGTAAAAGATAGCTGTTAAAAGAATGAGAGGAAAAGCCACAGACTGGGAGAAAATATTTATAAATCATAAACTAATAATAAACTTTTATCCAGAAAATATAAAGAACTTTTAATCATAAGATTAAAAAATTTAGATAAATATTTAAGTAGATACTTCATCAGAAAATATATAAATGGAAAGCACATAAAAAGATCTCAACATCATTTGTCATTACAAATTAAAATCAATGAGATACTACTACATACTTAGAAGAGCTAAAATTAGAATGACTGAACATATCAAGTCTTTGCAAAGATGTAAAAGAACTGAAATCTTATTACTGGGAGAAATATAAAGTGGCAGAACAACTTTGGAAAGATATTCAGCCATTTCTTACAAAGTTAAATGTTCACTTCCTTTATAAGTGAAACCTCTCACTCCTAGATACTTACCTAAGAGAAGTGAAAGCATGAAGATTTACATGTTTATATTACACCACAAAGGAAACCATCAACTAAATAAAAAGGCAACTTCCAGAATGAGGAAAATGTTTACAAATAATATATTGATAAGAGGTTATAATACAAAGAACTCATACAACTGAATAGCAAAAAAAAGTAATTTTAAAATGGGCACTGAATCTGAATGGATGTTTTTCTCCGAAGAAGACATTCAGATGGACAACAGGTACATGAAAAGATGGTTTTGGGGGTTTTTTTAGTGTTGTTTTTTTTTTTTTGCCGAGCTATGTGGCTTGAGGGATCTTAATTCCTCAACCAGGATTGAGCCTAGGCTCTCAGCAGTGAAAGTATGGACTCCTAACCACTGGACCATGAAGGAATTTCTGAAAAGATATCCCATATCACTAATCATCAGGGTAATGCAAATCAAAACCACAGTGAACTATCATCTCACACCTGTTAGAATAGCTGTTAACAAAAAGATAAGAAATAGCAAGTGTTGGCAAAGGGAGCTCTTGTGCACTGTTAGTGGGAACATAACTTGCTCCAGCCACTACGGAAAACAGTATGGAGGATTCTCAAAAAATTAGTACAACTGTATGACCCAACTACTACATTTCTGGGTATTTATCTGAAGAACATAGAAACACTAATTTGAAAAGATACATGCACCCCTGTGTTTATTGTACCATTATTTATAATAGTCAAGATATTGAAACAGCATATGTGTGTATCAGTAGGTGAATGGATAAAGATGTGACTTACATATACAAAAGAATGAAATCCTGTTGCAACAACATGGATGGACATTCCTTGAAGGTATTATGTTAAGTAAGTTGGAGAAAGACAAAACACTTATGATTTCACTAGTATGTGGAATCTTAAAAAGTAAAACAAAAATGAACTCCTAGATACAGAGATTAAATTAGTGGTTACCAGAGAGAAAGGGGGCCAACTTATGGTGATGAATGGTAACTAAATTTGTGATGGTGCTCACTTTGTAGTTTATACAGATGTTGAAGTATAATGCTATACTCTTGAAGTGTATATACCTTTTTAAAAATAGGCCTACACCATATGATACAGCAATTCTGTTTCTGGATGTTTATCTGAAGGAAGTGAAAATGCTAACTGGAAAAAAATATACTCACCCCCATGTTTGTTGCAGCGTTATTTATTATAGCCAAGACATTAAAGCAACTTAAGTGTCTTTTAATGAATGACTGGATGAAGAAAATGTAAATATGTGTATATATGTACGTGTGTGTGCATATAGACAATGGAATATGATTCAGCCATTAGAAAGAAATCTTGCCATTTATGACAACTTGGGTGGACCCTGTCTGCTGAGTCAAATGGAGAAAGACGGATATCAGATGTGCTTACTTATATGTGAAATCTAAGAAGAAGACAAAAAACTCAAACTCATAGTAATGGGTTCTTGGTTTGAGGAGTGGGAGAAATGGTTGAAGAGAATCAAAAGATACAAACTTACAGTTATAAAATAAACCATGGGTTTGTAATGTACAGCATGGTGAATGATATCGTATATTTGAAAGTTGCTAAGGGTATGTCTTAAAAGTTTTCATCACAAGAAAAAAAGATCTGCAGCTATGCATGGCCTTAATGTGGTGATCATTTGACAATATGTATAAACATTGAATCATATCATGTGCCTAATATTAGTATAATATTGAATGTCAATTATATCTCAATTTTTTTAAAAAAGACTTACTTATAGCAACTTTATTTGTAATGGCCCCAAACTGGAAACAATACAAATATCCATCAGCAGATGAAGAAAGAAACAAATTAGTATATCTGTACACTGGAATACTTCTCACAAATAAAAACAAATGAACTATTGCTCAGTTCAGTTCAGTCACTCAGGCGTATCCAACTCTTTGCCACCCCATGAACTGTAGCACGCCAGGCCTCCCTGTCCATCACCAACTCCCGGAGTCCACCCAAACCCATGTCCATTGAGTCGGTGATGCCATCTAACCATCTCATCCTCTGTCATCCACTTCTCCTCCTGCCCTCAATCTTTCCCAGCATCAAGGTCTTTTCCAGTGAGTCAGCTCTTAGCATCAGGTGGCCAAAGTATTGGAGTTTCAGCATCAACATCAGTCCTTCCAATGAACACCCAGGACTGATCTCCTTTAGGATGGACTGGTTGGATCTCCTTGCAGTCCAAGGGACTCTCAAGAGTCTTCTCCAACACCACAGTTCAAAAGCATCAATTCTTCTGCACTCAGCTTTCTTCATAGTCCAACTCTCACATCCATACATGACCACTGGAAAAACCATAACCTTGACTAGATGGACCTTTGTTGGCAAAGTAATGTCTCTGCTTTTGAATATGCTGTCTAGATTGGTCATAACTTCCCTTCTAAGTAGTAAGCTTCTTTTAATTTCATGGCTGCAATCACCATCTGCAGTGATTTTGGAACTATTGCTACAAACAAGAAAATAGATGAATCTCAAAATACCCTGAGTGAAAGAAACCAGACAAAAACAAGTACATATTTTATGATTCCATTTATGTAAAGTTCTAGAAAACGAGAATTAATTCAGAATCACTGAAAGCAGATCAGTAGTTGCCAGAGAAAGAGCAGGGAGATGGGTGGAGGGAGGGATTGAAAAGGGGAAATTTCTAAGGGTGATGGATATTTTTATTATTTTGATTGTGGTGATGGTTTCATGGGTGTATGTACATTTTAAATATGTATAGTTAGCTATTTCAATCATAATAAAGCTGTTTAAAAAGTACTGCAAAGGTGTAATGATTTTTTTTTAAGTGTAGCATTGGTGAAAGAACTAAAGAATGGTTAAGCAGTTGACCAGAAAAGAGACCTCAGAGGTAAAGTTATATACTCTCTTTCTGTACTAATATATACGTTTCATATTCTATACATGGTTAATAGTTCTTTCAGTGAATCTCTGTGTGAAAACATCTATTTTCACCCTTTCTCTTGAATAATAGTTTCACTAAGTACAGAATTCTATGGCACCATTATTTCCCTTAGCACGTCACAGATACTGTGGCATTGTCTTTTAACCTCTTATTTTACTGCTGAGAAGTCTATTGGCAATCTAATTGCAGTTCGTTTTGGCTAATTTGCCCTTTTTTAATGATTGCTTTAAAGATTTTTGCCTTGTCTTTGGTAGTTTAGGCAGCGGTTTTCTTTTCATTTATCCTGCTCAACACTTGGTGTACTTCATCTTTCTGAAGATTGATATGTATCAATTATGCAAATTTCTTGCCATAATATATTCAAATGCTGCCTCACAAGCACCCTCTTTCCTCTTACTGGAGCTCCTGTGAGGCCTCTCATGCTGTGCCTCCCTCTCGTCACTTGCCTTATTTTCACTGATTTTCTCTCTGTTCTGGTTCACTACCGCTTTCTTCGTGGCTCAGAGGTTAAAGAATCTGCCTGGAATGCAGGAGACCTGGGTTCGATCCCTGGGTTGGGAAGATCCCCTGGAGAAGGAAATGGCAACCCACTCCAGTACTCTTGCCTGGAGAATCCCATGGACGGAGGAGCCTGGTAGGCTATAGTCCATGGGGTTGCAAAGAGTCGGACATGACTGAGCGACTTCACTTTCACTTTCACCGCTTTCTTCAGCTGCAGCTGTCTTATCTGGTGTTTGTCCACCCCATGTATTTCTCTTTTAATTTCAGTATCTTTATTTTTCGTTTCTAGGCACTGTGTATGCTTTTTATATCAAATGCATTGTTTCTTTTTCACAGTAATATGTTCCTTATATCTTTTACATCTTTCATCACTAAAAGATAATTTTGTACTCTTTCAGAACATGCTGTTTTGTCAAGTATTTAGGTTGTCAGTTCTCCTCTTTGTTCATGACACAGTCTTTCCTCATGTGCTTTATAGTTTTTGATCGTATGTCTATCTTGAAGAGCAGTTCCTAATTCACTGAGGATCCTATATGGAGCTGTGGGCTGTGATATAGGTGCTAGAGATTCAAAGAGAAGATAGTTTACCAGGAAAGACTCTCAGAAGGTAGGCAATTATAGTGTAATTAATGCTACACAGGAAATAAATAAAATTTTAAGAATATAAATGTATTAGTGGTTTGCAAAATATACAAGATAGTACGCTTTTAATCTCTTAAAGAAGTAAACAAGAAAACTCATACCTAACACCATTTAAAATATATAAATTGGAATGAAAAAAATAGATTTTGTGAGGCAGGCAGAAGTTTGGGGGAACCTTAAGCTTTCTGCCACAAACGTCTTTTGTACCTTTTTCTCCCCCCTTGTATCTTTTACTCTGGCAACAGAGTGAAAAGCGTACTGTTTTCGGTAACATTTCCAGAGAAACAGATGTCGAGACAGATATGCATGCAGGAGGTTTAAATTAAGAGAGTACAGTCAGGAATAACCTCTGTGAGAGAGTGAGAGTAGCAAGCAAGATTGGGCAGAGGGAGTTGTTGAATTCTTCAATGCGGCTACACTGGAGGCCTGGAACTGAAGTGGCTGTCAGACTTGTTCTGAACTAAGGACTGGGCTATTATTCCTTAGTATCAATAGTCATTGAAGGTGGGGCAACGCCAGGGAAAAGAAAAAATCTTAGTAAGGCAGTTTCTTTCAATGGGACAACTCCTAGAAAGAACAGTAGCTGTTAACAGCCCCAGAACTAGGAAAAGAATGCCTCCTTCTGAAGGGGACATCTGGGCCATGCACAGAATCCACTATACCAAATAAGGCTTTTCCATAATTAGCTCAAACTGCTTGAGCAAGAGAGGCAAAATTCTAAAGCTGGGTGTTTCTCTTCTGAGAAATAAGTATCCCAGGGATAGTTTAGTACCTATTCAGACCAAAAGAAGATGGCACGCCCATTAAAAAAAAAAAAAAAAAAAAAGCTAATTATGAGTTGAGATTCAAAGTGAGATAATGTATGGGGTCATTATTCATTTAATAAATTATCTAACATCATCTGGAGATAAGCCTACCATAGAGTGAACAGGAAACTAAGTTCTGATAATAGCTCTTTCAGTGAAAATTGGGTCTTTGAATAAATCATTTATCATCCCTAGATTTCTGTTTTTTTGAGGAATCTCTATACTGTTTTTCATGGCTGCTGTATCAATTTACACCCTACTAAAAGTTTTTAAGGGTTCCCTTATCTCCACATCCATGCCCACATTTATTTGTCATCTTCTTGATGCTAGCCATTCTGACAAGTGTGAAGTGGTATCTCAATTGATGATTAATTATGTCAAGCATTTCTTCATGTGCCTGTTGGCCATTTGTCTGTCTTGTGTGGAAAAAAAAAAAATCTCTTCTGAACTTCTGCCCATTTTTATTTCATTTGGTTTTGTGATGTTGAGCTCTTTGAGCTGTTTCTGCATTTTGGATATTTGGGTATTGGTCATATCATTTGCAAATATTCTTTCCCATTCAGTAGATTGTCTTTTCATTTTGTCGATGGTTTCCTTTGCTGTGCAAAAACTTTTACATTTTATTATGTCCTATTGGTTTGTTTTCACTTTTATTTCTTTTACTTTAGGAGACACGCAAAAAAAAAAATATTGCTACAATTTATGTCAGTGTTCCACCTATCTTTTCTCTAGGAGTTTTATGGGTCTTGATCTTATATATAGGTATTTAATCCATTTTGAGTTTATTTTTGTATATGGCGTAAGAAAATGTCCTAATTTCATTATGCTACATATTTTCCCAGAACTTCTTATTAAAGAGCCTGTCTTTTCTTCATTGTATATTCTCATCTTTGCTGTAGATGAACTGATCATAAATGTGTGGATTTATTTATTGATTTCTATCCCGTTCCACTGGTCTGAATTTCTGTTTTTGTGCCGGTACCATTCTGTTTTGATTACTGTAGTTTTGTAGTCACTCAATGGCTTATAATTTTCTCTTTGTGATATATTTGTCTGATTTTGGTATGAAGGTGATGCTGGCCTCGTAGAATGAGTTTGGAAGTGTTCTTTCCTCTGCAGTTTTTTGAAATAGCTTGAGAAAGATAGTTGTTAACACTAAATGGTAGTGAAGCCAGACCTGTAAAGCCTTAACCTGTGAAGCCTTCTGGTCCTGGACTTCTGTTTGTTGGGAGTTTTTCAATTACTGATTGAATTTCACTATTGGTAATTGGTCTGTTCAGATTTTCTGTTTCTTCTTGGTTCAATCTTACAAGATTGTACATTTCTAGGAATTTGTCCATTTCTCCTAGGTTGTCCATTTTATTGGTATATAGTTGTTCTTACTAATGTTTCATGATCCTTTGTATTTCTGTGGCACCAGTTGTAACTTTTCTTTTTTCATTTCTGATTCTATTGATTTGGGCCCTCTTTTTTTCTTGATGAATCAGACTAAAGGTTTATCAATTTTGTTTATCTTTTCAAAGAGTCAGCTTTTAATTTCATTCATCTTTTATATGTTTTTTTTTTTGTCTCTATTTCATTTGTTTATGCTCTGATCTTTATTATTTCTTTCCTTCTCTAACTTTGGATTTTGTTTCCTGTTCTTCTAGTTTCTGCAGATAGAATGATAGTTTGTTTATTTGAATTTTTCCTTGTTTCCTGAGATGGGCTTGTGTCACTATGATAAACTTCCCTCTTAATAACTGCACACAACATAAACGAGCAGAAATCCACGAAACACTAAAAGGCCCATGGAGTTTTGAGGCTACTACTGGCTCACTGGTGGGCAGACCCAGGCCCCTGGATCTCTGGCTTCAGGGTCCCAGGGGTCCTGGAGCTGCTGTTGGTCCACTGGCGGGCTGGGCAAGTTCCTGACACAGCTGGCTGCAGAGTCCGAGTGTCCTGGAGCTTGTGTCAGCCCACTAGTGAATGAGGCCAGGTCCTGGGGCAGCTGGGTGAGGACTCCAAGGTGTCTCAGAGCTGGTGTTGGCCTCTTGAGGGGTGGGCTAGGTCCTCTCACAGAAGGCTGTGGGGCTGTAGTGGTCCTGGAATCAGTGTCTGCCTGCTGGGTGGGGCCTGAGCCCAGGAAATCCTGGGCCTGGTGCCTGCCAGTGGTGGGTGGAGCTGGGTCCCAGGCTCTCTGGCTTCAGGGCCCACTGCTGGATCAGGCTGAGGCCTGAGGGTCTAATCCCAGGGTTACTGCCACCTTGCTCGTAGGCAGAGCAGGGCCAGGTCCTATAGCTTAAGCTAAAGGGAGGATTCTAAAGTGGTTCTTGCCAGAACCAGTGTCCACATGGTTGAACAAGCTCCCCAAAATGGCTGCTACCAGAATCTGTGTCCCCAGGGTGACTCCAGTTGCCTCCATGTGTCTCTGGGAAACTCTCCAAGATCAGCAGGTGGGTCTGACCCAGGTTTCTCTCAAATAACTGCTTCTGCCCTAGTTCCCTGAGCATGAGAGATTTTGTATGCATCCTTTAAGAAAAGAGACTTTTATTTCCTACAGCCCTCTGAGTGTCCTGAATGTAAGCCCCACTGGCCTTCAAAGTCAAACGTCCTGGGGATTCATCTTCCTGGTTGCAGGACCTCTGGAATGGGGAGCCCAGTGTGGTGCTTGGACCACTCACTCCTTGAGGGAAATCTCTGCAGTTGTCATCGTCCTCCCATATGAGGGTCACCTGCTCAGGGAATGGGTATTGACTGTTCTGCATCTCTGCCCCTCCCCTGCACGTCTTGTGATTCCTTTATAACTTTAATTGTAAATCATCCTTTCTACTAGGTTCCAGTCTTTCTCACGTTGATGAGAATATGAGACTGATCTCATTCACAGCTGCTCTGTGAATAGTTGTCATTTTGCTGTGCCCATGACAGGAGGTGAACTCAGGGTCTTCCTACTCTACCATCTAGGCCAATGAAAGTTTTTATTAAAAAAAAAAAAAAACACAAGGATGTTACATTGTAAGTCCCTATGATCTTGGCATAGTGACTTGGACATGATGTAGTTTAAAAACAAAAGAAATTGTTGTTATTAATAATGGTGACAAAATAATGATGTACATTATACCAGTAAGTGGTCAACTCATAATCCTGCTGTATTTCAAAATTTTTAAATAATCAATTACCATTCAACTAAGTCTGGCACCAGGAAGCTCCCTGATTGATAGCAGCTTATATATAAGCCCACATTTGTTTCTAATTCTGAATGTATCTCAGTAGCCCCTTTCTGAAGCATGAAGTTCTGACCTTTTACATTAAAACATAAGGTCTGGCCATTTTTCCAGAAACTAGAGATTTATTACTTCCATCCATAATAGCGAACCAGTAAGGCTGAAAAATAAGAATTTGGTGAGATGGGTCAGTAACAGTTGTATTCAGGACTTAAACTGCTATAGACACCATTTGCAAACACATCTTGTTATACCTTTGATACACAGTGCAGGAAAAGAAAAGCTGTGGGTGGCCACAGCATCTATGATGTTAGTGTCAACTGGAATAAGATCTTGATTAATTCTGCTTATGATTACTCTAATTCATCTGTATTTTATATCAGTGTGGCTGAGTAATGTTTGGTACAGGAATTAGTTAGAAGTACTGAATTTCTGTAAACGAAACCTATCAGCACATCATGCTCTGATCACATGCTTGCATTTAATGATGTCATCTGTTTTAGGAATAACCCAACTTAAAAAATACTTTTGACTTTTTTCTCGAAAAGTATTTCCAAGCAAGCAGCACATAACACTTCATCTGCAGTGGCGCACTTAGCTAATGTGACTTTAAAGCACCTTTATAGAACATCTAATTATAGATATAGAAAATGGGGTAGAATGGCAGGAGATAATAAATCATTTAAGATCACAAAGTAAATCAGGGCAGAACTCTGTTGTTGGTTTTGTTCAGGACAAGCCATTCTCAAAGTGGTAGTTTGTGAAACATGTCTGATGCCTGATCGCTTGAGCACAGGTCTACGTTACCGTGCCCATGTGTATTTGACTTTAATCTTCAAGCTAGACACACTTTGTGTGTCTCCAAGGCAGAAGTATTTCCAGGAGTGCCTCACTTGAGACTTAAGTGTTTTGCTCATCCAATCTTACCCAGTGTAAATTAGTCAGGGTTTTCTAGAGAAATAGAGTGATACATCTAAATCCTGATATTTATTATAGGAATTGGCTCATGCCAAGTTATGGAGGCCAAGTCCCATGATCTGCCATCTCCATGCTGGAGAACCAGGAAAGCCGGTGATATGGATTCAGTCCCAGTCCAAAGGCCTCAGAATAGGAGTGGGAGAACCATGTGGTGTCAGTCCAGATTGGAGTCTGACCAGGACCAGGATGTCCATGTCTGAGGGCAGGAGAAGATGGATATCTCAGCTCCAACAGAGAGCAGATTCGTCCTTCTACCTTTTGTTCTGTTGGCACCTACCTCACTGGTAAGGAAAACCATTTTTACTCACACTGCTGACTCAAATGCTAGTCTCTTCTGGGGACATCCTCACAGAAATACCCAGAAATAGGGTCTTACCAACCATCTGGACATCCTTTAGCCAATCAGGTTGACCCATGAAATTAATCATCACACCCAGCCAACTCAGCATTTATTAACTACACCCTCTCCTATACAAAGTACCAGATACTATGCAAAATATGCGTGAAGTGAGAAATGTAAACCTTAATTACTCTCAGAATTTACAACGCAGTACCCCTTTGTGTGAGCGCACCATCAATGGAAAAAACAGTAACAAGGCCCAGAATACCCACAGTTTCCCCAGAAAATGACCCTTTCATGAACTGCTTGTGTTACAGGCTGGAGGAGCTTCATGCCCAGCAGAATATCCTCTGACTTCTTTGTTTCATTTTTCCACCTCTACAGTTTAAAAGATAGGAAAATATTTTTACTTAATTGCAGAAAATGAGCTTTTCTTTCTCATTTTTTTTTCTCTATTTGTAGCCCTCTTTTTTTCCCCACCTGGCATCAGTTGTTTTCTATAGGTGAATTGTGTGAATTTTAATATTTTATTAATTGTTAAATACTGGTAATTGAAAAAACACAGCAAGTTAGCATTGATTCACATGTATACATAAAGTCAGAAATAGTTTGAATAAACTGCACCTGAAGTATTATTCACAATGAACGTTGACCCACGTTGTAAGTTTAGTGTGATAATTAGCAATATAAATAATGTGTCACCCCCAAACCTTTCAAGCAGTTCTGACTCATCATTACATAAGGCTCACAGTGGTTAACACTCCCAGAAAATTGTTTGGATTCATAAGAAACAGTAGCTAAGTTTTTCTACTTTAAAATCTCGGTGAAGACAAGAAATTTCCACTCAGTCAAATTTCAGTATTGAAGTGGAATCTCATAATACAAAGATAAAACAGATTGTTCACAAACCCACAAAGTAGTAAGATGTTCTTAGCAATCCAGAAGTCCCTGAGTCCTGAGATAGGATATTCCAGAGTAGATGAGATCACTGGCTTTTGTCACTAGACTGCATGGGCTACTCCCAGCTTACCCACCAGCTCTGTGTGCAGTGTCTGGTTATCTAACCTCTCTGTTCCTCAGCTTCCTCATCTATAAAGGAGAATAATGGTCCTACTTGGAATTAATTAAATACATTTTAACTACTTAGAGCAGTGCCTGGTGCTGTTCCTAATATGTTAGCTGTTATTTGCGTTATTTGATAATGACAGTTAATCAAAGAGAACAGAGCTATTGCTAAATGAAATTTTAAACAAGATGAATGCAGGTGAAGACTCACACATCACTGCACTCGTATTTGCATTTCTACTCTTTGTCTGTTGCAGATGAGTACCCTGTGATCCTGTTTGGTATCAGATGACATACTGTCTGCTTCTTGTCCAGATCTTGTACTTCGTCAGGCTTCTTTAACAGAGTGACAGTGACTGGCATGAAAGCAGGGAGGACGTGAGTGTGGGGCACAGCACCCTTCACTTCTCAGTACCGTTTCCAGCGTTTCCCCCAGAAAGACAATTACAGATTGCGGTGTCATTTTTTACCTTCATCCTACGGCTTATCCAGCCTTGGCTTCTTACTCTGCGTGCTACCAAGCTTCTAGATTTGTCCAGGATTCAAGTCTTCAGGCCTCTCCCCCTGAAAGGTACAATAGCGCTGACTGGTTTCTTAGCTAATGTGATGAAGTCACTGTCGCCCCATCCATTTTCTCAAAATAGCAGGTTATTTTCTTTCCTTCCTAGCAGTGTTTCTTAGCTGATTTATTGACTCATCATCACCCTGTCTATTTACTTAAAATAGAAAATTGTTTCTTTCTTCTTCCTTTCTAGTCCTAAATGGAACTCAATTGACTGTAAAACTTAAGTGTTTCTTTCCTCGTTTTCACTTGATGTTTTAATCAGCTCAGGATCATCTTCAAACCAGAAGTGAATGTCAGTGTTCACCGTAAAGACCTTTCTTTGGCCTTCCCTAAGTGTGCCTGGAGCCTCGACCTCCCCTCCTGGAACTGGGCATGTGTGTGCAGGGTGAGTGCTGGGGGAGGGTGTATAGGGGCACAGCTGCCAACTTGAAAAGCTGACTGTCCATTGATCTGACAAACACTCTGCTTGCTTATGACCAGTAGTATAAACCATATTTTAAAAATATAATTTTCCATATAAAGAAAAATGTCCTCCCCAGTAACTTATTACCATAGATGAATTATTCATGCTCTGTTTGAGCCCATTCCCTTAGCTTATGCACTAGTTCTTATTCCCTCTCACCCAAAAAAAGATCTCATGCTAATAGTTTCTGTTCCCAAGGCCCTGTTACCCACTTTTCACTCTCTACTAAGTCATTCCCATAAGCCTACAAGGGTGCTAATATTTTTACTGTCTTCAATAAAATGAGCAAAACACCTTTGACCTATTTTCCTTCCACCTGTCCAATTCTCGTCCCATTTCTTTACAGATAAACTCCTCAATAGCCGTTTGTAGATTCCCTCTAATTTTTCCCTTTACCCTCTGTATTGAGCCAACTTTTGTGAAGGTTCTGCCTACACTACTCCACCAAAATTGTTCTTGTCAAGGCCATCCAGTGACCTCATATTGATCATTCCACTGGTCAATTATCAGCCCTCCTCTTTCCTGACCAGCAGCATTTTATGGCACTGATCACTCTCTTCTCTTTGAAGTACTTTCTTTTGGCCTCCAGAATACCACAGTCTTTTAGTTTTCCTCCTACCTTCCTGGCTATTTCTTCTCAGTTTCTACCCAAGTTGATGTCTTGTCTCTAATCTTGTAATGTTGGAGTGCCCCAGGCTCAGTTGTTGGGCCCTTTCTTCTTTATCCAAGCTCACTACCTTCATGATCTCATCTGTTCTCTGGGCTGTAAATGCCACATCTTATCTGACAACTCCCAGATCCCTCTCTTCAGCCCAGTTCTCCCTCCTGAGTTAAATATCCAACTGCCTGTTTAACATCTGCCTGAATATCTAAGAGGCATCTCATACTTTACAGGTCTCCAACAGAACTCCAGATTTTACTCTTTAAGGCCTACCGGCAGTGTTCCCAATCTTGGCATCTTGAAAGTTCATGATGGCTCCTTTCTTCCAATTGCCCAGGTAAAAACCTTAAGAGTTAGCTTTGACTCCTGTCTCTCTCTTATGTCCAGGTTGTTGGGAAATCCTATGTGACTATCCCTTCAAATATTGTCAGAATCTGAGTGCTCATCAGCTCTTTGGTTACTCCCTTGGTCTGAGGCACGATCCTCCATCATTTGGACTAATCTCATAACTTCTTCACTCTCTCTTTTCCTATAACCTGTAAACCTCACAGTTAGAAGCCAGAGCTTTAAAAAATGTAAGACAGATTATATAATTTGCTTGCTCAAAGCCCTCTAAAACTTTCCATTTTAGTCAGAGTAAAAGTGAAAACCTTTATAACAGGTTCAAGGTCTGCTAAAGCTGGCATCCCGTTCTCTCTCTGACCATATTTCTTCCTACTCTGCCTTCCTCTCTGCTTCACTCCTCTTCACCAGCTCCCGTGCTGTCCCTCCATTACTCCACATGCACACCCTTGGGGAATGACTGCTCCGGCTGTGCCCTCTCCCTGAGATGGTCTTCTTAGCTAACTTTCTCTTTTCCTTCTTGTCTTCCCTCAGTGAAGGAATCTCAGTGAGACTTGCCCTAACCAGGTGGTTTACTACTGCAGCTCTGCCTGTGCATGCAGGCACACACTCAGACATGTGTACACACACCACTGACACTTCTGGCTATCCTTACCCTGTTCTACTGTTAACGTTTTTTTCTGCATCCATCAGCTACTAATACATGCTATGCTTATTGATTGTTGTTGTTGCTGTTCAGTCACTCAGCTGTGTCCAACTTTTATGACCCCATGGACTGCAGCATGCCAGGCTTCCCTGTTCCTCACCATCTCCTGGAGTTTGCCCAAGTTCATGTCCACTGAGTTGGTGATGCTGTCTAACCAGTCTCATCCTCTGCCACCCTCTTCTCTTTTTGCCTTCAATCATTCCCAGCATCAGGGTCTTTTCCAATGATTCGGCTGTTTACATCAGGTGGCCAGAGTATTGGAGCTTCAGCTTCAGCATCAGTCCTTTCATTGAAGGACTTATTGCATTTGTTATTTATTGTCTGTCTTCCCACTAAATGTAAGCTCTTTTTACATAAAGAGCTAGTAGGATGAAACAAAGATCTTTGTTTTGCTGTAGATATACTTGGAGCATCTGTCACAATCCATGTATTTGACAAATGATTGTTGATATACACACAGATAGATATACACACACATACATATAAAATAAAGTCATTTCCTTCTGATAAAGCCTAATGAGAGTTTCAGATCCCACCGTGGAGTGACTGTCCATATTCTAGAGTGGAGTGAGGCCCTCGCACAGCACTGAGTCTGTTTGTATACACTGGCATCTTCGAGGACAAGCATTTGAACTGTGTTCATGACGGGAATTCAAAGTGAGTAGAAAGTAGGTAAAAGAGAAGTAGGTTATGCAGCTCCTGTTAAGAAATCTGGCGCAGTCTTAAAGGAAAGAAGCCTAGAACAATAAACTATGCTCAGTAATAAGTGAGTCAACCAAATTAAACTAAACTCAGTAACAAGACCTGTGATTTCAGGAGGATTTCTGGCTGTAGCGCAGTGCCTCTGACACAGACTCCCCACAAGCTCTATTGCTGTCCTAATAACCAGCACGATTACCCTGTCCATGTCACCGTACAAAGGCAGGGAAGTGCACAGGTAACACCGAAGGCTCCTTAAACCGTTTCACACCTCAGGCCCCAAGCAGCCGTGAGGCAGGATTCTGTAAGAGAACAGAAAACAGGCAAGAGGAAAGTGTTTTTCTGCCCATGTTATACAAGGTGGGTACTAGCAGCGTAAGGCAGATTGGTGAGGACAGCGAAGGGTGTTGACTGGCTGCAAAGCATAGAGTGACCACAGCAGAAGCAGGAGCCGAAGCCGGAGGCCCGGCGGTGGAGTAGGACAGAGCAGCAGAGCACGCAGAAGGAGCACAGCGGGCCCAGCAGCAGCCCGCATGGAAAGGCCAGCCGCACCAGCATGAACAGCAGCCCAGGGGAAAGGGCGTGGGTATCTGGGGGAAGCAGCTATGGCAGGCAAGACAGAGTGTGAGTACTGGCCCCTGTGTCATCAGTGGTTTAGGGGGAGCTCAGGGCACCTTCAGAGGAGGGCCACGGTGCCAGCTCCAGCCGCAGCCTGCTGGGAGTATGACGTGGTGGCCCAGAGCCAACTGAAAGCAGTGCCCCCACAGTGGCCAGGATGCCTTGTGACACTGTGTGACAGCCTGCAAAAACCCCAGAGACATGTCTGTAAGAGAGAACCTCAGCAGAGGCCCAAGGTTTTACAGTTATGTATGTGAGAGCTTTCAAACTAGGGGAATTTGGTTTTTAATATTAAGGTAACTTTGTTTCTACAAGCCAGGGAATTCTAGGGAAGTTCAGAATTACAAACTTGTTTATGACTGTCCTGAAAGAAACTCTATCTCATGCAGAAGCAAAAGTTTCTGAATTTTTTCTGAAAAACAAAAGGCTAATCCTGTGGGTGATTAAACTAGAAGGCAAATTGAACTTATCACTCTCATAGGGTCTTTTTTTGTTCAAGTTGGAGCATTGATTGGGAAGAAGAGGGACTTTGAAAATTGCTAAAGAGGCTTTATGGGCAGATTTGAATGAAACTTAGTCCACGACCTTTAAATTCTGCCATACCTTCTATTCTAGTAGAAATAGCCCTTCTTTCTGCACAAGAAGGTCAGTCTCCCCTTGCCCAAAGAACCTGAGAGAGTGGTTTTGCAGGAGGCAGAGCCTCTGTAGGACTTATCCCCACCCATCCCTCATTGTTTCTCAAACTAGATTTAGGCTTTAATCCTGGCAGACCTCAGGAGGTCACTTATAAAATAACCTATAAAATGAGGTCAGTTATAACATGAGAAAGAACCGAAAACACCAAAAGAATAGCAAGATTTTGCAAATTTCAACTGATAAAAATGTAGAATATGTTTGGGATTCTAAGTGCTAGATCAGGGTTTAAAGAATGTAAAGAAGGATCAAGTCAAATTTATTGATTTGGGTGTACAAAGGAGACATTCTGGATCTGATTTGTTAGGCTAAGAAACTAAGAGTGGATTTCCAATAGGTGACTCGTTGGTTCACTAACACCTGGAACCAAAGGATGATAGGATGCAATGACAATGCTTCATTGCCAAAGACAGGGTGGGCATGGTTAATAAAAAATGTGGACGTGGTTAATATAATGGCAGCAAAGCCCAAAGCAATCATCAGAATTAGATGACCCTTAGAGATCTTTGTGTGCCTGTGTGCTGAACCACTTCAGTCATGTCTGGCTCTTTGCAACCCTATGGACTGTAGACCTCCAGGCTCCTCTGTCCATAGGATTCTCCAGGCAAGAATACTGGAGTGGGTTGCCATGTCTCCTCCAGGGAATCTTCCTGACTCAGGGGTTGAACCTGAGTCTCCTGCACTGGCAGGCGGGTTCTTTACCTCTAGCACCACTTGGGATGCCCCATAGAGATCTTTGGTGTTAGCTAATTGCTCATGGTGTCCTTCGGTCAGAATTAGATAAGCAGTGTACTGAAATCTTCCTTCAGTAAATTACTGTCATTTGTATTTAGTATGATTTGGATAAGCAGGAAACTCTAGGTCTGATGAGTCAAAGTCACCTAATACAGAATCTTGGCTCCTGAAGCAATCCCCAGACCTGAGCCAATTCACAGACCCAGAGCTCTTAAATAAATGGAAGACCAGGTTCCCCTGGGAACAACCCTAATACACAGCCAAAATATACACTGTAAATCTTGCTCATAAACTTACCCAAAGGGACCTGCAGTCATTTACCAGGGTGATGTGCATTGAGGAAGGTGAAATAACCAAGCTTTCATTGGCTCTGAACTGGCACTAATTCTTAGAGAACCGAAGCACCACTGTGGTCCATCAGTCAGAGTAGGGGCTTATGAAGATGAGATGTTTATTGGAACTGGGTCTCTAGTCCATTTCACTGCAAGCTCAGTTCAGTTCAGTTCAGTCGCTCAGTCGTGTCCGACTCTGTGACCCCATGAATCGCAGCACTCCAGGCCTCCCTGTCCATCACCAACTCCCAGAGTTCACTCACACTCACGTCCATCAAGTCTGTGATGCCATCCAGCCATCTCATCCTCTGTCGTCCCCTTCTCCTCCTGCCCCCAATCCCTCCCAGCATCAGAGTCTTTTCCAGTGAGTCAGCTCTTCTCATGAGGTGGCCAAAGTACTGGAGTTTCAGCTTTAGCATCATTCCTTCCAAAGAAATCCCAGGGCTGATCTTCAGAATGGACTGGTTGGATCTCCTTGCAGTCCAAGGGGCTCACAAGAGTCTTCTCCAACATCACAGTTCAAAAGCATCAATTCTTCAGTGCTCAGCCTTCTTCACAGTCCAACTCTTGCATCCATACATGACCACAGGAAAAACCATAGCCTTGACTAGATGGACCTTAGTCGGCAAAGTAATGTCTCTTCTTTTGAATATACTATCTAGGTTGGTTATAACTTTTCTTCCAAGGAGTAAGTGTCTTTTAATTTCATGGCTGGAATCACCATCTGCAGTGATTTTGGAGCCCCCCAAAATAAAGTCTGACACTGTTTCCACTGTTTCCCCATCCATTTCCCATGAAGTGATGGGACGGGATGCCATGATCTTCGTTTTCTGAATGTTGAGCTTTAGGCCAACTTTTTCACTCTCCACTTTCACTTTCATCAAGAGGCTTTTTAGTTCCTCTTCACTTTCTGCCATAAGGGTGGTGTCATCTGCATATCTGAGGTTATTGATATTTCTCCTGGCAATCTTGATTCCAGCTTGTGTTTCTTCCAGTCCAGCTTTTCTCATGATGTATTCTGCACAGAAGTTAAATAAGCAGGGTGACAATATACAGCCTTGACGTACTCCTTTTCGTATTTGGAACCAGTCTGTTGTTCCATGTCCAGTTCTAACTGCTGCTTCCTGGCCTGCATACAGATTTTTCAAGAAGCAGGTCAGGTGGTCTGGTATTCCCATCTCTTTCAGAATTTTCCACCATTTATTGTGATCCACACAGTCAAAGTCTTTGGCATAGTCAATAAAGCAGAAATAGATGTTTTTCTGGAACTCTCTTGCTTTTTCCACGATCTAGCGGTTGTTGGCAATTTGATCTCTGGTTCCTCTGCCTTTTCTAAAACCAGCTTGAACATCAGGGAGTTCACGGTTAACGTATTGCTGAAATTCACTCTATGGTTATTTCTTCAGTTCTGACATGCACCGTTGGAATAGACATACTCAGGAGCTAACAGTAGCCCCACTTTGGTTGCTGTACTCTTGGAAAAAAGACTGTTGTAGTAGGAAAGGCCAAATGGAAATCCCCACAAACTCACCTCTACTTACCAAATAGATACTTACTGGTTTGCTTGTCTGAACAAACCCTAACATACAATTACTCAGACCACTTTAAAGCTGACTCGGAATGCTAACATTATTCTGGCTACATATATTTAGAATATCAGTCAGCTCAGGAACTAGCCATTCAGAAGGGCACCATTACCATCAGTAATATGGTATTTTTAAAGAAGATCCTTTTACAAGATGTGGTCTTATAAAGAAGTAGTACTTTATAGTTATGAAATCTAACTTCTGTATTTGGTAGTTAATGACTGGTCATCAGGTTGAATACATTGCTTTATAAAAACGAAAACTGAGCATTAATTTATAGACTTTCATTTTGTACTTTTGTATTTGTCTCCATTAGCAACCTTTCTCATCAAATATAAAAGTGAAAAATTCTGTTTATTTGGATTATTAAAATCTTGTGTCTTTCGAATATGGTATAGTTCACCAGTTTCTAGAATCCTGGAATTAAAGGTGGTACAAAGAAGTTTGGAAAAGGAAACTTTAGAATTAACAATAGCAGCCACTTTTTTACTAATATTATAGTAATTGTGGGTAAGTGGAATATTTGTTAGAAGTTCATAACCGACTTCATGGTAAGTAACGGTGTTAGACGTGTCTTGTATTGTCTGCCCAACCTACAGCACCGTATAAAGCTGCCCCATAGACTGTAAATGCAGAGCAGCCCTGGTTTCTGGTGGCTCTCTAGTTCCCATGATATCCATTGGAATTTTGGCTTTGGTCTTTGGTTTCTGTGAGACTTACATGCTTTATCTGAGTTATTCAGGGTCTCTGCTCCCTTCAATAAAGGACACTTGCCTCTAAAGGTAATGGAATTCCTTAGTTTTAGAGTGCAAACACAAACAGCCTAGCTCCTTGCTCCTTTTCAGGGCACATATCCTTGCTATGATTGTGTCCCCCTCAAATTCATACTGATGCCGTAACCCCTGGTGTGGCGTACTTAGGGCCTCTGAGGAAGTAATTGAGGTTGAATGAAGTTATCAGGGCAGGGTCTTGATCCTGTCAGCGCAGTTTCCCAGAGAGCCCCCGTGCTCCCCATAATCACTAATGGTGCTTGTTGCAGAGTCTGGTGGATACCTGTATCAGTTATTAGTCAATTTGAAAAACAGAAACTAGTTAGGAATGTTCAGAGGGAAGTTAACACAGGGAACTAATTACAGAATTTTTGGAAAGGTTAAGGAGCAAAAAAGGTGAAAATGCTGTTAACTCAGAGCCCAGGAATGCTGTGCTTCTGGGCAGCTGGGCCCCAGCTGTGCCCCAGCTGTGCCAGCTGCTCCTGCTGCTAAAGCCAGAAGCAGGAGAAAGAAACAAATAGCTTCTCTCGCTTTGCCCCCTTTTAAATCCTCACCATTGTCTCCATTGGCAGAATCTAAGCAAACCACAGCAAGGGTGCACGGGAAATAACAGTTGTCAGTCTTCCAGCTCTCCTGTGATCTAGAGAAGAGAAGCAGGAATGAAGCTAACAGCTAAAAGTGAAAAAAGCTGTACAGTGTTCTTCCTGAGATTAGAAAAGTTTCTATTTGTTTATAGTCTTCTAAGGGTTTTCTTTTCCTGCACCTAATGAGATAAAATGACTTAAAAAAAAAAATCTTTTAATGAGGAGAATAATAAATTATGTTAAAGAGTTGTTATTGTTGAATCTGCTTTGCATTCTTGCGATAATAGCAACTTTGTCATGATAGATGTATAAACATATATACACATATATCAAGGGTTCGGTCCCTGGGTTGGGAAGATCCCTGGAGAAGGAAATGGCAACCCACTCCAATATTACTGCCTGAAAAATCCCACGGACAGAGGAGCCTGATGGGCTACAGTTCATTGCGTCACAAGAGTTAGATATGACTGAATGACTAAGCAGTACACATATATATGTTTTCTGTATATATATGTGTGTGTATGCTAGATTTTATTTGCTAATATTTTGTTTAGGACTTTTGCATCCATGTTTATCAGCAGAATTGACCTTTAAGTTTTCTTTCTCCATGTTCTTCTTATTTAAATTTATAACAAAGCTACACCAGTTATACCAGGTTGTGCCTTTTCCCTACTTTTTAATTCTCTGGGAAGTAACTGTTACTGACGTTTGATTTTAAAAAAATCTCATGTGAACTTTAAACCTAGTGTTTTGAATGAAGATACATTTTTAGATTAATAGCTTATATTTGTTTATAGTTTCACTTTCTTTTTGAATCTGTTTCTGGCTGGAATTAATCATTGTCCCTCAAATTGTCTTTTTTACAGATTTTTAAAACGTACAAGCACAAAACTGTGACAAGTATTTTATTATAATTTTTAAAGTCCGAACTCTATAACTTCTACTGCAAAACGTAGTGGCTTACCATATATTATTGTTCTGATTTGTGGGTTAGCTGGATGGTCTGTTCTGGTCTTGGCTAATTTGACTGGGATTAAATGATCTTAATGTGACTTTTTTTACATCTTTGGAGATTGGCAGCCTGCTCAATCAAAAAGAGCCTATTTGAAGTTACTTTGTCTTCTGCTTGTGACTTTCCATCAGCTCACACTCATTTTGATTTCTGATATATTTGACTTTATTACTACCAATCCTATTCTGTCCCTTTTATTTGGTTCTTCCTTTTTGCCTTCTGCTGAAGTAATTAACTTTTTTTCACTCATTTTCTACTTTAAAATTGTACATTTTATATCTGTTCTTAGCAATTGCCTTAGAATTTTATCCTGCATACATGTCTTTAAATTATTTCAGGTTTAAAAAGGTATCTACTCTCTTCTTGGTTCTTTCTCGTAACTGCATTTCTGCTTAACTCCCACCATCTCTCATATTATTATTGTTTGGTATTTTGGTATATTTTTACGTATTTTGTTTTGACTAGGCTGTACGTAATGAAAATTTGTTTTATTGATTATTGGCTGTGCTGGGCCTTCTGTTGCTGCATGCAGGCTTTCTCTGGTTGTGCTGCACAGGGGGCTGCTCTCTAATTAAGGAGTGTGGGCTCTTGGACACAGAGGCTTCAGTAGTTACAGCCCCTGGGAAGGCTCAGTAGTTGTGGCACAGAGGCTGTGATCCTGGACCAGGAGGGAGCCCATGTCCCTGCACTGGCAGGTGGCTTCTTAACCACTGGACCACCAGGGAAGTCCAAAAACATTTTTTTTTTAAAAGCTACAAAAAGCTATACAGTGAAAAGTTTATTCTCATCTCTGCCCCTTGCCTTCTAGGACCCCTCCCTAGAGGCAATTATTAGTATCAGTTTCTTGTATATCTATCCAGAAGCAATATATGCATATACAAGCATATAAGGTAGGTACACATTTTTATTTTTATTTTTTTTTACTTTACAATATACATTTTTCTTTCTGATGTAAATGATAGCATATTACCCACACTGTTCTCCATGTTGTTTTTTATCTAAAAAGATTTCTTTGAAATTATTTCACATCAGTACATATACAGATCCCTCATTCCTTGTAGTGATTTATATAATTATTTATAATATAAATATATATATTTTATACTAATTATATAAATATAATATAATGGCTTTGTAATTCTTATAATAGCCATTAGATACATGTATCGTAATATATTGAGCCAGTCACCCTACTTTGGATATTTAGGTTATTTAATGTTTTTTGCTACTGAAAACAATTTTGTAGTGAGTATATTTGTATAGACTTTGTTTTCCACATGTGTAAATATAGTATAAATTCTATGATATTTCTGTAGTATAAATTCCTCTAAGGGCATGCATCGACAGGCATGTGTTTTTTGAGTTCAATAAATTCTTCTCCAAAAACATTTAATTGTCTTCCTATCAGTGCCCCATTAAAATGTCCTATTGTGAACTGAATGTTTGCAAACACTCAAGATTTGTTAAGTTGAAAGCCTAATCTCAGTGCAGTGGTAATTGAGATGGGGTTTGGGGAGGGGACTAGATCGTGAGGATGGAGCACTCATAAACAAGATTAATGCTCTTCTAAGAGCCCTGAGAAGTAGCTGCCTCTTTTTCTGCCATACCAGAAGTGAGCCATTTGGAATCC
Source organism: Oryx dammah (assembly GCF_014754425.2). Lineage (NCBI taxonomy): Eukaryota > Metazoa > Chordata > Mammalia > Artiodactyla > Bovidae > Oryx > Oryx dammah. Next base: position 86,428,826 of record NW_024070189.1, read on the forward strand.
AGAAGAGGGTCTTATCAGAACCCAGCCACGTGAGCATCTTCTTGATCTCAGACTTCATAGCTTCTGGAGCTATGAGAAGAAAAATTTTGATGCCAAAGTCACCCAATATATAGTATTTTGTTAGAGCAGCCCAAGCTGGCTAAGACATTTCCCATGCAGTCTTCTCCATGTTCTTTCTGCTTTCTTTGGCTGGGTGTCACTACTCCACGCAATTTGGAAAGCCACTTTTTGAAGAAACAGAATTGCTATCAACTTAGGTCCCTGAGTGACTTCATGAATGATCAGACCTCCACTCCTATACCTCCCTTGCTCCCCTCACTAGGAAATCCTGCACTGGACTATTTCATGTATAAGAAGTTTACTTCTCTTGTAAGAAGATGAAATTATGGATTCTATCTGAAGCAGCAGTTAACATTTTCCCATCAAGTTACTTTCAGTTTATCAAGTACATTTTAAGCAGAAATGAAGGAATGAATGAATAAAAATTTAAAAAAAAATTTACGTATTCCCTTGTTAACAATGTGTTAGAAACTCTTTTGTTGTTTACGAATTAAATAGGCAAACAATCCATCATATAAGTTTCAAGTTGCATTTCTTTTATTATAACTCAAGTCAGAAGTCTTTTTGGAAAGTTCCCTGGTTCAGTGGTTAAGACTCCACACTGCCAATGCAGGACGCCTTGGTTCCATCCCTGGTCAGGGAACTAGATCCTGCAGGCTGCAGCTAAGATCAGATGCAGCCAAATAAATAAATAAATAATTTAAAAGTTTTTTCTATGTTTACATATGTTGACAACCATTGGAATTTCCTTCTCTGTGAGCCGTCAGTTCACGCCTTGTGGGCATTGCCCATTTTTCTATAGGATTGTTGGGTTTTCTTTTGTTTATATGAATTGCAAGTATTTTTTCCTGTTTGTCACTTGTCTCTTTATGTATTTTTTTAATCAATTTCTTTTAGTGTCTGAGTTGTGTTTTTTTTTTTTTTTTTTAGTTAAAAATGTCGTCTCCACTTCAGAGTTTTTAATAAGTATTCTCTCATATTTTCTTAAAGATCTTTTTACATTTTGGTCACACTGCAAGGCATGTGGGCTCTTAGTTCCCTGACCAAGGGTTGAACCTGTACTGCCTGTGGTGGAAGTGTGAAGTCTTAACCACTAGACGGCAGGTAAGACCCTCTTACAGTAGTTTTATAGTTTATTTTTTTTTAACATGGAAATCTTTGATCAACATAAATTTTATTTTGCTATGGAGTTTCACGTAGATAGAGATTAAATTTATTTTTCCCCTATAGCTAACAGTTATTCTTGCACACTAATTGTTTAATCTCGCTTTTCCACAAGACTTAAGTGCGACCATTGTCATATACTGAAATCCAGCATATGATACAACAGTTCTGTGCTTTCTAATCTGCTCCACTGACTAGTCTGTGTCACATTATTCTGTTATCTCTATGATAATATTTGAATGTCTTGTAGAGTGAGTTCCCACTCTGTTCTTCTGCTGCCTAATTTTACCAACTCTTTTGGCTTATTTTCCATATAAACTTTCAAAAAGGTTTATCTAGTCATCTCACATGCTAGTAAAGTAATGCTCAAAATTCTCCAAGCCAGGCTTCAGCAATACGTGAACTGTGAACTTCCTGATGTTCAAGCTGGTTTTTTTCGGCAGAGGAACCAGAGATCAAATTGCCAACATCCGCTGGATCATGGAAAAAGCAAGAGTTCCAGAAAAACATCTATTTCTGCTTTATTGACTATGCCAAAGACTTTGACTATGTAGGTCACAATAAACTGTGGAAAATTCTGAAAGAGATGGGAATACCAGACCACCTGACCTGCCTCTTAAGAAATCTGTATGCAGGTCAGGAAGCAGCAGTTAGAACTGGACATGGAACAACAGACTGGTTCCAAATAGGAAAAGGAGTACATCAAGGCTGTATATTGTCACACTGCTTATTTAACTTCTGTGCAGAATACATCATGAGAAAAGCTGGACTGGAAGAAACACAAGCTGGAATCAAGATTGCCAGGAGAAATATCAATAACCTCAAACATGCAGATGACACCACCCTTATGGCAGAAAGTGAAGAGGAACTAAAAGCCTCTTGATGAAAGTGAAAGTGGAGAGTGAAGAAGTTGGCCTAAAGCTCAACATTCAGAAAACGAAGATCATGGCATCCGGTCCCATCACTTCATGGGAAATAGATGGGGAAACAGTGGAAACAGTGTCAGACTTTATTTTGGGGGGCTCCAAAATCACTGCAGATGGTGACTGAAGCCATGAAATTAAAAGATGCTTACTCCTTGGAAGAAAAGTTATGACCAACCTAGATAGCATATTCAAAAGCAGAGATATTACTTTGCCGACTAAGGTCCATCTAGTCAAGGCTATGGTTTTTCCAGTGGTCATGTATGGATGTGAGAGTTGGACTGTGAAGAAGGCTGAGCGCCATAGAATTGATGCTTTTGAACTGTGGTGTTGGAGAAGACTCTTGAGAGTCCCTTGGACTGTAAGGAGATCCAACCAGTCCATTCTGAAGGAGATCAGCCCTGGGATTTCTTTGGAAGGAATGATGCTAATGCTGAAACTCCAGTACTTTGGCCACCTCATGCGAAGAGTTGATTCATTGGAAAAGACTCTGATGCTGGGAGGAATTGGGGGCAGGAGGAGAAGGGGACAACAGAGAATGAGATGGCTGGATGGCATCACTGACTCGATGGACGTGAGTCTGAGTGAACTCCGGGAGTTGGTGATGGACAGGGAGGCCTGGCGTGCTGCGATTTGTGGGGTCGCAAAGAGTCGGACACGACTGAGCGACTGAACTGAAGTGAACTGAGTTCTCAAGAAAATAGCACCTGGTTTTTTGTAAGGGAGGGGGAATCACCTTATTTTAAACATCCAAATTAGTCATTGTTGTTGTTTTCTTTGGTCAACTGTTTCCAGTCCTTTGATAACTGTTACTTCTCACATCTTCCTCTTCCTTAATTCAGTTTTCTTTTTTGTTAACAAAGTTCTTTCTCTGAGCCTCTGTGAGAGGCAAACTCCCTTAACCCACCTGTCTAAAATGCCATTATTTCTCTTTCTCTTGAGAAGAACAGTCTTACTTGATAGAGACTTGTATTCTGACAGTTTTTTGTCTTCAAGACTTTGAAAGTATTTATTATGCTCTGCTCTCTGGTTTTTGTAGTGGCCATTGATATATCATTTGTCAATGATATTGTTCTTCCATTGCCTTTCAGGGTTTTCTTTTTATCTGAGAAATTTTGTAGTAATCATTTATCTCTTTTGTAGTATCACTGTTATGTGTCTGGATATGGATTTACTTTTATTTATTCTTCATCAGTCTTCTCTTGATTTGGAAATTTATATATTTCATCATTTCTGGAAAATCTCATCCACTATGTTTTTATATACAGCCTCTCCTGTATTTATTCTGGTCTCTCTAAAATACTTTTCAGACTATACTGGGGCTTTCAGTATATTCTTCATGTCTCTTAATCCCACATTCTTACTTTCTATCCTTTATTACTCCATAACATATTTTGAAAATTTCCCCTACTCCATCATCTATTTTGCTATTTTGTTTCAGCTGTGTGTAATCTGTAATTTATTAACAACAGTAATAGTAAATTTATTGCATTTTTCAATTCAAATGACTGTTCTTCATTTCTAGAAATCATATTTTTTAAATTGTTCTTCATTTCTAGAAATCATATTTTTTAA